>NC_048895.1:40766373-40807745 GCF_011077185.1 Oxyura jamaicensis | reverse complement strand
GGCGCGGAGCGCGGAGCTCGCCCTGCCCGGCCCCCGCCCGCCGCCGCTCGGCAGGCGGCGGCAGCAGCAGCGGCGGCCCGCCCCTCGCCTCTCCCTGCGGGGCGAGCGCCAGCCCGGGGACCCTCCGCGGCCGCCGCCTCGCCTCCCGCTCCTTCTCGTCTCCCCTCGTTCTTTCCTTCCTTCCTTCCTTCCCTCCCGCCTCGCACCCGGCCGGTGGGCGCCGCCGGCTCGCCCCGCCGAGAAGTCTGGGCGCCCCCCAGCCCTCGCTGCTGCTGCTCCCCATGGGGATCCGCGAGTTCCCCAACGGCTCGGCGCGGGGCAAAGCCGCCACGCTGTGAGTACCGGGCGGGGACGGGGTCGGGGACGGGGGCACCCAGCGCATCCGGGCGGGGGGCGGCGGGGAAAGTTGTCGGGCGGGAGGTGCCGGGGGGCGGCCGGCCGCTGACGCCCCTCTCCCGGCCCCCAGCGGCATGCGGCGCTCCCCCGACGTGAGCCCCCGGCGGCTGTCCGACATCAGCCCGCAGCTGCGGCAGCTCAAGTACCTGGTGGTGGACGAGGCCATCAAGGAGGACCTCAAGTGGTCCCGCTCCGTGGAGGACCTCACCAGCGCCTCCGTGGGGCTCACCTCCATCGAGGAGCGGATCCTGCGCATCACCGGCTACTACGGCTACCAGCCCTGGGCCGCCAGCTACAAACGTGAGTCCCCGGGGGTGGGGGTGCTGGGGGGGGTCTGGCTCGCAGGTAGCCACGGGGTAAATTTGGGATCCTGCAACCAGGAGAGCCCGTTTAGGTGCCTGAGCACCGCTGATGCGCTCGGTGATGTGTTGATCGCCAGATTTGTGACAGCTCTGAAAGAGCCCCGCTGCATTCACGCACGCCCTGCTTTCAGAAGTGATGCCTTCCCGGTACGTCTTTCTGTTGCTTTAGAGGTCTGTCAGATCTTCGCAGTGCTTAGTCTCGTTTTCATGCCTTTCCTGGGTCAAATGGAGCTGTCTCTTCCATATTCCTGCACTTGAGAAAGAAACTTCCCGCGATTCTGCCACCAAGAGAAGCCTAGCCCTGTCCCTCCGTAGGCATGATTTATGAAGAAAGTGAGACCTTGAGGGGTTGTAATGTATCAGCTAGTATTCTTGCACTAACACTCCCTGTTTCATGCCCATCTTTCATCTCCACGGTGGTAATTGCATGACTTAACAAGTTCTAAAAATAAGTTACCCATTAGCTGAAGTCATAAAAATGTTTTGGTTGTTGAAATGCTGCTCGTGTCATCGCAGGTTTTTTTGTTGTTAAAATGATCGAGCTGTAACAAAAGTCAGTTTTGCTGGGAACACTGGCTCTGACAAAGTGACTGTTTTTGTGGTGCGCTTTACTAAGTATTAAGTGTAAACATTCTGAAATGTTTACTCACGGATTATCCCTTTGCTCATGTGCTTAATAATGAAAGAGGAAGATGCAAGAAAGCGTGGTATGTGGTACTTGTTCAGTTTTTGTGAGCCACTTCTGATTGCCTGATGATAGGGCTTTACTGATAAATATTCAAAGACTTCTGAGAGAGCTTTTTTATTATTATTTATTTTTATTTTGACAGAAATGTCTGATATTTGCTACTCTATTCACGAGGGAGTATGGGATTTCTCTAAGAGCAAATCCATTGCCTGGACTGGGATCATTCCTGAGAGTAAAGCTTATTCAGGTCAGTTTTCAGGATCAGATCGTGTGCTGATGCCAGGCTGAGTTGGGTATTAGTGCTTGCATCTGACACAGTGACTAATAGTCCAGCTGAAGTCGTGCTGAGCTGCTGTGGCAGATCCTTCTGAAATAATAACGGTCATGCTAACTCCTCAATTATAACTTGTTTGTTGAAATTCATAACTGTGTCTGAAAAAGTTAATTGCAAGCCTCAGCTTGCTAGCCTAGTTATATCTTCTCTGGTAGCTCATTCTGAATAACAAAATTACATACTTGAGTTGTAATGGTGGGATATAAATACAAAAGTTGTCTGAGTTTCTTACTTTTGTGCCTAAAAATAAAAGGTCATATGAAATCATTGCCAATGGAAAATCTAGGTTGCTAGAAGTGTGTGGGGGGGCAAAGAAAGAAAAAATACGCCACAAAAGAAAAGACCCACCTCTCTAGCTAGTACTGTATGGCATGGCTGAAGATGAGCTGTGTTGATGAACATCAGCTGAATAGCTGGCCAAATGGGTGTAAATGGGGTAAATCGTCTGAAGTGGGAAGCCAACTTTGTAACGGCTTCTTTGCAACCTCTTTAAATAGTCCTTCAACTTGAGCTTGTGCAATTAGTTTTGGGATATGGGTTTTCCTTGTGACTTTTCATTTATGTGGTTTAATTGACCCAAGAACTGTGAACAAACAATTTTTATTAAGTTCAGATTGCTCCCTTGTGGTTTTTGTCATCTTATTGTGTGTGCTTGTAGACATCTGTGCTGTTGGCACTATGTAAATAGTGAGTATAATTAATGGAGTGCATTAATAATGGATCTGCTTTCTGGAAAGTAAGTCAGTAACATGGTTAGATCTGATCAAATTTTTTCTATATATCTTTGTGACATTATTTTATTATAACTAAATCACCTGAAGGGCCAGATCTCTTTTTTTCCACACAACAGTGTTCCTCATATGCATTATTTAGACTGTTTATAGGTATTTAAAATTGAGACATTCAAGAAGCCTCTGCTGGTTGTTAACAAAATCCTGGGTATTACTGACCAAATCCTATATTTAATATACTTATAAATAAGATGGAAGAGGGGAGGAAGAAGGAAAGATCTGCCAAAATCACAAAATGTTATGGACTGGACAGAAAAAGAAAGGACTCAGCATTACTCCAGGGAGACCTGCTCGAGTCAGGTGAATAGCCCAGATGTTAACAAATGACACTCCCTGTCACAAATAGAAGCCTTGTGTTCCCTGAAAATGCTAAAATTACCAGTCCAGCCTGCAAAGTTTCACATCACTGCATCAGCTTGTGAGAGGGAATAGGATGGGACTGTGCACAGCTCAGTGAAGACCTCTGCTGTTTGACTGCACCTTCAAACCACATTTTAGGAACTAGAATAATGCAATGTGTTTTTGTGTTATTATGTTGCTGTCGGAGGATTTAGTGGTATAGCCTAATGAAGTATTGTGCAATATTGGTTATTTCCTCTCAAAAATGATCAAAGAAGTATTTAAGATGAGTAAGGAAAAGAATACAGACAGTCTATTAAGAGTCTTAAGAGTTTTGTCCGCTTATCTTAAAGAGGTAAGAACAAAAGTTTGTAAGGTATTGGTGTATGATGCTCTGGCAGAAAGACAGTTTTTCTTCTTACTGTGTTGTTAAAAAAATCAGATGGATAGTCAATGAAGATGAAAAGCTGTCAATTAAAAACTGATAGGAAAAATAATTTTTGAAGAAACATTTGTTTTTGAGATCAAGAGTTCAAAGGACTGTAGATCTTTTCACTGCTCTAAATTACAATTACAGTAAGTTGGGAAAAATATTGGAGAGAATATTAAACTTCAGTATTCAGAGTACAAATTAGTGTGGGAGGCAGACCATCTCTTCCTGAGGCTTTCTTGTACTTTCCTCCATTGCCTCTGCCCACTAAAGGCAGTATCCAGAAAAAGGATAGGAGTGTGTCCTGATCCAGTATGGCAGTACTTATTTTTCTGAAATTCTTGCTACTGAATTTCAGGCTATTTGTGGGAATAACTGCTCTTGAGTCTACATCAAACTTTCATATTTGTCCCATGGGGGGACAGTTCTGCAGCATCTGATTTGATTTCTCAAATGCAAAGGCTGGGGGAAGAAACCCAGGCAAGATGCAGTAGGATCATACTCTAATACAGCTGTGTCAGTGGTAGAGCTCAGTATTTGTGAAATCTTTGATATCAACAGGCAGTATGTTAATTGACTTTAAAAAAAAAATAATTAACATGTAGGGATCAAAGAAATTACTTTATAAAAAAATGTACATCACAGTGACAGCCTTTTTGTTGTTTGGAGATCAAACTGATGTTAAAATTGTATTATCAGTGCTTTTCTCTTTCATGAAGGTTAAGTAAATTACCACGGTTTCTGCCTCTACAAGCCTGTGACAAGTTCAAGAGGAAAGACAGGTTTGGAGGTGAGCAGCTATATTTTTATTTAGCACCGTTGTGCCTGGGCTTTAGGCTTCTGTTTTTTAGAAGTATAGACCCAAGAACTTTTCTGTGCTTGTGAAAGACAGCTGTGACTAAACTCCTGAACTGTCTTGCTGATCCGTATGGAAGACTGTTCATTTTAATCACTGTAGCAGTAGACAGGGTGCTTGTTTCCACCTGAAAAGTGCACAGCAAGTACCTTTGTCAGATGTTCATTGCTTTCTACATGGGCTTGGTCTATTCTGTAGTGATTCAATATCATAGTCTGTCACCATGTGATTAATATTCTAAATACATTCATGTGGGTTTCAGCCAGCTATCCCTCTTTTGCAGTCTTTCTTTTCCTACTGATGATCTGCATGCCTCTGTTCCTTGTATAAGATCAGGGTCTGTCTTCTAAAAGAGGGACTTTCAAGTATCCTTAGAATGTGTTCTTAAATACAGGTTAATTATGGACAAATCAGGATTATATGTTATCCTCTCTTCTTTTAGGTGCCTGTAAGACCACCTAGCATCACACTCTTAATTCAGTTACCTTCTTTGTGTTTACAGGTGTTATTATACTTGAAGAAAGAATGTTGGGAGAATATTATGTGTATTTAACTCGGTGCTATTTAGTAGGAATGGACCACAGTTTATAGTTCATGGCTTGTGAATGTTTCTGTAAGACTGATCTTGCACATAATTCCAGGTTGCTCTGGTGACTTCTTTTAAGTGGTGTGTTGTCATTCAGGTGGAAGGGAAAGATTTGCATCCAGCAGCTCTGAAGACCTCCGTCTCTTCTTCTGCCTGCTGGCTTCAACAGTAGTTCCCTATTTTTAACATTTCTCCATCATTATTTCAACAACAACACAACAAGCCATATGTTTTTTATGCCCAGAATATCAATGTACGCTATTCATACAGCAATGTACTATTCCTACAGCATATAGCTCAATAGGTCTTGACCTGGGCGTGGAATTTAAGTCCTGTTAACAATGTAAATAACTTATTAGGAGACACTGGCTTCTAAATGTTTCTCAGAAAGCATGAGTGTCTGAGGACAAAGGTGTCACAGTTACTGAACTTTGATATTACTTTGAACTTTGAGGGTAGTGAGGCACTGGAACAGGTTGCCCAGAGAGGTTGTGGATGCCCCATCCCTGGAGGTGTTCAAGGCCAGGTTGGATGAGGACCTGGGCAACCTCATCTAGTGGGTGGCATCCCTGCTCATGGCAGGGGGGCTGGAACTGGATGATCTTTGAGGTCCCTTCCAACCCAAGCCATTCTATAATTCTATCATCCTTTTAATGTAGTAGTTTAATGTTGGTTTTAGCTAATTAAAAGTATAAGCATTTTACTGATATAAATAGTGGAATAGAAGTTATACAGTTGAAGACCAGTGTTTCCAGCTGATTCACCTTATGATCTGCTTTTCACATGCAATTCACATTGAATGCTGTTATCTTCACAGTCATTAAAAGCAAATCCAGTGGGGTTGTGAATCAGGATAAAAATATTAATATGTGAGAATTGTGCAAATACTGTTTTTAGTCTGAGTGTGAACTTAACTTGGTTTTGAGATGACATATAGGAATCTCCAGAAGTTCAAAGACAGAAGTAGAGGAGCATTGTTTTCTCTGGGAAAACCAATTTTCAGGCCAGCTGTAAGTGATTCATTTACAACTGTTACTCGCTTTCCAATACATAAATATTGAAGGTCATGCTCTTATAACTAATGCAGTACTTTAATGATAACCTTCATGTTGCTGTTCATGAGCTCAAGTGATTACGTGAGAATCTTGCTTTTCAGGCGAAAACACGGACTAACCTCTAGATGTTTGGCTCTGGGAGAAAAGCTTGGATAGCTGCCCCAGGGTCACTGTATAGGTCAAAATACCCCAGAAGCTCAGAAAAAAAAAAGTAAAAATATGTGCTTTACCTCATTGTTTTAAGCCAGATTTATGGTGTTTGGAGGCTTAATTCCTTTTTTTTTTCTTTCCTAATGCTCTTTGACAGTACTAACATAACTAATTGTTATGCTAGCAGGAAAAGCTAAGCAAGCCTGGTCACTCCTGCAGGTGAAAAAAAGCAATGCTCATCAATTGCATTGTAGCTTTAAAAGCGTTGTAGTGTTGTTAATTCAGTTGTCACTGTAGTTGTCTGCTGGAAGCTAAACCTCCGTGTGGTTATACACAAACCAAGGATATTAGTGGTTCATATCCAAATGACATCTTACCCCAAAACTCCTGAAACCATTTCCTCTTATGTGTGGCACTCTGTAACTGAGAATAACTGTCCCTAGACACATCCTCTCAAAATACTTCAGAGACCTAGTCAAAAGTCTGCGGTGGATGTCCCAGAATATTACAGGAGACATTTTTCTTTATTAGGAAGAGATCCCTTTGAGCCCAATGGGCTTTAACAATTTGGGTGGCCTTGCAATTGAGAATGAAAGAGGAATAGCACAATCTGGTCATGTGAGACAGAGCAAGGAGTACAGGGGGTGAATGCTGAGCAGCTGCAAAGATACCACATGAATAGTTAGGGGGAGATCAGACAGCCTTTCAGAAGGTTCTTTTTCAAGATAATTCCAAAGGAGGTTAGACATGAGAGTTCCACGGCCTTTTTTTTTTGGGTAGTAAGTAAAATATTTTGGGGCCAATACTGAGCAGAAAACTGCTTCCTGTTATAGTTTGGGCTTCGTTAATCACAGATTCCAAGTTTTAAGTTGCTTGCTGGCAAGCCAAGCAAATTGTAATTTAAACTGATTTACTAAACATTTTGAATTGCTTAGTAAATATTTGGTAAATTGTAAATGTTTAGTGAGCATGTTTACTAAACGATTTTAATTGTGTAGTGTTAAGTTACTACCACTTTTAGGTAGACAGCTGTGTAAACATTTTTTTGTTTTGTATCTTTGTATTGAGTTTTCACAGTGAAGAAACGAAGAATTGCAACCTACAAAATGGATACTTTTTTGTTTGTTCATTATATGAACAAATTAATTGGTTGCTTTCAACTTTGTTTTCCCATGCAGCTCTAATTACATGTCATGTGCAGTATGCCACTTATGCAAAACAGTTCGTAGAACAGCAATTAGGGGGCTGTTGGCTTCCAGCATTCATTGTATACCCCTTAACTAAATGTTATCACTGAATGTTGTTTCTCCAGTGGAACATACCACTGAAGTTTCTACCATGCAAGCCTACTGGAAACTCTAGTTGTATGTGTTTGTGAAGTTAGGGCCCATTATAGCAGGTTTGAAGAAGTGTTAACCGGCATTTCAAACTCCTTTTACTAGTGAACTGTGTGAGTATATATATGTATGTATATATACTTTTTAATAGAAATGTGTTTGTGTTCAGTAATCAACGTGTTGAATCCATAATAATGGATTGATACTGAAAACACAAACTACTCTGTATTGATATAGAATAATAAGAGAGAAAACTAATTTACTTGAACTGTGTTTGGCAACTATTAAGACTTAGGAGGAAATATTTATTTTTGAAACAATTTTGCATCGAGTTTATGAAGTTGTCTGTCTTTATTGAGGGGTTCTTCCTTCATCACAGGAAATTTCTGTAATAGATTTTGGAGAGTAGTATGATATGTATTTGCAACTTTAATTGATAATTTGTTTAATAAAAGCAATTAATCGCATAAGATAACTGCATTGCAGTCTGGCTGCAAAGTCTGTGCTGACCTACCGTAATATCAGATATTGTTGTGTAATTACTGAAACAAAAAGCCACAAAAGGACAAAGACTCTTGCTCCGAGATGTTTGTCCCTCTTGAAATTGCTTAGTGCGTTGCCAGCGAAGCTTGTTAGCCTTACAGTTTGTTTCACCTGGCTCACGTCAGGGCTGTCTTCAAGGGGAGTTGTTGTGCCCTAATCTGTCTTTAATGTAGTGAGGTGTTTATGTTTGATGTTCTTGGGGTAAATCAGAAGCTACTGATAACTGCTGCCATTTAGTTGGTGTCAAGTAGGTTTTGGGATGAAAGAGTGATGAAAAAGTTACATAAAGGCAGCTTTACCCCTTTGGCAATGGGCCCTCTCCTGGAGCATCTGAATGTGTAGTTCTGACCTTCTCTTTGTTTTGGAAGCAGAAGCCATAGACTTTCCACTATTGCCAGTGAACGATGACTAATCTGAGAACAGAAATATGATGAGCCTTTCCTTTGGAGAAAGGAACCGTGACCTGACAGTAAATTTCCACGTAGGGAGCGGCTAGCCTTCATGTGATATATCTTGTTATAGAACCTGGTTCCCTGAGCATTTTTGATTCTCTGATTATCTTCAGAGGGCACGTGCTATTTTGTTCCTCAAAAAAAGATGCTATGATTGCACCTGAGACCATGGAGAACTGTTTGTTTCATGAACTGCTCAATGAAACATGCCATAGATTGGAGGGATGCAGGGACAGCGTTCCCTGATTTCATTTTCTTTAAACTTTGGCTTGCTGAATTTGGTTAGCTCCCCTGACCAAAAAAAAAAAAAAAAAAAAAAGGTCCTTTAAGTGGTTTCAGATACCTCTGTCTTCTCTTGATCTTGAGGGTCTCATAAGGTTGATTTTTGTAGCAAATCTGCCTTATTTTACTTCTGGTCATTTTTTTTTTTCCATTACTATTTCTGGCCAATGTAAGAATCAGTCTTTTTCTGGGGAAAATCTATTCCAGTAGTGTAGGAATTCAGGTGGACTAACATTTAGAAAAATAAGGATGACATTGCATAGCCAACAGGAAATATTAACTCAGCGAGTCAGTCATACAAGATAAGGTCGTTTGAACCTTTGAGCTCCTCCAGGACCAGAGCGTGTAACTGGATGCAAGTGAAGTAGTTGCATACCTCCTAGTAAGTCCTTGAACTTGAAATTAACTATTCTTGTTGCTTTACTGTAACAGGTTCCTGTGTAGTAGTTGGTGAAAACAGGCATTAACATCTAAAGATTGCAACCATGTTTCCCATTTTGAACAGTGGTTCAGAATCCTGCCAGTCCTACTGCAAAATAGCTATTAGAGCCAATCCAACAGTAATAATCCAAAGGGATTTTTTTCTTTATCTTTTCTTCCTCTACTTTGACATTGGAAATAGCACCAATTTTATGCTTTTCCTCGCTGTGTCTTCTTCACACCAGCTCACAGTACCAAAGTGGCATGGAAGTTGAACTTGGATTCTGCTTTCCATCTATACTGGAACAGGCCCAGCCATTGTACTCGAATGCTGGCTGGCATTGCTGCTATTCGTGAGCCCCAGGATATTTTGATGTGGCTTTGCCAGATTCATGCATCTGTGTGAATGGACCATGGATTTGTGCTCACGTGGAAAGTGAACCTGTCCCTTCAGAGATCTTACGCTTGTATGACGATTATACTGTCTTCATAGTCATGTCCTGGAACCCTGGGGTTGGCTCTCCTTTTTCAAACAGTAACTTGTATGCAGACAATATGGCTTACACGGTGTTCAGTAGAATAAGCTACTTATACATTTTTGCCCTAGCTGAAATAGTGCCAGAATTCAGATCAATCATCCGGTCTTTGCGCTGTGAAACAGGAAATAAATCTCCATGGCTTTAAGTCCATTGGCTCTCCTGCTCACTTCATGCAAGTCTTTTGAAAGCTTTGAGATTTGTTGAAATGCACAGCCATTCATACTAGTACTCGTTAGAGCAAACTAACATGGTTACAGACTTTATGGTAATCGTGTTTAATATTTCAGTGTATCTAGACAGTTTATGCTAGATAAACTTTAGACTGCTTATGGTTTCATGTAGCATGTTCCATGGAACAGTAAATACCTTGAATTTCAGCTATTTCTTGCCTAAGTGATGTGTTCTGTAGACCTGAATTTGGGAGTTCAGGTTTCATGCAAGCTAGAAGTTATGTCCCAATGAGCTGAATTATGATGTGTTCAGAAGTTCAAAACTTGATAGTCATGACAGGTGGGTCTCAACTTGAAAATGAATATAAGCCCACATTTAATTAGTATTGTAGGTACCAGTCCCGCATCCAGCAACACAAGCGTGAGTTGGTGTACACAGATTAACATGGAGGAGTAGAGCTACCATTGCACACAGCATTAGGGATTTTAGGAGGCTATTTGACTCCTGGGCAGTTTATCCAGCTTGCCTGCTTATCCTGGGAGAATGTATGAGGAGGGCACCAATATATCTCAAATCCCTGTTCCCACAGTTTGTCTGTAAGGTTTATGATAATCGTCTTAGAGTTGCAGCATAGAATTTGACCTCTGGTTCCAGCTCATAAAATTATTTCCTGGTCTTTGGAAGGCCTTAATAAAAGTTGTGCCAGAAGGTTAAAAATGGAGTGAAAATCCATAAACTTCAATCAGAGAAGGAAATACTAAATTTAAGTCCCATGGTTTTGGCAAAAACAATCACTTAAAAGTACTTTATTTGCATTTTTTATTAAAACAAAACAAACAAACAAAAAAACACCTTTTTTATTTGCATCAGACAGAAAGAAAGTATAGTATCCTTTGCTATTTCAAACTTCACACCTTAGTTATATGTAGTTCAATATGGGTAGGAAATTCTCTACTTTTTGCAAATAGTGAAGCCAACAGGTAGAGGGCTCTAAATGTGTTTGGACATCATACAGTGAGAAGTAGTCTCATGTTTAATAATATTTCTCCAAATAGAAACAAAAATGGTATGTAAATCGTAGAAGCGTGAACAGGTATGTTCTCAGCAGGGAAATTAAACAGGTCTTGAATCTTGTACTGGGATCAATACTTTGTACCTTCTGTTTCTCGTATGTATGTAGTACAGAGTGAATCTCACTGGAAGTCCTTCTGGCAAACAATATTAGGCATTCTGTATTTATTCCTGGAAAATTCAGAAGATGAAAAGATTTTTGCAAGGCATCTTTGTAGGAATCTTTGCTATTAATATTACTTTAAAATGACACTTATATACCAGACGATGTTTTCTTTCTGCATGTCAAATTCTTTCCCATCCTACACTTCTTCAGAAGCACAATATCTCTTGTCTACATAATAAAAATACATTTGAAGTGGGAATGATATCAGAATCTCCAGAGTGTAAACCTAGACTTTCTTATGAATCCCTAGGTACTTTTCTCTTCCTAATGAAATTACTGCACAAAGGAAACCAGGAAATGTGCCTCGAGTAGAGCAGTTCTGGCTCAAAGTAATATATTATTCAGCTCTACACTCATACTTATATTGCAGATATGGGAGAATTAGAAAAACTATACGGGATGAAACTCTGACTCCAACCATATCCATGGCATTTCTATCATTAACTTCAGTCAAGCCAGGTTTCACCCACCAGGCTTAAGTCTTTGAGTTTGCCTTTTAAGCAGGCTTGCTTTATATGCTGAGCTTCTGTTCCTAGGGCAACTGCATCCAATTACACCTACCCATACATGGTCTTTATTATAAGTTCCTGAGCACTATTGAAGAGCTCTGTTTAAATTATAGAATAATGATTTCTTTTAATAGACGTGCAATTTTAATTTTCTTTCATCTTGAACTTGGTATTTAATTAGTACTTAATAGCCTGTCCCAACATAGGTAGAAAGTATCTACAGCAATTAAGAAGAGACCACTATTTCTTCTCATTGTCTAGAAAGCTGACTACTCAGAGCCCAGGTGTTGAAAGGAGGATGAACACATACACAGTCGTTTGTAGTTTTAGGTTAGGAGTTGAGGATCGAGACCTCTAACAGAGCCTGTCCTCAAACAGGGCTGTTACCAACAGCAAATAGCCAGTTCTCTAAGCCCCACTCCTTTGTTTATGCTAAATGCTACATCCTTCTCAGTATCTTTCCACTTCAGATGAGGATCTATGCTAGTGTGGGGGACAGTGGGTGGGTTTGGGGCAGGACCCTCTTGAAACAATAACAGGAAAGCCTTCTAGTTGGTCATCTGTGTAAACTGTGATATGGAAGCCAATTAGGCTTTGATAGCCCTGTCTCAAACACTCAAGGTGAAAGAGCATGTAAAAACAGACCTTTTGCAAATGTAGACAGAGAACAATGAGTAGTGGGATAGAATTAGTGTTCCCAATGAAATTTGAAACGGCACTGAAGTAACTTGCATGTGCAACTTAATTTTTTTGGTTATCGTTAAACTATCCCACTGCCAAAACATACAAGTAAAGTAACAGGATGCAGCTTGAGGGAACTGCTCTGTAAAATTTATCTAATGAGGCTGGTTGATGGGATCAACCTCTTATGTCTTTGTTTTATTTTCAAAGACTGTAGTCATTAAGTCTTCATGTTGATAAAAGTCTGACAGAAGCCAAGACAAATTCTACCTGACTAAAACCAGCAAGTAGTGGTCTGCTGGATACTGCAG
The DNA here is from genome assembly GCF_011077185.1 of Oxyura jamaicensis. NCBI lineage: Eukaryota > Metazoa > Chordata > Aves > Anseriformes > Anatidae > Oxyura > Oxyura jamaicensis. The sequence continues at coordinate 40,795,276 of NC_048895.1, read as the reverse complement.
CCCTGAGTGGAACCCAGAGTTCTGGTCTCAGTGTGGTTCTAATAGGTCTGTGAAAGCTGTGCAGTTTGGCAGGCTTGGACACTTATAAACCTCCAGAGTCCCAGGGGTAAACTAGCTGAAGTATTCTTACAAACACAACATGCTGACCCAAGGCCAGCATCTCTTCTATTCTAATGCCTTTTGCACTTTTCAAATGGGAGTGCAAAGTGGCTGGATCTGGTCCCAGCTTCCAGCATTCCTATTATAGCTATCTGTTGTTGTAAACATGTATAGGAAATTCACTTCCAGCTAACAGCATTCTCATTGTAGCTAACCTGTCCATCTAATATATTCCTTTGCTTTCTTCACTTTGTTTCTGTACAGGAGGCAATTAGACAGTAGGTGTATGTAATCTCCCCAATTACTTCTGTAAAAAAAAAAAAAAATAAACAATCCTTATTTATGGTAGGTGAGAACAGTGGGAGAGCAACAAAACGACCTTTCTATCTGTCTTACCTCTTCTTGTTTTGAACCAGTCTTATCTTAGATATTGAGACAAATTTGATTTTGAAATGTTTACTTCTTTTGAAGGGAGGATTGTAGAAACTTAGCCAAAGTTCCATGCCCAACAGTAGGAACAGCACAAGAAGAGTAAGAGATCTAGATCAAGAGAGTTATTACTAGTTCATACCTTGGATATTAACAGCTGTAGCTGAATCACTGTGCATTGAAGAATAATTGAAAGGTACAAAAATATCAACACGTTCCAGAAAGTCTTCTTTCACTGCCAATGTGTTTCTCTCAGCTAGTACAAGGTTAAACCAGTTGCACTGTAATCTGTTTTCTGCAATAGCAGCTAATTTTACTAAAAGCAAATGGGTTACATATGGCTGAGCTCAGTGTTGAAGCTGGAGTCTTCCTCTGACAGTAACCAAACTTACAAATCCGGATCTTTCCCATTCTTTTCTCACTGATGATTTATTTCTGATAGGTTGAATTACTCTGTTATCTCTTAAGAATGTTTTCATTATATACCTTTTTAGAGATAAATTAGAGCAATTCTCAACCATTACCTACTTCAAATAATATTTCTTAGCTTTGCATTTATAAGCTCTTGGGACTAACTACTGAGTAAAGTTTAAACCTTACAGTAGTTGCTCTTTCTATCTCTTTATTGCATTAATGTTACATCATTAAAATATTAAGGACCTCATCCAGTAAACAAAATAATAACTAATCATGACTACCCATGGATGTAAGTCGTGTGTCTCGTTTATATTCAAAGGGTAGGTCTTCAATGTGTTTTTTTCTTCAGTTAAATAACTAGGGAGCTAAATTTCATTTGAGCTATTGAGTTCTGAAGAAATATCTCTGCAATCATTTGATGCACAAGATTCAAGCCTACAAAAAGAACCCAAACCCAAACTACATATATATGTGGGTAGCTTAAGTGGCAGAGCAGCTGAGACTAAAACTATTAATTTTTGTACGTTAACTTTTAGTGTGTTAATTATTTGTACCCCAAATAACTGGTTTCTACTGACTGTTAATGAAACATTTTGTGGGAAATATTAATTTATTATTCTTGATAGCACAAGATATCCTTTTTGTTTGTCTATGGTAATTACAGTGATCTAGAAGATTTCATCATTGCTATTATGTATACGTTGAAAGTCGATTTGTGTGTGAATAAACCACATAATTTTTCTGTGCAAACAGGAATGATTCCATTCTGGTTCAAAATAGTTCATCTCTCAATTAATTTTGTGCATCCCTACGTAATTATTGAACTGTTTTTCACGGGTTGTTTTTGGTGGTGTTTTTTTTTCCCCCCCCCCCCCCCCCCCCCCCCCCCGTGTTCTGTTTTGTGTGTTTTTTCATCAGTCTGATCTTGTCAGTTTTCTAGAATGTAACATAATGCAAAGTAATTCACACGTGCTGAGAAATTGTTTGACACAACAGTCTGTCTGTAAGGTAAAATGCTTTTGACAGGGGTTCTTTGCAATTTATTTAATGCAAATTAACTGTATAAATTAGTCTTTTGATGGATGACTGATTTATTTGAGAAAAATGTGTTTCTTCTTGTAGTATTTCTGAGTGAGCAATTAGATATTATAGGACCATGTTGTGAAATTAGGCCTTTGATAGCCTGTTTGTAAGAAGTTCTGTTTCCTTAAGCATAAAGCGCTCTTCAAACCAAATACATCACTCATTTTATTTAAATTGATTCTCTGTTGATTTCAGTGGAATAAAGTAGTACTTCAGCAGCACAAGCTTGTAGAACCCGGCTTATAATAAGCAGTCTGAAAAAGATGGATAATTGTCAGTTGTAATGTTAGGGACAATATTAAGTTTTTAAATATCTAGTAGAAAAAAAGTATTCAGGTATTCTTTATCTCAAATGCACCATATGACAAGAAGCTGTAGTTAACACTTTTTTTGTGATCAAATTTAACTTGGCTCAGGTACTTCCCCCCTTATTTAAGCTGTTCTTATCAAAGCAACAGGAATCCACGGTTTTCTCTCCCTTCCTTTGCTTAGTGACTTTGACTGCACATGCAAAAACATGCATATCCAAGTGAAAACTGTAGTCCTCATATTACAGAGCTCTGGACTTTTTCATTGTTTTAAGTGTAAATGCGTTGATTCAAACATGAAAGAAACTGCATGTGCATGCGTTGTTAGCCTGTGCTGTTGGGATTTACAGAGTTACCTTGACGAAAATTGTCCCTGAATAGAAGCAGTTAAGTTTTCTCATAACAAGTACCCTGAAAGAACATTATGTAATGATCCACACTGACATGTCTGGATGGTTTCTTTGCACTGACTGATTATTCTTACAGCTCATTTCCCCCCCTCCCTTTCTAATCATTTAATTCATTTACTTGTATAAAGCCCATTAGTTTTGCACTGGATTTATTGTCTGTATCATAGCTATAGATGTGTTCTTCTAAGGCATTTTACAGAAGTCTTAATTTAGCCTTTTCTCCAGTCGCAGCAATGAGTATTGCAAGTTGACAGCAGTTCTTTCAAACTGCGCACAGCACTCCTTGAGAAGGAAGGAAAGGAAGGAAGGAAGCTTGATAGAATAGTCTGTGAACTATGTTTTGTTGCCTTACTTACTCTGCCCAGGTAAACCTGTCTAGGGGAAAAAAGGAGGGTGTCAGAAATTTTGTGATATTTACCTATGACTAAACCTTAGCCTGTTCTAGCTGCTGTGCTTGGAAGTGTGTAGGCACTCACAATATATTTAGAATGGCAGAAAGATGGTTTGCTTGGGTACTGAGGCCAAATTTTTAATACAGGAATTGTAATGTACATTGAAAAAATGATTTCAAAATATTGCAGAAGTTTTTGTGATGGACACAATGCAAAATGTTTGGCAGGAGGTGGATTAACTCAGTATAATTTGTAATAATGTGGTGATAACACTGAGCTGCAATGTGCCATTAAGTTTGAAACACGGGGAATGTAATTCCAGTTTCCTTCTGAATCGGAAAAATGTCTTGCCCTGGTTACATATGTGCCTCTCCAAAGCAACTTGGTAGGCTATGCATACACTCATAATGAGGGAGCTTGGGGATTATGAATGACTACTTATTCCATGAGCCCCAGGATCCACAGACAGCTAAACTAAACTAAAATATACCATTTCAACTGGTACATTTGCCAAACCCCTGATCAGACATGCTTATTCTGGGCTGGTATTCCTGCAACTCCAGACTTTCTATATCTAAAATGTATATCATTGCCACTTAACTGTGATGTATTTGCAGTAAGTATTTTGTAAGTATGCTGCTTACTGTATTACATGTGGATAGAAGCATGATTTTTCCATGATTTTGGAATTACTTTGATTGCTATGAATTGTGGTCCATCTAATTATTATTAAAGAAGCAATGTTACGAGAGAAAGCAAGGAAAGGGTACTCCAAGGTGTTGCAAGATAACCTCTCCAGAAAGTTTTGTTTCTGGTAGTGGTTTCTTGTTTGTTTTTGTTGTTGTTGTTTGCTTGTTTGTTTCCTGATTGCTAAGCAATCTATATCTTGAAAATGAAAATGTGACTATACTGATACGTAGGCCTCTTGTGTACTTTTATTGAAGGACAGGAAAATTAAGAAGGTAATGTTTATTTTTCAAAAGTATAAACAGAAAATACTTATATTAGTCTCATATTAAAATGTATATGTTTTGTGGTGTTGTTTTTTTTTTTTTTTTTTTTTTTTTTTTTAATTAGGAGGTCTGTGCACAAGACCTCCTTCTTCTTCCTTTCCTTCTATATAGGAAAAAATTATTTTCCCCAAATTAGAGTACCCACAAGGCCCATTTGACGATGGACTGTTTCAAATGACCCAGGCTGTGCTGATCACCTGCTTCTGTGAGGGATCTCTAGCACAACATTAACCACCTTACAGGGAGCTAAGTGATGGCTGGTAGCTTCTCCTGATTTGCACATTCCCAGATGTGTTTTACTACTCCAAGATTTAACACTGTGTGTTGGCCAGGGATTTTCTTTGTCTTGAGAAAAATTGCTTTGGGATAGTATAAGGAAATTTAAAGTATGATATTTAGACACCCAGACTCTTTTTGCTGCATGAGGAAGAAACACTAGAAAATAAGTATATGAAATACTCTGGTGTGCATGAGTACTTGAGGCTGTAATTGTTCTAGTGTGAACACGCGAGTGTTGTTAGTTTTTCATGTCCTTAATGACATAAAATAATCCATCAAAAGTAAGTAATAACCATTGAATGTGTCATAGTAAAATGAAAACAAAATGGAAAAAAGTTTTAACGTTACCGATTCTAATATATAGGGATTTGGTGCCCATTGAAGATAGAAGTAAGTTAACCACAAACTACGAGGAGTATGTCAGGAATACATTGTCAGGTGAAGACTTTTTAAAGGAGGCTAAGTGAGGGAGTCTAAGTAAAAGCCCTTACCTCATAAATTCATAAAGGAAGAAGTGAAGAGTTGCCTCTCAGAAAATAAAAAGAGGGCCTAATTGTTTATCCCCTGAGCTATGTAGCATTTCTCCTATTAAGGGCTTTATTAAGGCAACCTTGAACTGCATTGCTTTTAAATGTATTTATGCACTGCTGATTTTTTCGAAAATTTTCTGGTTTTGAAAATTTACTATTGCCAAACATGTTTGCAGCATAATATTATAACTAAATACTTCTTTCCCCCTCCCCTTACAAGGACCTCTTCAAAATTCCTATTCAGTGCTGTTTAGCAAAATACCATCACATGTTAACAGGAATGGGTTTTGAAAATTGCTGCCAGTTTCACAGAATCACAGAATGTCCGTGGTTGGGAGGGACCTCTGAAGATCATCCAGTCCAACCCACCCGCCAAGCAGGATCACCTAGAGCATGTTGTGCAGGATGGCATCCAGGCAGGTTTTGAATATCGCCAGAGAAGGAGACTCCACAGCCTCTCTGGGCAACCTGTTCCAGTGCTCTGTCACCCTCACGGTGAAGATGTGCCCCCTCATGTTGAGCTGGAACTTCCTGTGCTTCGGTTTGTGCCCGTTGCCTCTCATCCTGTTGCTGGGCACAACTGAAAAGATACTGGGTCCATCCTCTTACCACCCTGGTCAAGAATAGGTTGTATTATCTTTTATTTTTTTACATTGTTTCATCTCCACCCCTGTTCTATCTGCTGTCTTGTTATGCCCTCCTGTTACACTGTTTAGCTTGTACGCTGTCTGGGGAAAGTGCCCTAAATAACATTGCTTTTGCATACGTAATACTGACGATCCCAGTTCAGCTAGATTCTGAACATTGCCACACCGTAAATACTGATAACCTGTGCCCACAGATTCTGCGGCTGAGGAACAGTGTGGTTCTGGTCTGACACGGGGAGGCTGCATGCCTGCAGACCAGTCCAGTGACACCTCTTACAATGTGGTTTGGCAAGGGGGACCATCTGTTGTGTCATATTTAATGGGCACATTGTGGATTCTCCTGGTTTTGCTGGAAAAAAGACATCTGTAGTAGTTGCATAAATGTTTCTTGTTTCTTTACAGAGAAAGGTACTCGAGAGAACTTTCCTGTTTATAACATTTATAAATAAGAGATGAGTGTTTGGATTTGCTGTCAAAGGTTGTTATGTAGTGACTAGCAGTACAATACCGTTCTCTTTTTGTCTGTGTCCTGTGGGGTGGCCTGGGGGAGATGTGATAATCACATTGTCTTGGGAGTGATCTCAAACTGGTGCAAAGCCTGAGTCTGTCACCTGCACCCTACTCTGCAACCTCCGTCTTTTACAGAGTTTTGATTTTGTTTTTATAATTCCAGGGTGGCTAATGCATTCATGTATTAACTAGCAAGAAGTATTTGACAATGTATTCTTTCCCAGAGTAGAAGTGCAAAGTGCAAGAAAATAAATCAATAGCTTCAAGCATTGTGCAATCAGGCTCTGAGATGTGAAGTGGCTTGTGACAGGATAGGCGAGAATCTCATTTTTTAAGAGCAAACTAAAGCCATTTCTGAATTCACCATGAATGTCAGCTCAAGAGTAATACACTTAGTTCAGTACAATGACTTTTCCTTGGCTCCTCACTGTTCTTGGCAGTGTTTTTTCCATAACACCTGGTCAGCTGGCCAGTGAACAGGTGTGTGTAGGGAACAGAGGCAGCTCAACAAGGGAAGTAAACAGCTTGAGTTATGTCCTCTTCCATCTCTGGCTATCCTGTGCCATTTTTTCCCATGATTTAATTCCTCCATGCATTGCAAGGGAAGGGAGCTCACTGGACCAGGAATTGACTTATAGGAGGATTTCTTTCTTTGATGTTTGTGCCTCTGCAAGATGATGGCATTTGCAAGGAAGATAGATGTCTCTTGTTCTGCATCAGGCTTAACTGTCTACTGCATGATATGGTTAAAAACAGATATTTCTCATTGCATGGTTCAGGACTTTGGTCTTTTTAGGGATATGCCTGCTAAGGCCATTTAATAAGAGCTTTGCAGTGACAATGTGGTGCTTCAGCTTAGAAGTGTTCTGATACAATATCTGAGGGTGGGAGATTCCACTAGTCTAGATGAAATAACAGGCTTGTTTGGTTAGCAACACTGCATTGCATTTTCCTCCCTTTACAGGGATGAGATTTTCAAAAGCCAAAGTGGTCCTGACTTTTCCCATCTTTTTTTTTTTCTTTGTTTGTTTTGATTTTTATCTAGTGGACAGATTTTTTTAGTGTTGGCACATCTTGCTTGTGCTCTTGAAAGTTTATTGAATCACACCATTTTCTTAGACTAAATTGAGCCGTTCCTTGACACTGGCTTCAGTACAATGGGTTCTTGCCTAAATCTTAGGGATTGTCAGTGATGGGCATGGTGAATTGCAATGAATTTGCTTTTCTTTATTTAAATAAATAAATACATGACTTTATTTAAAGTATTATGAAAAAAGTAAACATATTCATAAGTAAATACATCATAATCTATTCAGATAATTGCAAGTGATTTTCTAAAGCAGATTAGTTTAGTAGCTTTGTTTGCTGTTGAAGTTTTAAGAAGTGTCAATCAAGAAAGAAGTGGGAAGTTCTTAGCTGTCTACCTGGAAGCACATTTTTTTCAATACCTGAGTCTACTTTTGCTATTTGTAGTCTTTTCTGGTAGAATAGAAAGAATTTCTTGTGATTAAATAAATAAATGAATAAGTTTAGAAGCAGAATATTGGGAGGGGGAATTGGTGCTGTTTTTTGTTGTTGTTGTTGTTGTTGTAAGTTTCTTTCCAGTCTATGGATGAAGATGAAGTTTGTTTTCTGTTTTGATTGTTTGTATTCTGAAGATATACTAGTGTTTTTTGTGTAGCGTGAACTGTTTTGAAAATTTGTTATGATAAATCAGCTTTTTTGCCCCAAAGAATCCACTTCACTAAGGGTATTTTAATTAAAGGTTGCAACAATATTTTTTGCCCTTTTTTGCAAATGCTGTATTAATTTGCTGTTTTCATCCAAAAACACCATGATAAAACCATAATATATAAGGTTAATCATTATACATGTCAAACAGCAAGTCTATTACTAATTAAAAATCTGAATAATTTACATCATTATTTAAATGACCACATATATATTTTATAACTTGTTAAAGATATGGCAAATATCTTGTAAAGGCATTCATAGTTCTTTTTTAAAGAAGTATTTTTTTTAAATCACACATGATCAGAAATATACTGCAGCTTTCATCTGAGGAGACACTAATCAGAATATGATAATGTAAGGTGAGAAAAATGGAGCAGTTTTAGAAGCATACAAGGAAGATAAGTTATCTGATCTTTCTTATAAGGAAAGAATTACTCATTACATGCTCAATGAAGGGGTCAAGGTAGCCATTTTCAAAGAACCACAGAAAGATTGGATCTTTTAGTTTTCTTTTCCGCACCCTTGTCATATTGACGTCACTGACCCTGGATATCTGGAAGCCAGATGGGAAGAGGGCATATTGAAAAAGGAACCAGATGTTGCTGGTGTCGGTCTGGATGCCGCTTCTGTTTTGGGTCCATAGATGTGTTTGCTGAAACATAAATGAGGAGAGTGGGCAGGCTGTGCTTGCTCACCCTGTTTCCCACACTTTTCATTGTCCATCTTTTGTTGGGCCCTGGTCATACTGATCACACCTCTGTCGCCCCTGCCAGTGCAGCTGGCTCAGGGGATGTGCTGGCCCACTCCGTGGCATTTGGACTGCCTCCTGGTGCTGAGACAGCAATTCGTGTCTGGGTGGGAGAGAAGAAAAAAGAAATGGCATGAGCAGAGCACAACCAGGTGGAGGTGTTTCCAAACAGAAGCCCAGGGAGCCTCCTGGAGTTCATGCAGGCCACTGAAGAGGAGCATGAATGATGTGTAGGAAGATTTGCAGGCCAGAGGTAGAAGCTGGGACTACACTAGGGCTGGATGTGACAATGGCTGAGGAGGCTTTGCTTGCCTGAGGGGGTCTTGAGGTAGAAGAGGGTTGCCAGCTTCAGGGCAGCTCTCATCTCCTGGAGCCAGCTGTGAGCAATGCTGCACGTGGGCTGCCTGTCAGCCTCCGGCCTCACCTGCTGGTGGCAGTTCGTAAGCCCTCACATTTAAACCATAGTTGGTTGCTGCCTGTTTTTAAACTGGGGGTTCTTCAATCACCTAAATCTATTTCCTTTCTCTTGATTACTTATCCTTTACATGTGGTCATGCCTTTTGTTTTCCATGGATGACCGGATTGGAAAGTTAACAGTAAAGTGTAAAGTCCAGGAAGAAACAGATTGTCCTTGTTTACCTTCCAAGCTTCCATCTCAGAAAGAAATTGGTTCGGGGTTTCTTTTTATTTTCTGCTTTGTTTGCTTGTTTGCTTGTTTTTGTCTTGTTCTCTGTCTAAGAATGGTCAGGAAGACCAGGCTGATTGTTTTGGTTGAAGGACCCTCAGAAGTACTGCAAAGATGTGTTCACAGCAAGAGATTATCCCATCTGTTGTTGTGAGTTTACATTTAACAGGTTTAAGCAGAAATGAAAAGTAAGCAAAGAATTTTAAATAACCTGCCTTAACATCCTCTTTCTCTTTAATGAGAAGCTGCAGAAGTCAAAAGCAGCTGCACTTTATTCTATCATGATTTCATGCTCTTATTATTTTTCAGTTATCCAGCAAAACATGAGGAATTCAGAGCTATATTTAATGTAAGAAGTGAAGAGAAACACCCTTCATGGTCTGTTATTTAACACCTCCTTCTAAGCATCCTTCCTTCTTTGTAAAGAAGGTTTAAAAGACACCAACATTTCCCTTTTTTGTTTGCTTTCTGCTGTGTTAGTCACCTCTCTAGCAGTCTCTTTTTGTCAGCACCTGAAAATGCTTCCCTTCCAGGCTCAATTGTGCAGGTGATTTTTTTTTTCTTAGTAAGAGGACTTCGATGGGTAAGTACAGATAGATTTCAATGCTGATTTACAGGTCAAATACCTTATTTCATTCTCATTTTGACTGGCTTTTGAGACCTTACCCATTTTGTTTGTTGGCTAAACCAACAAACTCAGGTATGACCGTTATTTGTACACCTCACGGCAATGCTTTGTGAACAGTGAGAAAAGTTTGGTTTCTGCTAAAAGGAAGTGTTGCAGTTTGGATAAAATTATCAAAATTCCTGGTGGTTGTTTAAATACATTTAACCATGTGGTTAAATATATTCAGTTTTTCTATACTGCTCTAATATAAACTGTGACGTTGTTTGATGCAGTAAGAAAAGAAAAAGAAATGTGATAGAACATTGTATCTAATTAAATGCTATACTTGCTCATTCAATTCTTTGCTTTTTGTTCCCTTGCTTACTACAATAAATTGACTGTTAGTACACATTTATCTGACATTGGTTTTGTTTCTTATTTTAATATTTCTGCTCTGATACTATATTTTAGATTTTTCCTACCACCTTCTGTTTGTGTGCCTCCGCATGTTTCCTTCTTACAAAAAGCACGGATAACTTCATTTTTCATTAGGTACATCGGGGCTGTGGTCTCTTCTAAATTAAGAGGGAAGGACAGGAGCATCTGTACTTATAATGGACTTTTTAGATTATCTATTGAATTACTGAAGCAAGAATAAAATAAATTTTCATTTGGACTTTACTTGAAAATTCCTATCTGTTGCTTTCCTTCTTTTTCTCTTAGACTACCCCTGGCTCTTCCTTCACTGTTTCCTTTAATTTCTTAAAACTTAGGGCATACTAGATCATTTTTCTGTCTTTTGTTCTGCAGCCAAAGCTGTGATATATAGCAAGAGGCTTTGTGTGCGTGTGTGTGTGTCAGCAGTTACTTATGTGCCTAAATCTGTCCATTTTCAGAAAAACTCTTACGTATTTGTCCTCTTGATCCTAATGAATCTTAAACATACATTATGGCCACTGTTCTGTTGCAGCCTTCCAGCTTCTGTCTTACAAGTTTTTCTTCAGAAAGTGCAGCTGACATGAGGATGTTGTTAGTCGTTGGTCTTAATACATCTGTGCTATTAATGCAACCAGAAGATCTGACCTGCATGTCAAATGCTGGAGTCTAAATTACTTCTTTGCCGCTTAGGAGTGTTGGTACCATTATGCTTTCCCAGCAGTGCTATTCTTTACAAGTACTTTCAGGCTTTAATATCATTGCTTAATTGAATATTTATCAGATGCCAACACAAAATAGTGTGTAGAGCTTCTATAATTAAGTTTGGGAACTGATGAAATCACCTACTTGCAAATGCGTAAAGGAATTATTTATTTTGCATAACTTAACATATTTTTGTTATAAACTTGTCAAGGGGATGCAGAGGATGCATTTCTGCGGTGCAGTCAGATTACATTGTTATCAAACTGGGCTTTGCTGGAATTTATTTTTATTTTATTTATTTATGTATTTTAAATCTTATTACACAATCATCCGTACCTGTCAAGGTGACCACTTGATTGTGTAACGGAAAACAATTAATGCTGTAATGGCCGAAATGTTAAAAGTGCGCTGTCTTGAAAAGTGCTATAGTTATTCCCCGGGTGACTTGTAATCAAAAGATATGAAATTCTGACTTAATGGTATATTTTCATGAAACTGAACTTAGCACAGCATCTCTGAATAAATGGGGAGAAGAATTGGTGGAGTAATTTCACCTCAGTCCCTGGAAAGGTGATGGAAAATCTCATCCTGGAGGCTGTCTCTAATCCTGTGGAAGACAAGAAGGTGATCAGGAGTAGTCAGCATGGATTCAGCAAAGGGAAATCATGCTTAATGAACCTGATTATCTTCTATGATGGGACAACTGGCTGGATAGATGAGGGGAGAGCAGTGGATGTTGTTTACCTGGGCTTCAGCAAGGCTGCTGAAGGTCCCAGTGGAAAACAAGCTCACCGTGAGCCAGCACTGTGCCCTAGTGGCTAAGGGTGACAATGGTATCCTGGGCTGCATTAGGAAGACCATTGCCAGCAGGTCGAGGGAGGTGGTCCTCTCTCTCTACTCAGGCCTCACCTAGAATGCTGTGTCCAGTTCTGGGCTCCCCAGAACAAGAGAGACGTGGAGCTCCTGGAGCGAGTGCAGCAAAGGGTTTCTAAAAAGATTAAGGTACTGGAGCATCTCTCTTAAGAGGAAAAGCTGAAGGAGCTGGGCCTGTTCAGCCTGGAGAAGAGAAGAGCTTGGGGATCTGATCAAGGTGTAAAAGTATCTGAAGGGAGGATGTCAAGAGGATGGGGCCAGACTCTTCTCTGTGGTGCCCAGCAAGAGGATGAGATGCAATGGGATCAAACATAAAAATGGGAAGTTCCATCTAAACATGAGATCATGTAGCCCCAACCCACCTGCCATGGACAGGGACATCTTCCACTAGATTAGTTTACTTAAACCCCATCCAACCTGGCACTGAACACTTCCAGGGATGGGGCATCCCTGGTTATGCTAGGTTACACCCAAATCTGCGAGAGTTTTACTTAATACAGCTTCAGAAAAGTGTTTTTCAGTGGTGGAAAGAGGAAGTGGCTGAGACACAGTGGTAATGAAGGTGGTCTGAGAGCAGGAAAAAACACTGGTGATATGATTTTACAAGTGATTCACTACTGGGAAAAAATAGTGGCTGTTCACACATCCTGGAGCAAAGGCAATTGATGCAATGGTGGAATTGAACTGAATGTATACTGCGTTTTGTTCTGGACACTGTTTCTTTGATCTATTATTAAATCTGAGTGAGCCCAAGAGAAAAAAAAAAACATAATTTAGGTGGCTGGAGAGGACCAGTGTATCAGTGAAGGACAGCAGAACTCAATGTTTGTTTAAACATTGTTTAGTTTGACTAAAAAGTAAAAGAAGAAAGGACAGAGATACAACACTGATGCTCTCTTAGTTTAGCATTCATGTCTCTGGAAGTAGTAAAGGGACAGTGATTCAGTTTTCCACAGATTACCAGAATTGGTATTGCCTGAGAGAAACACATTCAAGAGCATATTGGATGTACTTTTCAGTACGTGAGGAGGACCTCATGTGTATTACTAATTGCATATTTAAAAAAATAGATCCTGTGCTGTTTGCAGGCATATAAATAAGTTGTGCCTTTCTACAGGGTCTTAAAAGTTATTAAAGGACAGTTTAGGGAGTAGGAGATAAGAGATTTATTCCGGTGGCATTGGCTGACACAAAGCAAATGGATGAAGGGCATTGAAAGCCTGAGCAACTCAGGGAAAGAGTGAGTCCCTCGACATTTGCTACAAATAGCCAAGCTTGCTTTGTTTTCCAGGCCATTTAATTTAATGAATAATGACTTTTTACCCATAATCAAGATTGATGGTATACCTCTTTGTCCTGAGGTTGAGACTAGAAGGTGTTATTCTTACTGCAACCTTGCAGAGGTTATCCATTACTTTAGTTCACTTCCTAACAGTCAAGTTATTTTTGCAGTAAATGAGGCCTGTCAGTATTGCAGTATGATATGCCAGATCTTCTTCTCAGTGAAGACCCCGTTTCCATGCTATGGAAGATATATAAAGGAAAGTGTGGTAGACCTAGAGATGGCATAGCTGGCTCATGAGTTTTGTTGCCAGTGATTCTTCTTTCTAGGATCAATTCAGCGTTCAGTTTTTAGCTGAAATGTATTTCTAATCACTGGCTTTAGTTTTTAATGCAATTTCAATGCTGAACTTGTGGTTCTGTTTTAAAATGTCACCTTTATTTTAAATTAGAATCTATTCTGGATGGTTGTCATTAGAGTGAAATACAGTGGTGGAAAGTCCTTAGATCAACTGAAAGCACTTATAAAAACCTCACCTTTTTAATACTGTTATTATGTGCTGGATTGTAGTTTAATATTTGTTGATGAAGTTATCTATATATTTGGAAATCATTCTAAGGAGTATTTTGTTTTAATCTTACTCCAGTTGTTCCTCTTTATATTAAGATCAGCAGCATAAATCTTCCTTTGGTAAAGTTTTGATGTGCTAATGTGTCGTGTGGGTTAATAAGGTCACAACATGAGACCTTAAATAACTTTTTCCCCTCGTAAAGGGTGTTTGAAACTTTTTTTTTTTTTTCCTGTGGATTGTCTGAATATGACTTAATGATGCACAAAAGTGGGCATTGTTCAATGAAAACACTTGTATGAAGAAAACCTGACATATGATGACATCAAAGAAAAATTGTCAAGAAGCTATAGTTTCCACCATCATCTTGACAGACTTAAAAATAAAAGGAAACATGATGTTTCTTAAAGCTTCTTGCCTTGAATGTATTTTGTTCCAATAAATGTCAGTGGTAGAGTTCTCATGGTTTGCAGAGCAGCCAACACCGAGAACTTTGAATGTGCACAAAAGGATTTTCAAAAGTACTGAAAAAAACAAACCTGGGTCAGGTAAATATCCAGTACCCTTGAGGGAAGTGGTGATGGCTTAAAGGTTTTTAAACAAGAAGCGAAAAGAGTACTTCCATATCTTTCATTCATCATTTCAAACCAATGACTATTGAAACTTTTCTGAGCCATTGTGTGAGGATTAGGGCAGATCTTGGCCATATTTTGTGCAGAAGTTTTAGATGATGTCACCTGTAGCTGCCTACCCTATGGCAGATTTGGCAGAACATTTGGTAGGTACCCCCTCAGCAGAGTCACATATGTGATGCAGTTTATTTTCTCAAACCTGGTGTCACTGGCAGTTTCAGCTCAGATGCTTAAAACCAAAGCTCTGCATGGCAGTGAGTGAGCCTTAAGTATGTGTTTTCTGATGCTGTGCCGTGAGGCAGGCAGCACAATGGAAAAAAGAGTTGGAAACAGTGAAATCTTAAAACACTGCAGCACAGTTGCCACAGAACATCTGCTACTGCTTTAAGGAGAAGTTATGGAGAAGCTAGATTATTTGCTGTACTGCAGGTGAGATCGCTAACAGCGCCTAACACTGCAATTGATCATATAGCAGTTGCTATGTACTGGTAGAAGTATACGTCTACGTGGCTATTAGTTGGGCTTGGCTGTTGTTATTTTTTTTCCAAGAGATGCTGAGAGATCCTAAACAAGATCAATATCCTGCATACTGTGAATTGCAAATAAAACTTATTCCTGGCTGTTATGTCAGTCATGTGCCTTTTATGTTTTTTCATCTCTTGTATGTGTTTTCCAGATAAAATAGAATAATTTAAACATGCAAAAAATTGTGGGTATATCTCAGCAATCCCATTTTGTGAAGTGCCATTGTGATATAGACCTGGGTCCCATGAAGATGAAAAATGAGCAGTGCCACTCCCCTTTCAAATTATGCTCAACCTTTGTTTTTTTTCCTTATGGTTGCCTCGTCTACTGTAATTTCAACCTACTACCAACGCCAGAAGCTCATACTACAGCATGAGGCTTAATTATACCATCTGAAGAAAAGTGCCGATGAATCAGCTCTTCACTAGGCTGAATATTAAAACGGCTCAAAATAAAATATTTGCTGCATTTACAGATGTAGAAGATTTGTTGGTTGCTCAGCAACCAGAGAGGCAAATGCAAACAGAATGCTGCTTTTCAGTAACGGGGGGAAGTGTCACAGCTCCATTGTCACAGCAGTACTTGAGAAGGGAAGACCGTGTCTACTAATCTAGGTTTCTGCCCAGATGAACACATCGACCTCCTGCTGGACTTGTTGACCTTTGCAGAAGGCAGGCATCATTTGCTAAAAGATCAATCAGCCGTAGAAGCCCTTGCACAGATTGCTAGATGTGTAGTCATCCTTTCTAAGGAGAATGCATGGAAGAGGAGGAATCTTTGTCAAAAGTCCGTCAGATCTTAAGTGCTGTTGGTGCCTCCAAGCTTATTACTGGGCTCCACTTATGCTCACTGTTGTCACATAGCCACATGTCAGGGTGATGAACAGTTCATCACAAATGTCAAGTCTGGCCGGAATCAATCTGGCTGTGACTGAAGCTCACCTCTTTGTATCCCTTTCCCTGTGGATCGAAGAGCATTATTCTCTTCCCCCTTCCAGCAGTTTTTCATGCTTTGTCAAAGTGGTAATATAGAATTATTTAGGTTGGAAATGACCTCCAAGATCATCAAGTCTGTGTTCGCATCTGTCTTCTCTCTTTTTTTTTTTTTTTTTTCTTCATCCCTGTAGCTTCTCTTTGTAGCTGACAGTTGCTAGGCTTCTGATTATTCCCAGTGTTTTCTTCTGGGCTCTGTCCTAGTATTCTGCCTTGTTCTTCACAGCCACTCCAGCTATGACCTTCCTGCAAGGAATGCATGCATCTATGTTCCCAACTGACGCAGCACATAGAAGGAAGGACCTGCTGCAGTCTGCTTGGGATGCAGGACTGTGTACCTGTGTAGAGCACTAGTTGCAGGTGGATCACTCTGCCTGCCTGGGTGCACCCTCCTGGCTGTAGCCCCACCATGGGGGAAAGCACCCTGAGCACACCAGTGCTAGTACAGACGCACGCAGCATGTCTCCAGGTCTCCGTTTCTATATTGTCCTTCTCTTTATACTTCCCAGACAACTGCACAGCCTTGATGACTTCTGTTTACCTTATTAAGCACAGCAGCCCCCCTTTTCTGCAGAAATATTACCTCTTCCATATCAGTGATAGTGATTTTTCCCACCAGAACTCTGGACCTTGCACTTAGGCTTGTTGAACAGCATCCAGCCTTCTCAGCAAGGGCTTGGTGAGACAGCGCAAATGAAGCTGGTGTTTGGACAGGTGTCTCTGCCTTCCCTAGCATAGAAATTGTATCTTGGGTACCAAGTGAACCAGGGAAGAGAAGTATGTAATCACTCAGGGAAATTATGCCACTGCATGGGAGAAAGTGAACTGTAACAGGTTCCTGGTGATTCAGAGGAGAGATGCTAGATTTGTCTGTTCTGGCTTTAATTCCAAGGGGCAATTTCATTGCTGCAATGGTGAAAAATAGTGGGGATATAAAAAATCTCATGTTAAGGAAAGGAAAGGGAAAATGATATTTTCAGTATGTAAGGAAATATGGTATTGAAAATGTTATTTGCCTGTTTGATGCTCAGTGCATCCTGCTGCAGCTGCGTTGGCAGGCTGTAGGTCTGTAATGTTTGTAGAAAGGCTTTGGTCAACTAATGTAATTGGTATTTGATGCTGCCATCAACCCTTATTTCTTCACTTTTAAATATCTGTTATTTTTATCATTTTCATGGTAGAGTAAGGCAGAAAGCATAGCATTGGTTTCTTCCTTGAGAGAGTTCTTTTCATGGTAAGTAGAAGAAACATACAGAGGCAGTATGGCTTTCATAATTTTCTGCCTTACACATAGAACCAACTCCTCAAGTGTACTTGTCCATGGCCCCATGACACAGTCATGCTCACAAGTCTGTGCTTCATTATTGGCCTTTATGTGTTTTTTTGTTGGTGGTTGTGGTTTTTTTTGTTTGTTTTGTTTTGTTTTGTTTTCTGGTGAATTCCTCTCACCCACTTTGACAGCCTGGATAAGAAAGAGAATCTGCAGGCTGATTGCTTTCTGTGTTTTAAAAACTGAAACGTGTAATGGCTGCATCTGTATGTTAACTTCCCTAATTGTGAAAGCCTCAAATTATGTAGACCTTTCTAAATGTTCAAATTGTGCAGAAAGTTTTTTCATACTAACTTTTCATTTAAAATGCTTTTCTAAGCTTCAAAATAAAGTTCCAGGGCTTCATTAGTATCCGTATCACAGAAAGAATACTGACAAAGCTGAGAAATAAATAGTCTGGGCAGTGTCCTGCACTTCTGCATGCCAGGGAGGCTGATGATTCAGAGCCCTCCAGCACGATCTGCAGGTGGGAGCCTTGGGCCTTGTGCTTCCATGTCACTTAAGTGCTTTTGGAAATCTTACATTGACATGTCTGAGTGTAATTTCAGAAGCCTCTTCTAAGCTCTTAAACAACTCTTTTCTGTATTTAAGGAGGTTGCCATAACTTTGCTAAAAAGTTTAAAATCGAGATTACTTCCCTTTCTTTGGGCTGTGCTGTTTTGTTGTGCTGGAATTAAGTTCTGTGAAAATAAGCCACAATCTTAGCTCCTGATGCTGCAGTAATTATAGACATGCTTAATTTTAAGTACAAAAGTAGTTTGTAGGAGACTTTAGGACTATATGAGTGACATTTCCATAGTGTCTGTTTTGTCCACAGGCTTGTCTTTTTTTTCTTTATTTTTTGTAAACTGAAGTGATATTATCCAGCAACATCAACATGAAAAAACCACAGCCTTTTCAGTTGACTTCAGTGTTGAAAGTTTATCTAGAATTGGAGCAGTAAAATTGTTCAGATAATTTAAAACTTTGAAAAAAATTTAGATACATTATTTCTTAAAAGTGAAGCAACTTAAAAACAATTCCTGGAGGCGACTGGGAACAACAATCCCTGCTCTTTGATTTTTTTGGCCATTTCCCTCCTCCACCACCTTGGCTTGGTTTTTTAATTGGTTCCCTGCTGGCCATCTTTTTCTTTGGCCACCCATATTCTTCTTTGCTTTGTTGTTCTGCTCCTGGCTGATGTGGTACTGCAGCTCCTTTGATCTGCCTAGACTAACCTCACTGCAAAAGCAGCACCTGTCTACTGCGGCTTTGATTTGAAGGCATGGATCCTGTCCGAGACCCCATTGTCCTTCAGCTGACATAATTTAAGGAAATGCTGCTCAGCAGCTGCAACGTGTTATCTCTTATGACTGGTCAGCAGGATTTTCCCTTTAGACTTCACTCTGCAGGCTCGTAAACTTTTTTATAAAGTGTCTGACATCTGCTCTCAGGAAGGTGATTCAGGGAAAAGCAAAAACTGTGCTGTTTGATGAGATTATTCGTAGGCGTCTTTTAATAGGTCATCTCGTGTGTTGAATAGCAGATGTAATTAATTGTGCCTTTCCCCACAGTGGAAGTATTCCAGCAGCAAAGACAATCAGTTCACATTCACACTGGTGCAGACATTCCTGGGGTGCTGCTGCTAATTTTCAGTCAGAGCAGTTTCCCTGGTAATTTTAATAACGTTGCTGGAAAGCTCACAGGGGATTCAAGGTGAATAAGCAGACCTGCAAAGAGCAGGAGCCGCACGGTCTCCCGGTGCAGCCTGCTTGCTTGGCTCAGAGAGAAGGCAGATGACACGGGTGCGGGTAATGCATCACCTGTCAGAGACCAGATGTAGCCTAGGAGCTGCCTGGCTCCCCGCCAGGCCAGAATGGCTCCGGGCGCTTGTGAGGAGGAGGAAGGTCCTGGCAAAGCAGCGCAGCTGGGAAGGGAAGCTGCAAGGGCAAGAGGAGCAGTGTGAGGTGCTCATCTCCTGCAGCTTGGCATGGTGGCTGGGAGATGAGCCACCAGCAGGGACCAGGAGATGAAGTGAAAACATTTTTCCTGGTTTGCTGAAGACAACTATTTTTTTCAGGTTAGCTCCCTCTTGCAGTGCCTTTGCTTTCAGATTTAGTATTAATGACCTGATTAATATTGAAGCTGTCTACACTGGGGGATGCACATAGTCTTGGTGGCTAAAATGTTTTCATTCAATGCAGTTGGTCAGGCAGTGCTGTACTGAGCAAATACCTGCCATTTGTCCGAGTGTGTCAGTGGTGCTTTGCCAAGGTAGCCACTGGAGTATTAGCAGTTCTTTGCTCGATATGGAAAAGCTGTACTGATCTGTGTATTTGAATACTGTGGACTAGTCCCTCGTGCCTAAAAGCAGTAATCATATAAAATGCAGAATGCAGGCTGAATTAGACTTAAATGCCAGCAAATCCAGCAAGCCAGAAGAAAAAAAAAATGGTAGGGATTTAATGGTCAAAAGGCCAATTAAAGCTTTACAGAGCTTATAGAAGAGATTTAAGCTTAAAGCCTCCATGAAAGCTTGCAGAACCTACACCAGAGCAGAAAATTAGCAACAGTTTGCAATAGCTAATTCTTTTATCCACAGTGAACTCTGGCATCTTAAATTGTCCCTGTTTGTAATCTGAATCAGCTACTGAAAATACACTTGTTAGAAAGGAAAAGCTGAGGTGTGGTAGATAATAGGGACATACATAGGAAATTACAAGTGACCAAACAACAAAAATAAATAATCCTTATTTTCAGTTGATGGCATAAAGTCAAGTTCAAGGAAGATACTGAATAATTTTGCTTGAAAAAAAAAAGTCTTGCATTAATTTTAATTTGCCTGCTCTGATCACAAAGGGGTATCAATGTAGGTCTCGATGAAATGTGATACTTTAGAAACAGTTTATGATGCCATTTCAGGGTGAGGGATGGATGTGTGAACTGAGAATTCATAATCTCTGCACTTTGGAGATTTTTTTTTTCCCCTCTTTATCTAAACGTTGGGAACCACAAGATACTTTATAGCTTTTAGAGTAGCAATGCATTGATATGTAGGCTGTACCTCTGTAGGGTGCATCATTGAGCTGCTTCTGAACGTATAGAATTGGAGAAGGCATACAGACAGATGCTTCAGTAGGATCAGCTTGTCACTGGATGATCATAATTCTAATCAATAGGCAATAGGACCAGTTGCTAATGCAAACAACTGAAGGTGTTTTTAAGAGGTATTGCAGGCAATACCTATTGTCTAAGAGACTACTTCTATTCTGTTTGTACAGCCAGTCTAATAAAATGTTTTATTCCTCATTAGACGTAGTAGAAACATGGTATTATTAGTAACAGTAAACATCTGGCTCATACAAGAGCATTTTATAACCCAGTCTATCGAAAAAAGTGTCTCAAGAGCATTGAATCTCTGTGATGCATTTAAAACTTTTCTAAAGAAAAGATTTAGTTATGTATTTGGAATGCCTTTTCATAGGCATTCTGACAAATAACAGACCTGTATTTAACAGTCAAATTATCTCCTGGTCTGTCTTGTGACTGCTGCTGGATTCATAAGGGTGGATCAGTGATACAACCTGTGTTCAGCCTCTGAGTAACTGGTGTCGGTTTGGGGAGTGCTTATCTGAAATGTAATGCATGCATTCTTAACACTTCTTGTCAGTAATTATGACAGAAACTCAGATTATCAGCCCAGAATGACTACATCAGTACTGTATTACTCCATTTTCTCTGATTATGCCATTCACCTTTATCTTATAAATGCTAAAAGTTCTTTTATATTCTCAGTAACTAAATGCTTAAATTTAGATGTGCTGTTAAACTTTTGCTTCTGTCTGCCAGCCGAACCTCTCTTTTAAACAATCCGGCAAGGAAAAATAGCTTGATTTGGTTGGGATATAAACTAACCATTTCATTTATTGCTTTTAGGAGTAAGAAGAAGGACTAGTAATCAGAAAACTAGCAGATTTGTGAGTGAGACAGCATAGTCAAAAATGATCTGGAGACGATTGCGTGTGGCCCAGACTAAGGAAAGTCAGACATGAGGGCAATCCTTGGAAAAAACAGCCGAAGAGTCTGGTTCTGGTAAAATATTGTTCCTTTTGGATCTGTAATGTTCCAGGACTTACAAATCTCAGCATTCCTCAAAGTTAGTAAATAACTATGAAAACCTCTGTGTGCCTCACGTCCTGTCTGTGCTAGTCACATAGCTGGTGTCAGTTCTTCTGCTAGTTCAAGTCACAGGCATCTCACTAGTGCATCAAGAAAGATTTCACCTGGCTTAATGAGTGAGGTTTCAGTAAGATGCAGTGTGATTCGTTTTTTCTCACTGTGATTTCACTTTAGAAGTAGCAAGTTAAAAAGAAATGCTTAATTAAATGGACATCACTTAGACAGAAAAGTAGACTAATTTGCAAAAAGCAGAATTCAGGTTACCTATACAACCTGGACATGGTCCGTTATGTCTAGATGGATCAATCAGGGTCTCCTAAATCCAGGCCTCTGCAGTCTCGGTTAGCCATTCAGTAGACAGGTGACGAAAGTGCACCTTACATCTTCCCCACATGCTTCTACTCATCACCGGCCATAAGATACTTTTGATCTTGTAGTTACCCACCAAAAAAAAACTACTGAAAAGCACCAAGAAACACAAATATAATGTGCTAGGAGAACATAGCACAAGGGGTGGATGACACTGCTGATGTTTCAGGTCTTGTGGTTGCTGAAAATGTCAGTTAAATTTTCCTTAGTCTGAAGTACAAAGGAGAAAGAAAGCAGTCTGATATTTGGGGCCAGGGGTGTGACATGGAAGAAAACTTGTTGGTGAGGCACATGTAGTATTTAGATGTCACTCAGCTACCTTCAGGATGGAGAACAGAGCAGCTCTTTAGCACCTGTATGCCAATATTCAGAAGATGATGTCTCAGGGCATTTATGTAAAATGGATGCAGATGCATATGTCTGTCCCAAGGTACTGTAAGGATGGCAAGATCTTGGAGGAGCTGATACTGAAGACTTGCAGCAGCACTTTTCTGCTTTATATACTTTTCTTGTTTATATAGTACAGATGCAGAATCATGGTGGCAAAATGGCATTTTGAGTATACATATCTATACAAGTGTACTAAATGAGAATTTGTTTAAGCGTTCAAGAAGTATTTGGATAATGCCCTCATTAATATGCTTTAACTGTTGGTTAGGCTTGGAGGGGTCAGGCAGTTAGACTAGATGATCTTTGAAGGTCCCTTCCAACTAAATTATTCTGTTCTGTTTTATTCTGTTCTGTTAT
This sequence comes from Oxyura jamaicensis, assembly GCF_011077185.1. NCBI lineage: Eukaryota > Metazoa > Chordata > Aves > Anseriformes > Anatidae > Oxyura > Oxyura jamaicensis. The sequence goes on along the minus strand of NC_048895.1, from coordinate 40,772,769 downwards.
AATATTAATAGGTATATGTTGGGCTAGATATTAATCGATTCCTGACCACCAGAATCTATGGAAGGCTAAGCCTGTGCTGCTAGAGAAGTGTGGGCTTGACTGCAGCAACAAAAAAAAACAGTGAAAAAGGAAAAAGCCAAATGTGAGCATTCCTTACATGGCATGCCTTGCAGCTCACTTACATCCCTCTACAGGATGCTGTTTTTTTTTTTGTTTGTTTGTTTGTTTGTTTGTTTGTTTTTAATCTGTGGCTATATGCTTTCTTTATAAATACTTGTGCTTATACAGAAAGATATGCTGTATTATTTACCTAGCTTTGTGTAGAAAGACGGTTTGCAAATTGAAGTAATCTTACATGTTCATAATAGTATTGGTTTCTTGCATATGAATCAAATGCTAGTCATCCTGATTTTAATTCTCTGTAGGCAGGCAATTTTAGAGCTTTCAGTGCTGCTTTGTTACCTTTTGTACATGTTGGAAGCTTTCTAAATCTGATTAGGTTTGGTACAAGTCACAGGAAATGATTTTGTGTTTAGAGATGATTTTAAATGCAGCTTGTTTGTTTAAGACCACAGTTCAAATTCAGAAACCCTTCTGATGCACCATATGACCCTGCCAGGATTAGAAAAGTAATAAGCTATTGTGTAGAATTCAAGAAAAGTGTAGAACAGTCATATTTGCAGACGTGAAGGTGTAGTTCTTTTGGAAACTTTTCAAACAGGTTTCTTTCTGTCTTATGATTGTCAAGGTAGTAATTATTCTAGAAGTGTACAATTGAGTAATATTCTGAACAGTTTTTCATTCCCAATGTCTCAGACTGTCTCTGAAAAAGTAAGTGAATTCATAATGTTTTTTTTCTTTTATTTGCATTTTTAATTTTTTTTTAATTCATGTATACTTTTATATGAAAACAAAGACAATGTAGAAATTGAGGACATTTTAAGATGAAAAATTTCAATATCTTGCTGAATAAGAAGAGAGTAAATACTGTGTCTATGGAGCTTATAGGTGATAGAACTATGAATTCTTAGTAGAGAAGACAAGTGAATAGGAGTTTAAAAACAAAATCCTCTTTGAAAAATGCAGAGTAATACAAGGAACTTGAAAATGAATCTGGTGGAAGCTCTTGTTTATCAGAGGAGGTTAACAGTAGGTTCTCACACGCACATCTGCAAATACATTGTATTTATGAGAACATGCCTGGAGCTTTTTATGACCTGTTTAGATGAGGAAGGTATTTAGAATATTCTTCTAGATTACAGCTAGTTGCTAGTTTAACGATGAAATTATTTACCACCACCACCCCTTTTTATTTTTTTTAATATGTGTGAGTGGTAATATGAGTGCAGACACACTGGGTTACTGTAATAGCAGAGTTTCTGCTCCAGACTCTCTCTTTCTTGCCTGAGATTTGGTCAGGAGTAAATCACAACTGAAAAAAACTTGATACACTGATATTAGCATTCCCTAAACTTCTCTGTGTGTTGCAAAGGCAAAGTAGGTTGCCATACATTCATTCTCTGTTTGCAGCCTTCCACTGGAAAGCTCCAAGAACAAAACCAAACTTGAGATGCACTGTTTGACTGGCACAGACAGCACAGAAAGGAGACAGTGGTTATGGTTCCCATGTGAAAGCTCTGTTTATGCAGCACCCGCCCACACTTGGTCAAACTCTTCTCTAGTACTTGCTTTCATAAACATCCCTACTTACACGATTCTCCAACAAAATATTTTTAACATGTATTGTGCATCTCGTCTCACCCTCCAGTGAAACTTCCATTTAGTGTAAACATCAGGCAAGTACAACAGCCTTCTTCCTGAGAAGAGGGTGATGAATTCTGACTTCAGGGGGAAACAGTTCAGCTACAGTCAATGGCAAAACTCCAGCTGACTTGAGCGGAACTAGGATTTGGCCCTTAGTGTTAAAACTATCTCATCTCTAACAAGCTAAGGACAGAATAAAGTCTGGAAATCCAAGTGTTTATACTTTGCTTTTGTTCATCGGCTAACTTTGTCAGCTCCTTCAATCCATCTGTTTTTTTCAGCTCAGGAACTTGGATTACTGCCACGTTCATGCTTGGGGAAAAAAAAAAAAAAAGGCTTTTGGTGTGGTTGTACATTGAAAAATGAGTATGTGAGTGCTTTGTAGTTCAACAGAGAGGTACATTAGGTGTTCACTTTAGAGGTTAGAGCCTGTTCTTTATTTTCGTTAGTACTTCGTGCCTTGCAGAGTCAACACACAGCAGAACAAATACGTGTTCTGTCCTTCTTTGATATCAATGTGTCCTTTTTCCTCTTCTTTTATAAAACTTCCCCCTAAACTCCAGTTGACTGCTCACAAACTCCTTCAAACCACATGAGATGATGACAGAGAGACTACAATTTCAGTGGGACTCAGACTTTGCTAACAGAACTGGAAATGGAGGCATAAACATGGGATGCTCTCTGCGACCATGCTCTTCCTTTCCAGGCTGCAAGAGTGTGTCTCTCTGAGCTACGATGAGAAGAGGTCACACGCATACCTTGGAATATTTATTTCTCACAGTGTGCAGGTCTGTGTAGGTATCCATGGCTCAGAACAAACCATTCCATGCATCTAGCCTAGATTTCAAAGGAGAAGCAGAGATTTCAGTTTTCTGGTAGGAGTTCCAAAACTAGGACACTAAACATGTCTCATAAAATTAGTCCTGATCCATTCAGTCCAGGTTGAGCTTTGGAATCTAGCAGCTGGAAGTTGCTTTTCATTAGCAAAACATGTAGCCTTCATTCTGTCTGCCCAGGACAGTAGCTTTAAACTGAATGAAGAACTTCACATTTAACCTTGCTAGGCTTCAGTGTTGTAGATCTTGACTTGCAGTCTGAAAGACAGGTGGGTGGACGATGGTTTTGTTTTTCAGTGTTTTTTTCTCAAATTATTATCCATAACGTGGAAGTACTACTTTAAGTACTACTTAAAAAACAAACAGCAATAACAAACACTTGTATAAAAAGCTTTGTCCAGTCTGGGTGTTGAGCATTTGTCTCTGATCTGTATGAGGTATCTCTGACCTGATTTTTACAAACCAGAGCATATAAGGAAAGCATCATTTAAATTGTTGCAAACATCATTGTGACCTCTGCTAGGAAGACTAGAGAAAGCAAACATTGGTAAGGGGAGGGAGAATATGGCAGCAAAAGATTGTTTTTATTATTGGAATGTTGTAGATAGGTAGAGGAATTTTTTCTTCTAAACTCAATTTGAAAAAAAAAAAAAAAAAAGTGGCTTTTAGAGGATCTTGAGAGGAAGTGACCTTGAAGACACCCTGACAATAGTTTTCGAAACAGTGCCCTTACCTGAAATTCTTTGTTCTTTTACTGCTTTAGTTCTAAATCTTTCTGTCTCTTCAAATCAGCACACTACACTACGGGCCACATGAAATCTGGATATCAAAATACTGACAAATACACATGCTTCTGTATTGTGCATTTTCCATTTGTGTTTACTGTCCTTGTTACAGGATGAACTTGTGAGTGATAAAAGGAATTGAATGAAAGCATAATCAGGATATTTTAGTGAAAGGTAACATAGGTGAAAGTATACTTGAATGGAAACTTTTGGTTAGAAGTGAACACTTAGGGAAAATGAGAGGATAAGAACATGGGTGCATGGCAGTGCAACAGAAGAGCTGTTCCCAGCTAAAAACACAGTAGAGGTCTTGTTTACTTAAATTTCAGTTGGGTAGCAGAGAAGGGAATAGAGTTTTTTTTCCTCAAGCATTATTGCTACCCCACTGTTAGTGTTCTTTGCTCTCAGTCTCTGTGATTCCAACAGAACCTGTATCCTTGGTGAAAATATGGCAAAAGCTGAGCCCAGAAAGCATATTGAAAAAGCAGCATTCTAGTGAGCTTTGAGAATAAGAAAAAATAAATTGTTCACTTCAGTGGAGAAATTAAGAGGAAATAAATGAGAAATGATTTTAATGCAGGTCATGACCTTAATCTACCCACACTTCGGTTTTGGGTGATAGTTCGAAATCCCTGAGAGAAGAGCCAAGAAGAGTGTCTGGTCTTTGAACTATGAGTTTGTCTTAGCACCAGAAGTGCTTTGTGAATTGTTAACCTACAGATGGTAAACTTAGATACTGAGGGCTGAATCTAAGATCTCAGGGAAGTTCATAGTTAAATCAGCTGTCTTTGGCAGGTAGCAAGTTGGCTTGGTTCTTACTGGGTGCTGTACTAATGAATAGCAGCGTAGAATAAGTTTACTAGCTTCTCTGTATGGAGATGCATGGATGAAGAGAGAGATGTGGATTGCTTAGGCAGGCATTGTAGACTTGTCAGCAGTGGGAGTTGCACAAGCAGTTGTGCAGCAGGTGGTATGCTCCAGGATAACTTGACCATAGGACAAATACGCCTGAGAGGCTGTTCCTGTGCCCAGGAGCCTACCACCAGCACAAAGCCTGGAGGCTTAAGAGATGAACTGCATAGCTTTAAGGCAGCCTGTGCATAGGAGCAAGGTGTTGCTGTGATTGCAGTTCAGCTCAGTAACAGCAGCAACCCACTGAGCGGCCAGACTGCTCCAGCTAAGGAGCATCACCCTGTAGTGGCCAAGTACACGTGATCACCTGGTGATGAAGGGCAGAGAGCTGGCAGGGAGGCAAAGTCTGAGCTTTTCAGGTGCATGAATGGCAATGAGAGCCTTAGTAAGCCCTGAAATCTCTGATAAATGGGATAAAATGTCTCAGAAAATACTTCAGCGTAGACCTTTGTTAGGATTCTTTTGATGTGTTTTATTAATCAGGGCAAACAATGTTTTATCTCGAGTTGTTGTTTGTATGATCTTTAATCTCAGTACTTCTCTATGTACTCATTTCTCCTCCATCCCCATTAAGTGCCGTAGGCATTTCTCGGTGAGTAATGTGTCTGTAAAGCTGAGGTACAAATAACATGTTTCTGTCAGGAATAATATGTTACTAAGATTCTTAACTGGTATTTGCCACTGAGCTCAATGAGATGTCTGTTCTCCCTATTTGCCTCAGATCTTAAAAGTAAATCTCTGTAAAGTAAATCTCTCACTTCAGGCATTTTTGGGTGCATTTATGGCTGGTGGTTGAATACATTCTAAAAAAAAACATTTTGAGATATCCCAATAAAACTGGGGGGGGGAAGGGGGGAAGTTTTTTTTTATTTAATATTAAATTTATGATTGCAATTAGACTGACTCGTGGTAGCTACTATAATGTGATGTGCATTAATTCACTGGTGTCTCAAAGAGGTCTAATGTACTGAAGGGTGACTTAAAGCAAGTTTTAAATGGCCAGAAATCTCTGAATTTGTTTTAATGTGTTTATAGTGAATTCTTCTACAAGGGAAAACATCCTTCTCTATGCAGATAAATTCAACTTCTCTGTTTTGCTTAACAGAAGAAAAAGTGTTTATAGCTCTTTTATATGTATTTTCATTTTCAGTATGGTAGTTAATTTTAATGTTTCCTGGAAATCTGAAGGTGTTGGGATGAAAAATACTATTCATTTGTACTATTAATTTGCTCAACTATACAGCCAGTAACACATCCTGCTGTTTGCTGCAGGAGCCAGTCTTTGACAGTCTGATCCAGTGCCTTTATGGTAGGGGGAGAGAGACAGCCAGAAGTAATATTGTATGGATCTGCTGATAGCCAGAAGGGACTTCCTCTAGCTGGAAGTCTGCAATGGAAGCAATAGGCTAGCTCCCTGGCTATGAGATGGAGGCAATTTTGACTTCCACTTACTATGGACGGGAGAGACTCCTAATGTTGGAAGTACGCAGGTGAGCGTAACTGGGTCAGGGACAGGAGGGAAGAATGGATCTACTCACTGCTTTTGAACAAGGCAATGTGACATATGACATTTGGTTAGACCTTCTCTAGTTTACACTTGGAGTAATGTTCAGGAACAAAAGTAAAATATATCCCATTAGTCTCTCCAGACAAACAGCAAAAACCACTAATGACCAAGATTCAGTCCTTAAAAAAATAGATTTAAAGTCTTTAATTTTGTTCAGTTTTCTGATAAGCCTAAGTAAATGATTTTCCTGCAAGACCTGACTGTGATAGGTATGTGTAAATGTGAGTATGGACAAATAATAAATTTGCCAAGAACAACCATTTTTCAGTGGAGATCTGGCTTGCTTCTTAGGGTGTTTTTCAGATACCTATGTAAAATTTTTTATCCTCTTCAAGCTTTATAATATCTTGTATATTATGCCTTTTGAGTGCTTTATTTTGAAAACTGACCAGCCAGGATGCTTTGGCAATATTGAACTGTTTGCTGTAACTTTGAAATTGTCTGTAGGGACAGACAGAGGAAAGACTGTAGTTTGTGCAAATCTGTCTCTTCTCTTCTCTTCTCTTCTCTTCTCTTCTCTTCTCTTCTCTTC
>NC_048895.1:40751356-40766363 GCF_011077185.1 Oxyura jamaicensis | reverse complement strand
TCTTCTCTTCTCTTCTCTTCTCTTCTCTTCTCTTCTCTTCTCTTCTCGTGTATGAACATTGTAGGAAGTGCTAGATCACAGACCTATCTAACCAAGTGTGTTGTGTCTTGAAGTGGCTGTTATCAGATATTCCAAGAGAGAGGTAAGAACCGGATATCAATAAAATAGGAATTTCCTGGCAGAGAATGACCTTCCTGCTCTTTAAAGTTTTTTGCTTATGGTCCCAATGTTTTGCAATGACAATGAAAAGAGCACAGCAGTTCCTCATGTCACGTAAATGGGAGGAGGCAAAGCAGCCTCACTGTGTGGGAAGGGAGAGGAAAGGCTGTGGACAGCACCTGCTGGGTAAAACATTGTGATAACAGAACCCCTGTGAGTGTAGGTCGGGTCCACACAGACTGTTGGGTGCTGTGGCTCTTCCATGCTCGGAGACCCTATGTACTTTCACAGGTGAGGCTGACCAACTGTGCAAGCTCAGGTAATGACAGGACAAAGACAACTTCAGTACGTACTAATGGGGACCTTGTTGTTGCCCATGCAAGATACAACAAGTGTAGTAACGTGTTTTACGGTCATAGTGTAGTGTGCTTTATAGAGCTATCCACATGTAAAGCACAAATACTTTTCTGTAACAACCGACAGTGCCCTGCCTACATGATAACAGACGGTATTTTCTTGATCTGTTTTTAATTTATTTATTTATTTTCATTTCTTGAAATGACTGCTTAGAAACTTCCAAGTGGCATTCTCTACACTGTCACATTTCTCTTGCCATTGATTAGTTTCCATGCTTCTGGTGGAGCCAGAACTTCAGCTGGTTTTGTAGTTCTTCCATTCCATAATAATGTGATGCAGTCAGCAATGTCCACATGGCTCTGAGAGTATAATTTAACTTACACTTCCTTCTCTGACTGCAAAGATCTTCAGAAATGGTAGTCTGCATATTGTAGCTATAACTTAAAGGGCTTCTGTTTGCTTCAGATCTTATTTTTCTGTTTCCTGGCAACAGGGTGGTCAATATTTCTTGTCTTTATATCTCTTTAGTAGGTACCTAGTCTTGGGAATACATTTCCAACCAGGCAGTGATGATCATATAGGTCAAATTTAGGGCAAAAAAAGGCTTGTGCATTTTTTTTTTTTAGAACATTATATTCTTAAGTTTTTTTTTTTTTTTTTCTTTTTTTTTTTTTTTCTTTCATAACTTCTCATTTGGAGTACTTCTTACGTGCTAAAGCTTTTACATCTTTAGCCAAAGGCAAATGCCTGACTGATCTCTTGAAAATAAATAATGGCTGCTCTCTATAGTCTAGCTGCACAGGATTAGTTATATCTCATCGAGAAATAGTCTCTCAAATGCTGCTGGATATTAAATGTATACAGAGGGCTAAACCAAAGTAAAACAAAACTTAGCTGCAGGCACAAGCATAAAAACATTCTGTATTTCATTGTATAGGATATGTCTGAGTGTACAATACTTGAGAAAATGCTCAGTTGTGTTACCTTTTACTTTCTCTGAGGGAATAAGAGAGTGTGCTTGCAATGTGTAACATAAACCCCCATGAATATGCATACTAAGTCATTTCAGAGGTCCATGTACTTCAGTGTCCTCACTCCATCCATGACTGTAAACAGGTTCCTGCAAGGAGTAAGTTCAGGACAAGCTTGTATTGACACCTCCTTCTAATACTCTGCCAGCATCCAACATCTGCATCTCAGCGACTTCCTGGTGAGATGATGCTTATTATACCTAATAAATTTTAATGGAAACTCTTCTATGAGTTTGCCCAGTTTCCCCTTGAATTTGCATAAACTTTGTACATCCTACAGTATCCTTTGGCAAGGATTTCCACTAATCTGCTATGTACTCTGTGACAAACTACTTAAATTTTTTTGTTGTGAACTTGGTTCCTACTGGCTTTGATTCATGCTAGGTCTTGCACAGGAAGAGATAGTGGACACCAATCCCTGTCCTGTCTTTTCATGATATTCATGATTTCGGTAGACCCTTTTCATGTTCCTCAAACAAATTGCTATTCCTGGCTGAAAAGGTCTAGCTTAGATGCTCATTCCTTGTATGGAAACCATTCCATAGCTTCAGTATCCCTTTTGCCTTTCTCCGAACCTTTTCCAGCTTTTCTTTCCCTTTCTTTTCTCTGATGAAGGGACCAAAACCACATGGAGTGTTCAAGGTGTAGCAACCACAGATTTGCTTAGAGGCATAGTGATAACTTGATCTATGCTCTTGCTAATAATTCCAAACATCTGATGGCCTTTTCTGCCTGTAACTGAGCATTGAGCTGTTCTCATGAGCAATCTTGACATCAGGATCCCACCTCTGGCTTATCAACACAGAGACTTTCATTCTGTGTGAAGCTAGGATTGTTTCTTGCCACATACATCACTTATGTACATGAATATACACGAGCTGTTGGAAGTGGAGTCCTCTGTAGATATCTTGTAGATCTGCCTAGACTAGTGAAATAAGTTGAGTTTGGAGTCGGTTAGTACATTTTATCTTTTTTTTTTTTTTTTTTTTTTTTTTTACTCATCACATTAGGATACTGAGAAATAGCCACTTTTAACGAAGTTGTCAGGATCGACTGGAGATTTTCCAAAATATTTGCCCCAGATGTCAAGGAGAAAGATACTACCCTGTATTGGCATGAAGATGATGATGATCAAGCTTAAGTCATCACTAGTAGAGAAAATGTTAACTAACACTGACCAGTTCTCAGCCACGCACCTGTATCTAAACAGATTTATTGTCGGAGTATCTTTTGTAAGTCTCCATTGGTTGCTGTGGAGTACCATGGATCAAGTATTTCATAGCAATACTTGCAGATTCAGTTCAGAAAAATAACTCCTTCTTGGGTTGTTTTTTTAAATTTTCTTTCCTTTTTTTTTTTTTTTGTTAAACACACTTTGACCCTAATTCTCATTTGTTCAGAATCTATGTTGCACCACTCAGCCAGTGTAATGAAGGCTTAAAATAAGCATAAATGTAATTTAAAGCCATTTGGTTCCATTACTGTTTAAAACGCTTTTGGTATAAGTGATAATCAGAGTCCTCATTCTGAACATAAAAATAATTATTTTATCCATGTCTGTAAAACAAAAAGCACAAAGTGTAATTGTATTCTTAAGCATAATCTGAGGCCACTTCTAAATGAAGTTTGCATTACCATGAAAGAAAAGAAGTACTGCTATTCATTTGTCTAGTGTATAGTCTTTTGTTAGATGTCTCGTTAGAAATTACATGAAATAAGCATTAAAATCTTCTTTCCCTTTGAATATATTTTTTCACAGACTATTTCACTTTCCCACTCTTTATTTTGATTGCATCTACACATACAAGTGTCCATTATTGTGAAGTACCTGTCCACATCTGCAAGTAATTTTCAAGCACTTGAGCAACCTCAGATCTTTTCTTTTATTAGTTGCATTCAGATTTGCCATACTGATTTTATTTTCATTATATTTTGCATGATATTCAAACAAAAACTAGATGATGGAGTTATTTGATGTACAGCTGGGTTGTCTTTTAGAATAAAGCTTGCCTTAAAACAAAAGGAGGATGAAGAGAATGTATTAATTCTTCCTCACTGCTGAAAAGAAACAAAATGAGACTATAGAGCATTCACTCCCCTTGCCCAAGCACCTAGACGCATAAGCATGCTCTTACAACATACTTGCTTCCTTAGGACTAATCATCAAAGTGAAGTTACTTGCTTCTGCATCCAGGACCGCTTATATTTTTTGATAGGAAATAGTCCAACTTTGGTTGGCATTTTTTATGTATTTGAAAAGATGAATGAACAAGTGAATGTGAGTAGTCTCTGGAATCCAAGTATCTGTCCTGTCACGTGAGTGTGTTGGCTTCTCTAGCCTGTGCTTCTGTTTCAAGGGTACATGGCTCTGTTTTCCTCAAAATGTTTGAGGAAAAAATTCTTGCAAGTAGGAATGGAAAATCCTCATCCAGTCCCAGAACTAACTGTAAAGCCAAGGACCAGGTGCTCTTCTGGATTGTGGTCTGGGAAGCAATCTCCCTCTGGCTGTGCTAAGTGCAGTAATAAAAACCTTTGGGAGCCAACCCCAGCTCCTGCTGTGGCCTCTCCTCCCATTCAGTTGCTTAACTACCTAATTTTAGGAGGCAGTGCTAACCTGTGTGCCCCATTCTGTCACTCTTCCCCTTATCTATGGTCTTGTACTGGGTTCCACTCTGAAAGCCCCGCATTTTTATATGTAGCATCCTTTTGTGAATCAAACCCTAACTCCAGTTTGTACTCCGAAGCAGAGAAAGGCAAAGTAAAGACATTTTAAGGCCTCCTTGTAAAGCCAACCATGGACTTAGGTGTTGTGGTTGAGCAAGAGTATTTGTGCCAGCTTATATCTCATGAATCATCTGAATAGCTAATTATGACAATCTATATTCTTTGACTGATTGCAGATTATTTTTTTTTTTTTTGTAATTCTTAAGAGTGAGATGTGAACTCTGCTGGTACAGAATGTCTCTTATCCTTCTAGACAATAAAAGAGCTAAAAAAGCTTCAGACGCTGCATAAATTCAGGTTCCAGGAATCAAAAAGAAGGTGAAGCTTTCATTATACATGAAGGAAGCTTAGGAAGCATCCATTTCTCACCCACTTGTCTGTCTCTTCTGTCATTCTGCTTTTCACAAGTGAGTGCTCTTACTCTAGGAAGGGAGTGGATGTGTTTTAGCATTTGAAACAGCATGTAACATGGACCTCCAAATTATAAGCTCTGTGCCAGCTGCACAGGCAGCAAAGCGGACAAATAACTTGTGTGCACCAAGGTGATTCCAGCTGAGGTGAGAATACAGTGTGATCTTTGAAGATAACAAAATAATGGCTGAATTACAGTATTGTGTACTGATGTGAGCTGAGGTTCTCATCTGACTCTGGCATTCATGTATCTGGCAGGCCAAATGAAACGGAGGCTTTGGAGGATATCTTCCCTGGAGCGGAGGACAGCATGGAGCACTATTCAGGTTTCTGGGCTGTATTGCAGAGATACTGCTGATCACATCGCTGGCTCAGATTTTAGGTTTCCACCCCTATCATTATATTTTTTTTCATGGTCCTTTGTCATCTCAGAAAGTCCCCAAAAGGTCCTTCAGCTATTTAGTCCCCTGTTTCTGGGTTGTATGCTTTCCTGTGTCTTTGGAAGCATGGAACCAAAGGTTACCCTTAGATGGCTATTTTGTATGAGATGTGCTCAGCACAGCTATTATTAAGCGTGTTTTAGTACATGAAAATGATGAAGATTTAATAATGTCATTATAACTAAATAGCTTGACGTATCTTAGGAAGCATCATTTTAAAAAAATTATTAACAACTTGTTTTTAGACAGGTGGTTAGAAAGTTTAGCCCAAACAGGAGAAATCATATCATGTGCAACTACTGACCCTATTAGTGCCTACCCCAGCCATAGAATTTCCTCCCAAGGAAATAAAGGCCCTGGTAGATGCTACTTCAGTTCCCAAACAAAATTTTCTTACTGTACTCCTTACCAGTTTCCCTATCTAGCTGATAAAGTTCTTAGTAAGACTGGGTTCATTGCTTCCTTGGTTTACGTCTACAGAACAGGCTGTCTTATACCTCCCTGGGCAGTCATCCTCAGTGAAAGGCAGTGAAACACGATTCACTTCTGACAGTGCCATAAAGCTGAAACAATTGTTCTACACGCACAGAGGCTATTTGATTTACTTTGTGTTTTTATTATATTCACAACTCAGGAATCTCTAAAATTTGCTTCCAAATGCTACATAGATCAATTTGTTTTAGATATTTTATGTGACAGCAGCTGAGATGGTGTTGCCTGCGGTCAGATACCTGCATAATCCTTTTATTTTTACAGTGCTTATGGCATTCAAAATCAGAATGCAAGGTTTCATCCCAAATCCTGTAATTTTAGCTACGTCCAAAATGATATTATCATATATTACTGCAAGTTTCCAAAGCCTTCTATGAGTCTTCAGCTGGATTTTAATCACTAAAAATAATTTAAAATATATATACATTTCATTAGAGTTGCCTTGATAGTTATAATTCGTAGCAAAACACTGTTTATCTCTCCTTAACCAAGTATATTAAATCTCTGTACACATCCCACTTCACCTGCCTCATTCCCTTTCTTAGGGAATTAAAGTTCAGAAGCCTTTACCTCTGTTCTGTTTATGGAACTGTTCATCAGCATGCTTCTAAGAGTTGATAGTTTCAGGACTGTTTTAGCAGAGGAACTTTCTCACTGGATTAACATCCATGTGTTTCCCCTGCAGTGCTGCAGAGAAGCATAGGAAATGTCAGATGAGTTTCCTCTCGAGTGTGGTCTTACTTTAAATTGCAGCAGTTAAGACAACAGCTGGGCAAAGGTTGATTTAGGCCCTGTATCCTCTCAGTATCGACCTTTGTGCTATTCCTGGAGCTTTTAGTAAATTTGAAGAACAGAATGGAGATTAAAAAAACCTGCAAAAACCCCAGGCTAGAACTTGCTGGAGTCCACTTCTCAGTCACATCCTTGTTTTCCCCATGTTGTCATAGTTTCCTGTTAAGGATCAGGAAAGTGTCTTCGTGTTTCATCAGCTCCTTTCAGCTGCCAGTGAAATGGATCATCCATCAACCTTCTTTAATCTCAGTCTAGCGGCTGAGAATGAAACGTGACTAGAAATCATTAAAAACAAACAAACAACAAAAAAACAATTCTCATTTTTCTCCTTTCATTTGTATGGTTCTGGGTAATTTCCTTGCCCATTCTACCAGTTTTCTCCCTGTCAACAGTATATCTCTCCGAAGATTTACTGATACTGATACTAACCTGTTTCTTATCAGAACAATAAGGTGGAAGGTTGTAATTGCTTGCCGCGTAAGTGCTAGATCTTGGTTTTATTTTCTATCCTTTTCTTATTGGCAACACATTAGGGGAAGATTTTTGGCCTTTGTTCTATATTTTGACAGTTTAAATATTGATCTAAACAAACTGAAGGGGGTATAGCTGGCATTTGGCGAACTGACGCTTCACAGCATGACTTTCAACAACAAAATCTGCATACTCATTTCCTTCCCTTGGAAGGAATCAGTAGATTTTATGTGTGCAGCACAAGTGGCCAAGTGCCCTCAGCACAAGAGTAAATGTCCCACTCAGGAGTAGATTTTTGAGGTCAGGAGAGGTTTGCTTCAGCTATTTCTCACTGAATTTTAGCTTTGAGATTACAAAGGGATATCTTCATTAATGGATCTGGTGGGACTGTAAGATTTATCCTGTCTCCATTTTACACTTGAATAATGTCAGGGGAAAGATTGTTACCAAAGGCAGCTTGGTCTGAGAATTTCATATTCAGCCAGACACCCAAAATTACTCCATCCATATGTGAAATGACATCCATGAAATAACACTCTTATTCTCTATGCGCTCTGCACGATGATGTAGCTTTTAACAGTCTTCTTAAAGAAAAGGAATCCCTCTACTTAAGTGGATCTGTAATTATCTTGTTTGCTTGATTTACATCAGATTTCAAATCCCTTAAGTTTATCTACTGTATATTTTATCACTAATCTGAAACTTAAATTAATGATGGTTCATGTCTTTGACTGTATGCATAAGCTTACTTAATATATTGGTTTACCTGTAAGTAGCATCTCTTGTTCTACCAGGCCATCAGCATTAGGGGATTCCATGTGAGCTGTGCCTGAGTACCTTGAAAGAGTGAATAGCTGAAGATCATAGTGCAAAAATCAGGTTCAAAGTGGAGCTGTGCAGAAATTATGACCCTCTCTCCTGCAGTCTTTTCCTTGATGCATGTGTCAATGTGTAGTAGCTGAGGGTTTGTTTCTTTAACTTCTCTGTCAAACAGCCTCCAAAACCCTTCTTTCATACCTATATACTACTTCAAATATACTATCTCTTGATTTGTAAAGTTATTCAACAGACATTCATTTCAAGGTTACATTAAAATGAATTTATTAGGGAAATAAGTCTTTTGAAATGTGAGTTCAGGAGATACAACCTGCAAGTGAGTTGGCTTAATATCAAACTGAATAATTTTTCTGAGCCATATGAATAATAGTTAGCTGTCAGCATCCAAACATAAACACATACACTTAGCAACTTTGAGCCTGTTGGAACTGTGCATAAATTGTGTCTCAGAATAGGCACTTGTGCAACTGAGCTTTTAATTTTTATTAGAAAATGAAACAGATGCAGGAAATGGTCCTCATTTTAATCATTTGAATTGTTCTTGGGCCATCAGGAAAGTTTTTCTGCAAGAAAATGTAGAATCAGAATATTCTGTTGCTCAAAGCTGTAAGAGAATGCTGTTACTTCACTGTATTATAAAATTATTTTTCAAAAATGCTTTATATGCGCACACATTTCCTATTAGCACAAAATGTTTGGAAAGTAGTTTTAAAATACTGAAATGTTTAGCTGGAAATTATTTAATTTTTAATGATAACTCATAGTAAATTAATTTATAATTTTATTTGTGGATTAATGTCCTTGCTCCAATTTATAGCACAAGACAACTTGGTAAGAGAATCACACCTCTTAATTATGCTTTATCTTAGTCTTTACTTCCTGATGTTTTGGAAATAACTTATTCAGGTGCTTGGAGAACACAAAGCAAGGTTTTCTACTGAAGTACAGAATATGAATTAATGTATTTCAAGCGATAGTGAATTAAAAAAGTAAGTCAAGTTAATTTTTTTTTTTTAGGGAATTGTTTTACTTTATTAGTGGACTTGGTGGTGTGAGGTTGATTGTTGGATTTGATGATCATAAGAGTCTTTTCCAACCTAAATGATTCTATGTTTCTATTCTGTGACACTACTTTGAAAGTTTTTCAGTTAAAATTGAACTGTTCTTGATTAAATTCAATTTTAAAAAAATTGCTTAATTTTTAGTTAATCTGGCCTTATTTTGAAGAAATGCTCACAGCTTAAAAACTGTTTCTATCTCCAATTTCTTCCTATATATCATGATTCCTTAAACTTATTTAAAACAAAATGAGACCTAAAAGTATTTAAAACAAAATTTAAATATATATGTATATATTTAAATATATAATATTTAAAACAAAATGTAACCTAAAAGTATGTATTCAATTTAGCGGTTCCAATTTGTTATGGTTGATTACCTACTGGTGTTATGAGTTTGACTTAACAGTGAAGGTCACTTGTAATCAAAGGAAGTGAAGAGAAAAATAAACTCTCTTATTCAGTACGTGCTCACTTTGCATATATGGCTCAAAACTAGGTTACCCCATTCATTCAATATTGTACCCTTCTGATTTATGGGAGACTTTTACAAAACAAATGGAGAAGAGGGAGAAAATAATATAACTACAGATACTGGCTGGAGGAATTACATTTAGATCCCATTTTGTAGCTGAAATTACGTTGTTGTGTTTGTTCATTTTTTTTTTCCTAAAAACACCTATAAAATATAACATTTCCCCTTCTTTTAATATATACATAAACATTTTTCTCTGTGTTTCCACAACAGTATTCCTTCTTGTATATGGTACCAGTTTTTAATTCATAACTTTGCCAGAGTATGTATTTTGTAATGAACATATGTTTTACAGTACTAGAGGGACTGGAAGTATGATCAACCTAGATATGTTCCTGTGTGTGTTCCAACCTTTATTCAGTTGTTAGTTATGAAAATAAGGAAGACATCCCTCTAATGTATAGAACTACTACATCTTGCTTAACCTTGCTGTTCGGTTAGTTTTTCAGACAGAGTTTAGGTGAAGTTGGGCTGGCTGCATCCTAACCCAAAAGTACTGGGATGGTACCTCTGGATTGTGGCTAATAAGAAGCAAAAGTAGTAGAAATTTCACCTTCTGAATGAAAGCCTGAAGTCTTATTTTTCTTCTTTAATTATTTAGTAGGTTTCTTAATATCTTTGAGCTCAGAACTCCTGTTGCTGTAGTTGCCACATGGGGACAGTGGCATCTGGCCTTCACAGCGGCCTGGATAGTTGTTTATGGTGTATGAAGCTGTGACTGTTGTTCTAGCTCCAGCACTACGCTTGTGTACTTTGGGTGGGTGTCTGTGTGTGTGTTTCTGAAGCTAGGACCAGGTACTGGGAGAGCTGAGTTCACGTTGATCTGCCCTGCTGTGGGTAGACCATTACTGACACCTGTGGTTTGGCGTACCTGGGCAGTGCTGTTACAGACTCTCGTGTGGAGCTTCCTGAAATGTTCCTTGTTGAGGACTCAGCTTCCAAAACCCTGTTTCTGCCTGGGGCTAACTCTTTTGGTTTTTAACTTCCTGTCCACTGCATCAAACTGGGTCACTTGTCAGAGAGCAGAAATAAAATTTAAAAGCGCGGTCTCTTTTCCAACAGTTGCAGTGCTAAAAACAGCCGGAAATGGGAAGAGGAATATTTGCCTGCCTTAAAATATCTTTTAAAACCTGTCTGGTTTGAAGTGTCAGAACGAGTCCTTGTCAAAATGCATTAGTGAGCATGGAACATATGAAGCCATCAACAGTGCATCAGGACAGGAGAATGGCCGTGGCATTTCAGACCAGAGGCCTGTCCTGCCCCAGGCCTCATCTCCAACAGTGCTGGCGGCAGGATTTTAGGGGCTGGCATGCAGCTGTAGGTCCCGTGGCTGGTGGCTCAGGGACTTGCTGAGACACAGAGTGTATGTATCCTGGTATTCATCTGCCTTCGGTGTCACAAAGTTCTGGCTGGGCATCTGCCCTACAAGAAAGCTTGCATGTGTATTAGGACACAGCTGGTCACTGAACCCAGCCAGTCACAGAGAGGCACAGTTCCGGTGCCCAGGCACTGCTGTGTTCATTGACACTGGTGTGAAGATTCAAGCCATCAGTGTATTTTTACAGGATTTTCAGGAAAAAAAAAAAAAATACAGGAAAAAGGTTAAAAAACAAAAACGAAGCATAACTGCCATACCCTTATTTTCAGGATTTTAATCCTGGACCTTGAATATTTATTATAGATTCTGGTCACCTGAACTTAAAGTGCCTCCAGATGGCTTGCCCTCTTTAGGTCACAATGTAAGACTGCAGTGGGACAGAGCACCGCGGGACACTCACCTCCATAATTTGCTGCAAATTTAATGTTAGAGGCCTTGTGAAAGCTGAGTCATGCTAGGGTGAGAGCCAGCTGGCTGGTTGGAAATGGCTGATGCTCGCTGTCTAATTCACATTAACTACTGCATCTTCACTGTGAAGAAGACCCACCTGGATCGAGGGGTACTGTAGCTAGCTTTCTCCTTGCCTAGCAAGAAGGATGTGAGAGGGAGAGGATTTGCTTCAGTCTTAGCAGTGTAAACAATGACAACAATATGTTATTGATACTGTGAGATACTTGAGAGATACTGATCTTGTTTTCCCCTTTTCCACTGAATGTCTCAGATCTTTCTCGTCTTCCCTGAATTTGTGGGAAAACATAGTTTGAGACTAGTATGGAATGTGGACAAAAAGATCCTACCCTGGTTTTCTTCTCTTCCTACCTTCTCTCAAACGTAAAGGCTACTATCATCTCTCTACACTGTGCGCACGCAGAAAAAGAAACTGCACCTTATATACTTAAACATCCATGCAAAAAGTGTCTGAGGAAACAGAGAACATGGAGTGAATGTTATATTCACTTTTCAAGGTGGGTGTAAACTGCTTCCAGTGGTATAAGCACAAAGCCATCAAGAATCAGATGTTAGAAATCTGGAGAGTGGAGTGGAAAATTGTAAAGTATCCACTTAGATAAAGGTGACTGCATGTTGAAAGAGACTCCCTACCGGGAGTAACATGAGAGCCAACAGTATCTTTAAAAATAGAAAGTATTTTTGAGATGTGACCATGCTACATTCACTTAACTGTGTGTGACATGTCTTTAACTTAAGGGATGCCTTGAATCCTAACCATGATACTGTGCATTCATTTCTTGTTAATCAGGGTCTGGCAAAGCATCAGTTGTCACCATTTCAGAGACCATTCTTCCCACATTTGTTTGATTAAAAGGTCTTAAATGCCGTAACTTATTGCTCAACCATATCACACTCATGATGCCATACCTATAAATTACATTATTTATTGACTTTTTTCCCCCTAATACTTTTGGTGTTTTTCTCTGCGGTATCTGAGGCATAGCAGCTTAATACATTGACAGAAAACCTTTAAGATAGTGTTTCCTACAGGGTTCTTCTGGTAGCAGTTTTAAAAGAAAAAAGCAGCTTCAGTTTCATGATAAAGGGCATTCAGGAGGAAGAACAGAAAGGTGAAATAGGAGGGAACGGAACAGGAAAGCAGTCATTGCTCACATGAGGAAACAAAAAATTAATTGATGGGAGAGCTAGCACAAGCAGTAATTATTCTCAGAGCTACAGGATTTTTCATACAAGCTTGAATTAGGGAAGAGTAAGATGTGAAACGGAAATGGTAAGTGAATTTTAAAGAACAGGGTCCAAAGTCATACATTAAAAAATGCTAGTCTGGGGAGTTCACGTGTGCTGTTGTTTAGTTAGTTTGCTTAAAACTAATTGTTGTTAGTTAGTTTGTTTGCTTAAAAAATGCATAATGACAGCTTGTGTCCTTTCTGGCATTACTCTGACTTGTGGGTTTACTTTATCTATTTTAAATAGCTATATCATAATATCATATTTATGTATCTATTTTCATCTGTGTACAGTGGTCCAAAATAATGAGGATAAATACTCTATAATGCACAATACTTTGTCATCACACGTATATAATCCTGGATATTGGCAAGAAACAAACTCTTTAGCAGTATGAAATACCCTGCTCTGGGCAGCTCCACAGCTAAATTGCAGGTTGCATATGAGCAAGGAGCCAGACAACAGAACCATGGCCATAAAGCCAAAGACATGGTCCGTGACAGGGATTTATATGATACACACTGGGCTTTAGCATCATGCAGTTTGCTGATACTGTTTGTTAGATAAAAAGAATCTGGGCAATTCTGTGAGATAACGCCAAAAGCATTTTTCAGCTAACCATGAAGGCTATACACCTTCCATCTCTGTAAGCTGGGCTCTGTTTGTGAAAAGTACTCAAACCAATTTAGGGCCAGGGAGGCACAACTGGGATTTGAAAACATTTAAGCAAAGAAAGCACCAACTCTCTTTGAAGCCAAGTCCTTCTGTAAATTGCCCTGCATTTATCTTTGCTTTTTTTCATGTACCAGCTCCTTCTGTATATCTCATCATCTGCTGTGTTCAAAAGACCTTGCATCTCTAAGTCACAGTCCTTTACAAGGTCTCCTGCCCCCTCTGAGAACTTGAGCCTACTGTGGCAGTACTGCAAACAGCGGGTCTCATCGTTTGCAGTCCCTACTTGGAAAATTGTATTGTTATGCAGACAGTGTGCAGAACTATCACTCCTCATCTGGAAACTCCAGTGTAGGTTACTAAGAAAACAGAAGATGTTTCGTTATTTGGACCTCAGAGTGCTCAAGCAGTGAAAAAATGATTACGTAAAATTTGACAGTGTACTAGTATGATCTGCATTTGATGAATATCCTGATGCATGTAGTTAGTGCATACTTAGCTAAAGAAATTGAGTGGTTCTTCTGCTCAATTGCACTCATACGTTATGCATAAGCCATTGTGTGTAGCAAAATCTCCAGAGTAAAGGGACTAAAAAGTACAGAAAGGACTTGGCCAATTAAATTTGAAAATCTTCTTCACATTCTTCATTTTTGTGAAACCACCAAGTATTTATGGATGTGAGATAGCTGAATAACTTACTGGAAACAGGTTATGAATCTCCTGAAGAGGAAATATTCAAGAAGAAATTCTGAGAATTTCCTTATGAGGGAAGTAAGAACACTTGTTCAGGTATACATTGCCGACACCTATTAGGCAGACCAAATACCTGCTAAACTGAGGTGTCTTGTTAACTTGTGTTCACTTCTGGAATACAGAACAGAAATCCCATATTAGATTTCGCATCAGGGAATAGGTTGATGGGGTAGTGAAAGCTCGTAAAATGCCATTTCAGTAGACCAACAGAATAAAAGTGAAATAGCTGCAGGTTTTCAGTGCAGGAGGTATAAACTTCAAGGTTGCACTATACACACATTCCTACTTTTTAATACAGTAACTTAAATTGGAAAGAGGAAACTAATTGTTCATGGTCTTGATTTTAGCAGGATTCCGCTGAGAAAATGTGCTGCTGTAGACTTAAAATTAGACTGGTTTGACTTGCTAGAATCTGTCTTTTCAAATTATGTAGAGATGCTTCTGGGACTCAAGGAGTCTCACTAAGGCAAAAACCATTAAGAGTTACATTCAGTGCTTCAAGCCACTGAATGGACTGGTTTTGCCTTCAGAATTTACTTACTAGTTTGAACTTTTCCCATATTGCACTCAACTCCCAGGTGGAGCAGGTGCTGGAGAAAATGGACAGGTTTGTGTCAATTCTTTATGTCCTACTAACTGTTGATCTTGCTGACAGATACAGATTCGTTTCTCATCATCAGAAAGGAGAATGTATGCTGAATCTAATGATAAAAAGGTTAACTGGGAAAGTAAATTTGTGTCTTTAATTCATATTCAGTTTGGTCGTAATAGCTGCAGGTCTATCACCCAGAGTTGAGAACAGCTTCTCTGGAGATGAAGTCATTGATATTTTTCTAGAAACCATGTCTCAGATTATGTCATTCAGTAAAGAAAAGCCTGCATCAGGGCTCAGAAACCTCATTCACGATGACACCTGTGATGGTGAGGTTTGCTTAAGAGGAAAAGGATTAGAAAGTTTTACACCTCTCAGCTCAGCAGACTTCAGAGATCTCAGTGATGTCAAGAGCTTCTCTGCTCAGAGGAGTTTTCCACCTTGAGTACATCTCTTCTTACTCCTGAAGGGCTCTGTTGAGATGTTTGAGATCTCATTTTGCAGTGAAACCCAGCTGCTTTGTGTGTTGGATTGGGCTGCTTGTAAGAAAATGAATTGCCTTAGGTCACCTTAAAATATGACTCTACAAGATGCCAGTTTTCCTTGG
>NC_048895.1:40702143-40751256 GCF_011077185.1 Oxyura jamaicensis | reverse complement strand
CCCCCCCCCCCCCCCCCCCCCCCCCCCCCCCCCAGAAAAAGCTGATATCTAGATTGGCTGTGTTTAGCTAATGCCTCTCAGCAGAACTCCTGTAAAACTGTTTACTGCCAAACTGCCCAGTTTCAGCCCCAGGCTTGTGGGAGATTTGCTTAGCACTTAAACAGAAATATGAGCTATTTATTAGGTCAGCATCATTTTTTATTGTGAAATGATAAAAGACACACTGTTAATAAATGCAAGTAAAAATACAAATACATTTAATGTAACATCCATAGCCAAAACACTGGCAGGATTCTCTTGACAATGTGGCATTTATTTTAGATTATATATTAAAGAAGGACGGTGGTGGTGGGGAAACAGACTCCCAAGTGCTTCTCAGTATTGAGTGGCTGTTTCTGCCTCCAGTCAGCTGCTGATGCCAGCCATCCACCCACCACTTACATCTTTCAGACAAGCACATTGTTCTTTTTCGCATGCTTGAGGTGCAAACTGCCTCATTATTTTTATTCTCATCATCCTTGATGTTCTTTTTTTTTCTTCTTCTTCTTTTTTCTTTTTTTTTGCCATGGCTGCAAAATAGTCATCAGTGTCTAGTTTGTGGCATGCTGTAGCTACTTGCATCTTGCTGGCCACTATTAAGTCCCAGTGTGTGAACTCTCAGCTTTGTCCATAGCCTTCTGTTACCTACTGCCTTAGATCTAGATTTTAATCTGGGCTGAACTCAGTAAAGCTTTTCTTATTCCCAGTGTCTTGAGTTGACAGTTGATTAGATGAGTTACTGATAAGTGGAGATTCAGGTAGGCTCACAGTTTCTGCAAATTCCTCTTTGTGCCTACTTCAGGAGAGATTTCCAATTTTTTGTGCTTGTTCTCATGATGAGCAGAGGGTGCATTCACTTTCTTAGTGTGAGTCATGATTTTTCTGTGTTTCGTTAAAAACTTATAAGGAAAATTCTCTGTGCTTGTGTTGCAGTAGCATTATGTTTGAATAAGCCTTGCAGCCACTATCAGCTATGAGACAAATAGCTTCTGTCCACTCTGTGGATCAACAATGTTTGACAAAAATAAATGCAGAACATGAAACGTCCAGAAATTATTCTGCCCTTGAGCATATCAGTTAGTTTGGCTTTTCTTAAGAATATCTTAATTCTCCATCCTTTGAGAAAAGCTATAAACTATTCCATTGAGGACAATATTTATGGATTTTGAATATTTCCTTGTCTGCAAGTTCTGTCTGTAGACTGGTGTAGAACTGGGTTGTGTAGCAGTGACAGCGCACAAGCAGAATTGTCAGCTCTCACAAGAAAAGCAGCAACGACACCAGGAAATGTGTAAATCATTGCAAGTGACACCTGCATCCTCTGCTGGTGATACATATTGCAAGTAACCTGTCTTCAAGAAGAGCAATTCTCCACGGTTTAGAGGTCAGATGGTGTCAAATCTTTGGTTTACTGAATAACCACTACAGGTTCCCTAAGCTGCCATATGAGATTTTTTTAGCAACATTTACATTCACGATATGAACAGGTAAAAAAAAATGCATTTCTCTCTCTACAGAAATACATTTAACACTCATACATCCAGGAGATGTAAAAGCCTGTGCTGGAACCATTCAACAACTAGTCAGAAACAGTGTCAGGAAAACCTCTCCTTAACAGAGCTAAGCTTATAGGGGTTTTAATCTTTACTGCTTTGCATTGGGTGGCAAGAAGCTTTTTGTAGTAGCTAACATCATGAATTCCCCAGGTTTGTCCAAGCTGTCAGGGGACACTTTCAAGCATTTTTTGAGAGTTGCCCAACAACATGCATTGAAAAACACTATATAAACTGGGGACTTTGAGCAAATGATGATTTTTGACCATTAAGGTCTTTCACATCAAACTTCTTTGCATTTCTAGAGAATAACTGTCATCGAGGAAATACTGTGTACTGTGCTATATAAATGTTCATCCATGGAAAGATTTTTATACAAGGCTCTGCTTATCTCTGGGCCTCTCCTGGGAGCCAAATTCACAGAAATCTATCACACGGTTCTAGATGGCTTCAAATTGCCTCAGATGTCATCACTGTTGGAGGCTTCTTCTGTAAAGTCTGAATTATTGGCTCTATCAATTGCAAGTGAAAAGGGATTTTTCATCTTCTCAACCAATTTTGCTAACAAGTGTGGCTTGACAGCTCCATTCAGGATGCTGATAGCTTTTATTCTGGGCTTCAGAATACAGTCCCCCAGGGAACACTCAGTGAACTACAGCAATTACAACTTCTAGCTTCGCTTTCTTCGCCTCTTAGTTTCAATCAGAGAGAATACTTGAAATAAGTCTTAGCCCATCATCAGGTGATATATTTGTTTCCAGGTTCCCAGATCACTGCAGCTGGCTCGCTGGCACACACACTGGGTTTCCTGGTGTCCATGAGCCAGATTACATCTATTCAGTGTTAAACAAATCGTGTGTAGGTGCCCAAGTCCTTGTAGGTTCTGGAAGCCCTACAGCTATGCTTACAAGATAATTTACCCTGTCTCCCAGGCAGGTTGTTTGGCTTAGATGCCATATTGAAGTGCCAATACCAAGCCCAGGTCCCAATCCAGCTAATTAAGCATTAGTTCTTATGTCTCCTCTAAACTGCATTATGCTGAGTAGAAATCTCTCTACGCTTACGTAGGCTTTGTGGGCTGGAATGTATATACAGTATTTCTCATTAAGATTACAGGATTTTTCTTTTATTCTTGTTACTTGAATGTGGGCATACATCTTCAAGTGAGTATTTCTGAGTTGAAAATTTTGTCGTGATGAAATATCATGAGTTGCGAAGTAATGTGTTTTGTTTGTATTTTTCCTTTCCCTTGAGAGTATTAGATGCTTTTGACTTCAGTCTTCCTTCCTGATGGCAAATGGATTCAGTAACAGCACTTGCACAAGAGGGAAGTTATTCAGATTTGTTAATAACTGCTGCTTTCTCAGGCCAGCAGGTTACGGGGTATCTTTAATTATTACTGCCTATGCCTGGCCAGAGATTTTAATTGCAGGTACAGGCTAGCAGGATAAGATATTATGAACTATTTGTCCACTGCAGGGTCCTGCATTCTCCTTTTTAGCCACAGCGCATGGGGGGTAATATATTTGATGGACCTGAAATAAAATAATGTTTTCTCACAAGGGTGCCGGTTTTATCTTTATCTGGATATGACTATTCTGTACTTCCTGAGGACTCCTGAGGAACATGTCACTATCCAAATTAATAGCAGAGACTTTCCTATGAAGTGTAGCTGTTTCACAGGTGAAAAGCATTACTTTCTCTCCTACTGGTTCTACTAATGACATTTGCTCTGGGATTTTCATACTATATTAAATCTCTCAAACCTGTCTTTTGATAGCAGCTAATGACATTTTTTTTTCCACTGTGACCCAATTCTGAATCACCTTTTCTGCTACCATTATGGAAATCTGTGACATTGGGAACTTTCCTAGAAGTCTGTTTTTAATTTTACTCCCTTTTTTCTTTTCCATTTGACACTCACTGAGGTAACTAGGCCTGGTCTGAAATTAAGGCATATTAGATCCAGTCTGAAAATTAAAGAGTTTTAATATATCATGGACTTGGTAACATGTACTTGATCAGCAAGACACCAAAGGAATACAAGTCTTGGATGTGGATGCCATACCGTGAAGCATAGAGGGGAGGTCAGTACAGGGCGATCACGTGGAGAGCTGCACAGTAGCTCTGAATGAGCCTGCTCCAGTCAGGAGCTCTGCAGTCACTTCAGTGCCAGGCTCAGCCAATGTGATCCCATCGAGGCGTGGAAATAATAATCAGCCTACTAACACAGTACTCCTTGGTCTCTGTGTTGTCTGTGCAGAGGTCCCTGTTGCTTTTGTAGACACGCCGTTGTGTTTGGGTATACCCAGAGCAGTGCTCACCTCTCTGCTCAGACGTCCCCACCGAGAGCTTTCAAGGCAGTCCTCTGCAACCCACACAGCAAAGCAGAGTATCATGAGCAGTCTGTTATCGTGCATGGTGTCCCATATTAAGTTCACCAGAAACCGTCCTTTGACTTCCCAGGCAGTGTTCACAGAAAATTAGAACATCCAGTCTACTAGTAAATAACTTGGAAGATGAATGGGTCGAAAGTGACAAGAATACAGACTTAAAAAATATCTTGAAGACTAAGCTGAAATTCATATGATTCGTGCCATATCTCTTTAATCTTTAATATCCGTGTTCCTATGTAATCTCACAGTACTGTTCTCAAAAAGAGTGGTGTTGCTGCTATGTGCTGGTGGTAGGGAACATAAGAATTCAGATCAAAGTATGTTATGTCCTATCAGAAGGCAAATGTAACATAATCTCGACAGCCTTGGTGGTGTTCTCTTTTTCATTAAATCTCCTTTATGTAATTCTAGCAATGTGAAGAAATTTTATATATATATATATTTTACCCAGAGAGATACAAAGGGATGAAGGGAACTAGTTTGAATGTAATTAAGACTTCCAGTGGAGAAGTGGTTTGAACTCTTCTAAGCAGAAGGCTTCACAGATAGATGCAGAGCACCAGTACCAGCTGATTAGATTACCCCATCCTAAAGATGAGTTCAGCTCAAGCTGTTTGCTCCAAGGAGGTGGCAGCAGCAGCAGTGAGGAAAAAACAAACAAACAAACAAACAAAAACCTACTTCTATTTTCAAGCCTTCTACTCGTGTTTCCTGTAAGGAATTTGGAAGTTGGTGAGGCAGCTGCAGGGGTGTGAAGGAGACCACTGCTGCAGACCAGCATGCCAAACTGCTCGGGTGAAGCTGTGAGAGGCAGTAGCAGGAAGAACAGAGAAGTAGCTGCAGCAGGGAGGGGATGCCTGTGGGAAGCCAACAGGAAGAGGCTCAAGACTCAGCAGTCCCAGGAAAAGTAGTTTGATACAGCCCATTGAGATTTATGCTGAGATGACTTTACAGCACCTTGGCAGTTTCAACAACTCCTTAAAACTGATGGAAATGTTGTTCACTGCTATACTTTGTCACCCTACCAGAGCACTTGGAAATGAACTCATTGTGACTCAAGATCAAGTACACTTCTTCATACCCCAAACTGGCAGCCAAATGGGTCGTGTGTAATCTGACGCTTTATAGGTTAATGTTTCTGTTCCCAGACACAAAAAGAGACTTCTCCTGTTGTCTGAGGATAGCAGCACTGAATAACTGATAAACATTACTGTGCAATACAGGAGCAAAATACTATGCCCTTCTAAACACCAAGTCCTTCCTTTCATTCTGACAAAACTGTCTGTTGGTGCTGCTTTATGATGGCATGCTTGCTAAATCCTGGATGCTCCTTCCTGTGGGATTGCTGAATCATTTTCGTTAATAATCACCTTTCTAGTCTATTTAAGTGAAGAAGTGAGCTGGTATGTATACTGTGAGACTTATGCACGTGGTGAGGCAGGATTTGCAATTATTTTCCAGGTAAATTCTGGCTCTTAGATGGAATCAGCTGACTATGGTGAGAGTGGAAAAATTGTTGGGGGAGTGGGAAGTGGGATTTGTTAGCACTGTCTTGAAGCCTGAAACGTAGATAGAAAACCTTGCTATCCCTCCATTACCATTTCTTGGTACTTACTAATTGGGATACTGGGAATGCCAGTAAGGAGAAGATGTGTGTGCTGCTTGGAGAATGTCTTTCTTTTTAGTTCTTGGCTGACTGGTGTGAGGAACATAAAGCTTGGCTCATGGTGAAAGAGGAGGTGTAGATCTTTGTTTCCTTTACTCCCTCTCTCTGTTGGAGAGTAGAAGTCTTTATAGTCAGCTGTTTCTCCTGGCCCAGATTTTTGGGAATATATAGCCAGCCCTCCATTTCACTTTATTCCACAGTAGTATATGCAGTCCATGCATTTGCTACTTCTTGGATATTCTGTATTTTAATTGCTAAGTTTTCCAAAACTGCCAGTCAGAAATCCAGTCTGATGGGGAGCTCAAAAATTACCAGTAGATAAAATAATAAAATAACTTTTTATTGGTCTTTATTTTACCTATTCATTTTATCTTCTTATGGCTGAGATTCCAAAATACAATCAAATTTTCAAACTTTCCCCCTAACTAACTGGGCTTAGGAATGTTTTTAAAGGTCTTTCAGATTCTCACTGGGACACATCTGCAGATGTGATGGAAACAGAATACAGGTGTCTTGAGAATCTCCATGAAATGAGGAGAATTGACAATGCTTTCCCTCAAAGTCTGAGCTTGATGAAACTGGTTTGATTCTTAGCACAAAAATTGCATTGTGTTTATTGCTGTGCTGGGATTTTTTTCAGCCAAAAGCAAATGTATCTTCTTTGGTACTATATTGCAATACCCAGAGATCCATTGATAATTCCCTCTTCTTTGTAACCAGCTAGTTGGTTGTTGTTTTCTTTTAATTTTGTTTTATGAAATCTGATGTTTCCAAAGGTACACCTTGCACTTCCCTCCCCCCCCAATTGTAAACAACACACCTTCTCCAGAAGATGCTCTTCTTGCTGTAATATACCCCTCTAACTCTGCTTTCTAACCAGACGAGACAGTTTAGCACCTTTTCATCACTGAGACAATCTGGTTTTGAGGTTATGATAACAGAGTGCTAGGTCAAGCCTTTCAGATTAAGGCAACCCAGACCAATTCAAACAGGTATATTATACAGCTGTTCTACCCAAGCTCAGTGCCAGAGGATTGTTCAGTCTGTCAACTGTGTAACCATGTTAGAGATGAGCTGAGCCCTTCAGTAGATGCACGTTGATCTGCATCCAGCCTTGAGCACGCACCCTGAGGTTGTCTTGCCAGCGCTTTCACTGCTGCTGTCAGCCCTGAGACTGCTGCTGCATCTCTGGTGTCTCAGTGTCCCCACCTGCAAAAGGGATACAGGGTCAACATTCATCCTTCTTTGCAAAGGGGTAGAAATGTTCAGTCTCCTTTTAGAGGGAGGGAAACACATATGCATAAATATATGCACATCTATACAGATATTCTATATATATACACACATATTTGCACACTAAGTATTTAGTAATTCAGCATTTATTTTGTATTAATATTGAAAGTCATAACTGTAGGGGTGTTTTGTGTGTGTGTGTGTTTGCATTTCTGAAGCAACTATAAATCCTGTCTGATTTCGATCTCGTATTTCTCAGAACACAAATCATAATCATCCATTCATCTTCTGCTTTTCATGCACTATATGAAGAGGAATGTTATGAGTTCCCAAACAGCTTCCATAAATTATTTAGAACTGAACATGTCAAGTTAGAAAAAATAAAAGCAAATAAACAGAGCATCTCTGCTGGTGATGTAGCTCTGAGAAGAAGTAGAGGGTTTGTGCTCCCTCTTCTGGCCATGGCTGGGCAGTGACCAGTCAAAAAATTATCCCCAAGCCCAGGGTAGCGAAATCTTTGGCATGACTGAATGTTGAGAGGGTCAACATGTCAAGAGACTTTTCATGCTTCACGAAGAAATCTTTTTTTTTTTTTTTTTTTTTTTTTTTTTTTTTTTTTTTTTTTTTTTCCAGCCACTGGCCAAGGTTATAGGCAGGGAGAAGAAGGCAGCTTTTGTGCAAGAGTGCAATTCCATTTGAACTGATGTGCAAAAGGAACAGTCAATGTAGGGATATTTAGTTCAGCATATTAAGGAAGGCAAATATTAATGGAATTTCAGCAGTTGCATAGGAGTCTTCAGAACACAAGCCCAAAGTATATGAAGGTGTCGAATCTTTTACCTTACCACAAGTCCTCTTCCTATCAACCCTTCGTAGGTGATTTTAACTCAGTTTCTAGAAACCTGTATTAATAAATTTCTCCTGCTCTGTAAAATACACTCAAATGCTGATACATATAATATATACACAGAGAATTGCCTTTCTCTTATTATTTGAAGTAATACATGCCTGTCCTTGAAAGAAGGAGGGGATCCAATAAGGTGCACATTTTCACAGTATAATTACAGTACAATTTTCACAGTATAATACCATTATATCTTGATTTTTTTTTCTAAATGTAGAGCTTTTCATAGACCCTAAATTATAAAGTATTTTGGCTTTCTAATTAAGACTATTCTCCTAATGCTGTCCATTCAATGACTTTTTTATAGAAAGCTATTGAATGTCTATTACCTGTTAAAATCAGGAAACTGGCTTTGTTGCCTTAGGAGTCCTTTCATTTCAAACATAGAAATGGTAAAGGACATGAACTTTCAATCTTCTAAACTTCTTATTTATTTATTTTTGCCAATGATGGAAAATTGGAAACTAAATTTCCAAGTGTTCTTATATTTGAAGTTTTCTTAAAGCCGCAAACCTTGAAATCAGAGGTTATGAGAATTTAGAGTTTCACTTTAAGGAATAGCATTTAGTTCCATTTCTTAATAGGAAAAATGTGAAAACCATAACCCTTAAAGATTTCCTTCCAAAATTGCTTTTTGAACTGTGTTTTTTTTGCATCTCTTGGTTCTGTAAAATAGCTACGGTATTTGATGAAGGAAGGACTCACACATTCACACTTCAGCTACTTGAAGTCCTCTTAACTCTTAAGAAACTTAAGTTCACTCACTAGAGTGAAGGGGAGCAAGGGCTGCCAAGTGCTGTGTGCTACCTCAGCTGCATGGGCTGGGAATGCTCCTGCCCCTCCTGCAGAGGTGGTGAAGGCCCTGGAGAGCCACACAGTGGCATTTCGGTCAGGGTGGTTGAACACTGGCACAGGTTTCCCAGAGGGATTGTGGAGCCTTCGTCAATGGACATATTCAAAACCTAACTGGATGTGGTCCTGGGCAGCCAGCTCTAGCTGACCCTGCTTAAGCAGGAGTTGGACTAGCTGTTCTCCAGAAGTCCCATCCCACCTCAGTCCATCAGTCTTTAATAAAAGCGGCCTTTCGCAGCCTGGAATTAGTGACCTAACTCAAGTCCTCCTGACTGGAGATGGCATCCAACAGACTGTCGCTGGAGCGAGGAGATTACGTAGGCCTCAAACTGCTGAGGCGCAGCAGGTCGGTTCTTAGCAGCATCCAGCAAGGTTGTTCATGCACCTGGAGACAAACAAGGTGTGCCTCGTGTTGGTACTGCTCGTGATCCTGCATAATGCTGCCATCTGCTGGGACAGTAACTCCATGGCTACTCCTCCCTCAAGCTGCCTGCAGCCTCCTGCTCTCTCTTCGTCATCCTCACCAAATCACAGCATATCACAGTTAGCAAGATCAGCCACATCACTGAGGATGCTGATGGGCCACAGCTGGCATTCCAGTGTGCATACTGTTGTGGTAGGTGAATGCCAGGGAAGGTGCTTATGAATTGAGTAAAATAAGAGTTTTAGAAACTACTGCCTCGTGTTGTCTGTGCTGTTTCCCAGGACAATGTTCATATGACTTGGCGCCCTGGAAACTTCTTGGTTACCTGAACCCTTTAACACTCTGTAATCATAGGTTAGTATCAAGTGTTGCTGTATGCTTGATAGTCATACTACAAGGAGTGAAACGGAGCCCTATGTCCTGCTAAGCTCTTGGGAATAGCACCAGCTTCCCAGGGCTGTATAGTGCCTCGTAGATGCATCTCCTACCCATAGGCTGCAGTTCAGATGCACCAGTGGCCTCTGGACTGTCTGTGGCCTCTGGACTGTCTGAGCAAAGGTGCTCAGGAGGTCCTTGAGCTGTGGTTATTAAAATTATTTAAAAATGCATCTAAATGTAAATAATGTACATTCATAAATAAGTAGGTGTGCTGTTTTCTGGGTACTGATTTTTGATACTGATAAAATGACCATGATATGTTTGCCTCCCATTGGAATTCTTTCACTTGTGCTGCAAGATTCAGGATAATTTTCAGATTTATTTTTTATTTTTTGATAATTATTTCTTAGGCTTTCTCCTCTGGGATGCCCTGGTATTCTGCAAATTTTCTGTTTTAGAATAAAAGTGACTTATTTCAGTATTGCACTGCCTAGGAGAGACTCTCTTCTCATCACAGTTTCTGCAGTTAGAAATGAGTTGTTTATAAATTCCCATGCTCCTGTGTTGAGAGAGATTAAATCTGGCTCTATACTTGTATATAGATCTTTGTGGCCTATTGTGACCATTTTAGTGTAATTCACTTGACTGTGTTTTGCAACATCATTTTCTTGAAATTTTCAAAATCCAGCAGGTTCATCTATACCCTGTTCCCCGATTTATCCTGCAGCTCTCTGACCACTAGCTACTGCTGCAGTCTGAGATGTTTCCCACCTCTAGAAGAGTCTGGTCTCTGTGTTCCCTGGGAGTCCAAGAAATTCCATGTATTAAAGTTAATACTAATGCATGTGAGGAGCAGCTTGTGTGACATCCCAGGAAATGGCTCAGTTGTTAAACAACTCCTGCAGTGGATCAGTTTCCAGAGAGAGTTTCCGATTGAGAGGTTGTTAGGATTAGAAATTTATCCCAACACAAGATGGCACTGCATGAATGAATGTTGTACTGTTGAAATCATTTTCTGAGTTAATGCTCTTTGCAGTGCTCTTAATAAGCCACAGAGTGTTTTTGCATTCACATCGATGTTTTAAGGAATTTGTATGGTGGGCACATTACTGTAAAATGAACAGAAGTAACCATAATCCCTGTGGTTTAGCTGATGACAAGCTCTAGAATGTTTGGTCTGAAAAATCTGAACAAACACAATGCAAATATTAACTCCTTCCCCACCATGAGAACTCTCTTTCTTTAATGATTAGAAAAAAATGAAAATATAGAGTCTGTGGAGCATCCAGGGCTTGACTAACTTGCTGACTTGTTAAGATGGGCTTTTTTTTCCTGTTCTTTTCCATCCATCTTCTGTTTCTCTCTGTTTTGGTTTGCCCTACACATAAAATGTAAGACCATTGGGTCAGGGGCATTATTTTCATTTTATTTCTTGTACTGCCTCACCAGGCTATCTAGTATGTGATAGGACTTCTAGCATTTATTAAAATGGACATTGGACATTACTTGCAAGTAAAAAACATGCTTTTCAGCATTGCCAGTCTCAACAAATTTATCTCAAGGATGAGGTATATGCAAGTTGGCGATAGCCAGTTAAAAATTTATAAGTGGAAGACAAACTTATTTTGTCGCCATCTCAGGTCTGGTGATTTCAAATCTTTTTGTTGCAAATGTAGTGGAACAAGATGTTCTGCAGCTGATTTTCTGAAGAGCTTCATTCTTTCATTGCTGTATCATGTGATACTTAGGAAAACACTTGAATCTGGTCACTTTTTTCCTTGTTGGATGGCATAAAATGTAGCATGAGCCTGTAGGATTTGTTTTATTTTCTGATTATTTTTTTCTCAAGTTTTTCATGAATACTGCTCTGATTGTTAGCACTTGAAATCCTGTCAGCCACAAGCACCCAGAAGTCATGAAATGCCCTTCACATTCAAGGTGTTACCTTACAGATGCAAGGTGGTTATTTCTTCTAACAGGCCAGAGCCTAGATGTTGTGACTGTGGGTTCTGAGCCTGGTTTGTAAGGATACACAGTATGTGCTTAGATGGTAGTTTCAAGCATTTTTTTTCAGTATTATAGTCTAGAAACATTTTTGTAGCAAAATCTGAAATGCTTACATGATCAATTGATCTAAGAGCTAAAATTTGAGCAGAAGAAAATACACGATAAAATAATGACCACTTGCTACCCTGCCTGCCAATCATGGCATCATTGTGCTGGTATCTGCACAGTGGCTAAGAGCAACATCCCTTGCCATGTGTTGCCAATACCTGCCAGGGAATAACACATTTCCTGTTAGTAAGATTAGAGTTCAGCTACTGCTATGAACCTAAGCCGAGGCCTTTCCTGTGCTTTTAGTCAGTGGTTCCAAAACAAGTCAATGAGTCTGTGTCAGATAATCTTATCAGTCAAGTTTCATATAGTGTTCACATACAAGCTTGCAAGTAATGATGTATGGTACTCCACAAGAAAATATGAGTGCTGACAAAAGTCCATTGATCCAAAAGGGGTGTGTTAATCTGGTCTTCACTGCTGGCTTTTAAAACATCTCATTTGAACAGTGATTCACAGTCTGAAAAGAGATGCATCATGTAATGAGCTGCAGAGTCCTCCCAGCACCATCCAAGTGCACAGCTTAACCAAGCCTCTGTCAGAGCCCTCTGTATAGGCAACCTCTGAGACCCTCAGAGCCATTTCTCAGCTATAGCTAATCCTGCACCTAGAGCTCATAAGTGTCTACATGGCTCTCTTAGGGCTATGTGCAAAGCCACCAGCATGCTGGGAATGTCCTGCAGCTGGAAAGCAGCAGTGTACTTGGGCCCTGGGAAGCCGTATCCTCACACTAGACATTTCCCTGACTCAGATCGACAGAGAAAACTGACCTTATTCATATGTGTTCATATTGTACTGGAAGAGAGGAGTTATCTATGTATGCTTTTATTTTTTCTGGTATATGGAAGGAAGCTGTCTTTCCTTTTGAAGCTATTTCTTGTTGTAAACTAACTATTAAGCCAGCCAGAGAAAAGGACCCCGATTTTCCAGCATTTTGGGCACTTAGTTCAGAAGCAGGGTCAAAGCTTGCTTCTAGTAAGCACTTCATTATTTGTGTCAAGTAGAGAAACTGAGAGATGTTTGTCCTTGGACTCAGATGGGCTTGGGAGACCTGAACATGGATAGCTGCTTTGGAGCAGGGCCTTGAGTGTGATAGTCTGTATCTCAGACAATTTTTCTGATCCTATAAGAAATTCACATCCATATCCTTCCTACATCTTTTGGTGGGTCCTGCATCTTAGAATCATAGAATATCCCAAGTTGAAAGGGACCCATAAGGATCATCAGGTCCAACTCCTGGCACCGCACAGGTCTACCCAAAATTTTAGACCATGTGGCAATACCATCTTGTATGGGGACCCACAAAATTCAGACTCATTGGCATGGCCTGAAGACAAGTCCTGCTTTGGATCTCTGAGCAGCTGACTTGTTCTCAGCTGACACCAGTACTGATGACACTCGGCCTCAGGACACTTGAAGCAAACTGACGGCAGCTCAAGATCCAGTGACAGTGAAGAATCTGTTTTGAAAATGGTGGTGGTGCCAGACTGACATGAAAGCACATTTGCTGCAGTCTTTATTTTCATGATCTGGGCCTCAGTGCTTGGGAAATAATTTGTCCAGCAAATGTCAGCTCAGTCACACATGCTGGAAAGGCTTGGAAGAACACTATAAGGAGGATACAGGTTTGGGAGTGATTCATATGAATAGTCGTAGGCTTTTTTACTAAACTACTTTGAAATGTGACAGCAGTAGAGCTAAACACAGACTGTATTCCTTAGTTTGTTAGATTTTACTATTTCCAAATATGTAAAAATGAAGCCCAGAGAAATGTATGCATGTTTATTAAAATGTTTATCTAGGAAAGCCCCAGTGACATGAATCATCTTATAAAATAAAGAGTTGAGAGCATTTTGAACAGTACTGTATTGAGAATGGAATAAAAAATATGTAATTATGGAATTGTTTTTCTTACCAAGTAGGTCAGGGTTGCATTCCAATTGTTTGCTCTTTACACTGTCGGCAAGTGCTTAATTTTCCTATTGGTCATAACAGCCATCAAGTTAAATTAACATGTCCTATATGCTAATTGCAGCAATGAGTTTTAGAGATACTGGGTTCACTTCATTCTTTGAAAAGCAGCTAACCATTCCATGACATCCATTTCAATCTGCGACATTTTTGCTTTGCAAGGTGACACCTGGCTATTAAGTAATAAAACTTGAAAGATTATATCGGTTAGTTTAATTTACAGTGCTTTTAAAAATTATAGGTAAAATGCTAGCAATCAGAACATTGCAAAAATGAGAGTGCCTGGAGAAAAAAAAAAAAAAAAAGAAAAAAAAAAAGCACATATTGTTGGTACGAAAGTGTGAACTCCGTTTTTTCCTGGTTTGAGCTATCAAGCATCCTAGGGGATGGGCAACAAGAGAAGATATTATTGTGGTTTGATGAGTCACTGTTAATCAACTTAGCCGCAATAACTGTCCATGTGCACAACTGCACAGTAAAGCAGTTTCACTGGAGTCTATGCTAATGCATTTCGTCTCCCAGTTGTTGTGGGCAGTGACTGCACACAAGGCCAGGAAGGGTGACCAGGCTGGCGGGGAGGCACGGCAACGTAACTGGTAGTCTCAGGTAACCCTTGCTGTTGAGCGATACCCACACATTGTTGTACTTGTGATTACATTGGAGTGATTCTTATCTGGAGCATTTATTGTTATTAGTAACAGAAAACTGTGGTAAGGAAAATCAGGAGTATATGAAGATTGCTAAGGATAATTCAATGAACAGTGATATTTCAGCTTCCTGAATACAGGTACAGAACAATAGCATGAATAGCATCAATAGTATGAATGCATGTCACAGGAGGACTTTTGGAAATAAACATTTACAATTGTCAATTGAAAGCTTTGTGAATGCTCTTATTAAATAGCTGAGGGAGAACGATTTTGTTTGTTCATTATATAGATCATACTTTGGCTCAGTTTTAATTTGTATAGGTCGAGTAAAGTCCACTGATGCCTCTGTTTATTTACAGTAGATGCTGTCAGGCCTTATCTGAAATGCTCAATGATATAAATGTTTCTTTGTGTTAGTCTACTCGTGTGAATGGAAAATGATCAAATATCAGCCCAAATCTCATTTCTGAATGACAGACTTCCTCTGCTTTTCTCATGCCAAATTAAAAAACATTTTAAAGCAGGAAGGTTTGAACTCATTTGGAAGAAGTAGATGCCCAGCCTGGAAATAATAACTTCAATTCAGCTGTGCTGGTTATCTGCTCATGGCATGCTATTTCAGAAGATGAAAACTACTAAGTTAGAAAATGCTCAGTGTTTCAAGAAATAAGCCAGTCAATTTTTGATGAGAGGAGACAAAGCCTCTCTTGTAGTCAGGAACCTCCACTGTTGTCTGTCATGAACCTGATGAGGCTGCCTTCTGAAAGGTGATGCAGTGCTGCCATAGTCAAGTGCTGCCTGGGCTTCAGGGTAAGATGCCAGCCTAAATATTAGCCACTAGAGACTCCTCCTGACCAAAGGACTTGGAATTGGACCCATTGACTTGACTTTCCCAAGTCTTCCACTAAAGCTGAACAGACACCTCTATGGTGTGTTCAACCAGAACGGTTGACTCCTTTCAGGATCTAGATGTCAATAACTACATTGAAGTACAGCATCTCCTTGAAACGCTGTGTTTCAAGGCTGCTGCTTCCCTCTCTGTTTCTTTTGGACTTCTCTGTATTCTGGCACAGAGATACACTCACTGCACATGTGAGCCTCCTGCCCCCTTCCTCACGGTATCCGTGTTGTGGGGCATGGTGTGCATCTTGTAACGCTTCACATTACGTGGGGCACACTGCAGCTGAGAAAGAATGAAGGGAAAGCAGGGGCGAAAAAGGGTTAAAATTCAAAATAAATTACTAAAAGTAGGCCTTTCTTAAAACGTGAATCTTTGTCCAGAAAGAGTGAATAGTTCACATCCAGGTAACAGGGTCGTTGTTCACTCCAGATTTTTCTCTTAGAAAGTACTTATTGTCATGAGAACAGATGTAAAGACACCTATCTTTACATTATTAAGTAACCAATCTAAGAAGCCCTATTTCTCATATAATGAACAGAAAAATTTACAAATTGATAGATGCAAAGAGACGATTGCAACTTTTCAATCTTAAAGGGGGCTTTTAAAAAAATGGAGAACTTTTTGCTCAATCAGTTAATGACAGGACAAGGGGGAATGACAAGAGAGCAGATTTAGATTAGATATTAGGAAGAAACTCTTCCCTCAGAGGGTGGTGAGGCACTGAAACAGGCTGCCCAGGGAAGCTGTGGATGCCCCATCCCTGGAAGTGCTCAAGGTCAGGTTGGATGAGGCCCTGGCAACCTGGACTGGTGGGTGGCATCCCTGCCTGTGGCCTTGGGGTTAGAACTAGACGATCTTTAAAGTCCCTTCCAACCTGAGCCTTTGTATGATTCTATGATGATGACTACTAAAAAAAGAGAGGAAGATAATCTCTAGCTCACAAAGCTATTAGGCTGCAAATTGCTGGAAGGCAGGAGGATATACAAGAGGTATTGTTGTGTATTCACCCTCTCCTTTACTCCTTCCTAGAGCATGTGCCAAAAAAACACATGCACACAGACACACGTACTCAAAATATACGTGAAACCACTTATTTCCTTTTCTCAATCCTGCTATCCATGTGTTGATATATTCCCCTCTTTGCTCTCCCTCTCCCTGAATATATCAATATCCAATCTCCTTGCAATCTTTTCTTGTGGATTCTCCTTGATACCGCTTTCTGTGGCCCTCTGATGTGAGCACATGTGATGTTCACATGCAGTTCACAGTAGCCCCTACCTCTGGGAATTCAAAATAAAATAAATGTGATTCCTACTTTAAATTGCTAAATGATTTCAAAATTTGCTCAAGAGACTTTATTTCAGTTACTATAAGGAAAATAATCATTTCTCAGTAATAACATTCTGGTTGTGGTTTCTAATTGGCACAGTGCCTGCGGTGAGTGGTATGCTGTGATGCTGTTTTACACTTCCAACATGACACAGAAGGTCCCTAATGCTTGGTGCTTATCAATAAAGAAAAGACTATGTTTTTTTTTTTCATATTGAAGGAATTGTTTTCACTGAAATGACACAAAGGATCACAGACTGCTAATGTATTCCCATCACTTATTGAACTTCTTATTAATGAAGTCTATGGGCTTTTATAACTTTACAGTAAAGAAAAGAGACTGAGCCATCAAGATATTTCTGAAAAGTCTGATAGGAGATTATCTTCCAGGAAGGTAATACAGGGCTATTTTGTGAGTAACTTGATACGAGTAGCCACTGACAATTCTTAAAAACTGATTGCTATCATTCAGAGCTCTTCTGAGTATTATCAGTGACACTGTTAACTTCTGTGAATGTTTGTGTAACTTTTGCCCTTTGCAAAGGGAAAACAAACAAACAAAAACAGATGTGAATTTACAGAGGGGGGAAGAGGAGGGAGCTAAAGGATCAGTAATTTCCCACCCCATCAACATTGCCTGCACAATGTGCACGCACTGGGACCCAGGAGATGGAGGTATCTTTGTGGCCACACAGACCTTTTTTTTTTTTTTTTCAAGTGTCCTGCCCTGAAGCTTTAAAACACATCGTCCATCTTTGTCCAGTTGTCAAATGTCTGACAGTGGCTAACCCAGTTAGTGCAGCTCACAGATGTGATCAGACAACCTGAGAAGAGAGAACACGCAAAGTTGACTCTCTTGGCATTCCTGAGCTGGCTCTCCATCCACCTGCAAGTTAATCTCAGCTTTGGCAAATGAAGGGGGTGGTTCTGGGGACCTGAGCTCACACTTTTTTTACGCAAGTCACTACCAGAGCCTTTTAAAGTTTTGCAAGAATATGAGCTATGTGTATTTTTAACAGCACCAATCTCAAAAAGTGAGACCAGCTCTAAAGCAGTACAGTTTGCAGCCATTGTAGCATTCTTCTGCTGTGTTGAAACCAAACATTTTAAATCTTATAGGCTACAGTTGGAATCTTAAAACCACTTCAGTCATCTCAACTCCATACAGAATTTTTCTCAAAAATTCAGGAAAAGAGCAGCAGAATTCCAGCCAAAAACTTGTTATAGCCAGCACTGCTGAAAATGAGGTCATTTATTTAGGAGTTACAGCATGGAATAGTGACTCTAGCTTACCTTATTATGTGTGAGGTTCAGTATCCAGGTCTCATGTTACCTGTCAGTGCAGCTCCGTAGTGCTTTAGCACAATGAAGTACAGCATCACAGTGTAAAATGAGGTCAGTTCTTGAATGAACTTAGCAAATTCCTATTGGTCTTTAAAAGGAGAACAGGGTAGAATGAATGAGCTAGAGCTGTGTTTTTATCTCTGCGAAGCAGAACAAGATATATTATCTGGAGGAATCTCTTTACATAAGCTGAAACTATCTAGCAAAATGAGAGTATTCAGACCTCACTTCGATAGCAATAAACATTAGCCCATTTTTGCTGAGATGTCTACTAAATCCGTACATCTTGAATCCACAATCAATTTGAGAAGGCTTTGAATCGTAGAAAGTAATTGAAGCTGCTCTGTTTGGGTACTCTGTAGGCATTTACAGCAAATTTATGTCACCTGTAAAGATGAAAAGTATAAAAATTGCTCGCATCTGAAGAGCTATAATAATGTTACAGCTGATCTGCTTTGGAAGCAGTCAGTCTTCCAGCTCAGAAAAGTTAGGAGAATCATCTTCTCTTATTTCTTTCATGTATTCACTCACCTCTTAGGAAAGTGAGGGTCAATTTCTTCTAAAATAAAAGATTTGTGCTCCCAGTCAGTGCATTGCATGCCTTCGGACATTGCAGATCTCTTTCATTTTCTTAGAAGATGGCCTTATAAACATAGTTCTCTGCCTTACTAATCATTTTCTGGTAGAAAGTAGCCTTTGACTTTGATGCTCTGACAATGTCAGCAGTTATCACGGCCTCCTCAACTTCATTCTCAACAGCTGGAGGAACATACAAGGTACAGGTGGTGATAGAATTACGAAGCCAACTTCAGTAGCAAATGTCACGTTGCATATATCGTATGAGCAAAAACGGAAACATGGTTTTAAACAAACTCAGTTTACAAAGGAAAAATACTTGTTCTCACCTTAATAGTAAAGGGATGTCTAAAATATGTACACCAGATAGGTGTCTATCATGCCTAGCTAGTAAAACCAAGAAACTGCAACAACATGCCATCACAGAAAGATCAGCCACAAAAGGGTATGCTGGATAAGAAAGGATGAACCATCCAAATTTTATTAGGCAAAATTCTATTCAAAGTATCTATTTTTGTTTAATACCTCTAGTAAATAGCTCTTCATGAAGATCTGATATCCATTTACTCATGCTGGAAAAGCCTTATTTTTCTAATTGTCCCCAAAATAAGTCCTTGTGGGTGGATAGAGTTAGGTACTTCTATCTTCTAAACTTCATTTTCTTGATATTGATCGCCCTGATATAGTGACTTACATGCAAGAATCTTTAATTATTGAGTTATATTTTGTGAAGGTGGAGTATTTAGCCATTTGTGTATTACAGGATTATATTGTAACCATCCAACTCTTCATTTTTGCCTCCAAGATACTGGCATCCTACTCTCATTTTCAAATATATATGTTTTTCCATGTTTCACACCATCATAACCCACACATTGCTGTATTTGTATACTAGTTATCTGGGCTCCTATAATGAAATGGGAGTGTGTACATGGATCTGAGTACTGCATCTTGATTGGCAAGGAGTAGTTCTTGAAATGTACTTGTCATATAAATCTATTCGGGTTTTCCTTACTACACAGTTTGAGATACTATGGTGTCTTTACTGTTGCTGACGTAAAGCTATTACATTTGGCAACTGAAGATTTGTTTTGAGGAATTGACCTATGCTAGGTTACTGAGAGGATAAAACAGTAAAGAAAAGAGGCCAAAAACACCTTAGCTTTAGTAGCTAGAGAGCCACATATGCTATCGGTTGATCATTTTAAAGTGCAAGAGCCTGTTGGCACTTGTTCCAGTTTTACATTTGTTTTAATCTTCAGAATTTCAAGTTGAGAGGAGGTGTGCCAGAGTAAAGGAATGTGAATTAGAAACTCTTAAGAAGCCTCTTAAAGAGTTTTACAAGGTATGTTGGAATTTTTCTCCTCTAGAATTCCCAAGTTTCTTGGATTTGTTTTCTCTTGTTTCACAATCTTTCTTAGAAGCCTGTTATTTTGTTAATTAGGTGAAATGTTGACATTTTTAGTGTTACACTGTAGTTCAGCATAAGTAATCAGCATAGAATCTAAGATAAATGGGAATACATGGGAAGTGTAAACTCTTGTGACTTTTGTGGCATATTACAACAATGCTATGAGAAACCTTTGCAGAACATGGACTAGCTGGGGTATAGCAGGTGTCTGGACAGCAATCTAGTAACCTGTTATCATCTTAATAGCAGCCAATCAGTTGAAAATATCTGATAAAATCATTTCTTGTTGTGAAATCAAAGCATTTTGTGAAACATGCAGAATATCTTGAGTGAAAGGATGGTTTTCCTAATAGGAAAGCGTTTCCTTTGATTTTGCCATTTTAACTTTCATTATATTTTTTTACTGCATTCATATTTTATTTTTTCATGATGGGACTGTTACATCCAAAGTTGGTATCATTTCATTACTTTCCAGTGTTGGCTCAAAATTCTTGTTTTGCAGTTTTTTCGTTTTTTTTCTCTGAACTGCAGTGTCTGCTCCTTCATTCATTCAGAGACTTGTATTTCTTGACCTCTTTTTGGTGCCTACAGTTCCAAGACGAAGTTGACTGTGACAATTCAAATACAGGTCTGAATTCCAGACTCAGAAACTTTTCATATCAAGCTGTTTTTCAGGTTGACAGCAATGCACATTTTTTCTTCCTTACTTAAATCTTTAATACAGAATAAATCATACGTAAAGGCTAAAAATATTTTGGGATCTTAATGGACATATTTAGAGGCAGAAGGACCACTGAGATTTCTTTTTAAGGCCATCCTGCTTTCATAAAATACTAATTACATGGGATAACATCCAGTCTACCTACTTAGCTTGCATCATGACTGTCAAGCTCACATCTGAATTGTAGATGTCCCATGAAGAAAGTCTTCTGTAACAAGCACCTGTATCCCCTGCCAAATGAATGGAAACCTCTAAAACGCTACAGAGAGGGATGCTGTCTGCCTGAGTTCAAGCATCTAAATAGGTCTTAAGTTGAATAGAAAAGGTGAATTTTACTTTAGTAAATCACTAGGTATTTTCTCACTGGGTGAGAAAATGAACAAATAAAAATCTGCTTATGCAACAGCGACACCAGCACCATGTGTAAAAGGGAAGGTAGGATGTGATCTGTGTGTAGTTCCTTCCTGAAGCATTTCCATGGGCATTTCATCCTGTGCCATTATTGGCACA
The DNA here is from genome assembly GCF_011077185.1 of Oxyura jamaicensis. Classification (NCBI taxonomy): domain Eukaryota; kingdom Metazoa; phylum Chordata; class Aves; order Anseriformes; family Anatidae; genus Oxyura; species Oxyura jamaicensis. The sequence goes on along the minus strand of NC_048895.1, from coordinate 40,730,283 downwards.
GACAATTTAAAAATGGTTATTTGTGAAAACTTGCATTTGCTGGAAACAAACAAACAAACAAAAAAAAAACAAGACAGCAAGTCAGCTTCAATGATGCATAGGAAGCCTAAAAGTAAAACTATTGATTTGAAATGTTTATTGAGAAAAAAGCTAAGAAGATGTGGGGATATTTGTAAATTATGGATGTTTCACATAGCTAAATATCGCCAGTAAGCTTAACGTTTCCTCTTTTATATCTTTCATAACACATTGTAGGATTTAAATAACCCAAATCTTTTCTAAACGGAAAATTCAGGGGTATACTGTTCTTTGAGATGAATGTCAATTCAAGTGCAAAAAGCAGCAACAGTTGAAGAGGATTATGAATTCAATCTTTGAACTATTACCATTGTCTAATAGGGTTGTTTCTGGAATAACATTTAGCAGCTATATCAACTCTACTGAAGCAGAGGGCTGTTTGTCTACAAAATGCTTAAAAAAGGAATGCTGATGACAAATGTGATTAGAATAGCCAGTGTGGTAAGAGTCCCTGCTGCCTGAAGAAAGTGTGTGTGTACTTACGTAAGATTAATCAAATTGTGTTATTTTCCATTTTAATAGGCTTAGAAACAATTCTATTAATCTAATAAGCTTCTTTCCATCTCTATGTACCATTGAATATCTTGCCCTTCAATAATTAGTGTTTTAAAAGAATCTTTGGTTCCTAGATTAGTCAAGAAACATTTGGAAATGTAGTTCTTCATAATTTTTGTTTGATTTTTCTAAAAATATTATGAAAAGCTTTTGTGTGCTTGATCCATCCAACACAGTGAGCTGACTTCTGAAAGCTGGATTTTAAATCAGGCATTTAAAGTTAGCGAGAGGCACATGGAGATGCAGAGAGACATCTGTTGTTATTGAAAGAGTTTTGTGGGCCTAAGTCTCATTAATTTCTGTTAATTTCAGTGGAAAGTGGACATGTTAACTTCTGAAGTACCTACTAAATACATAGTAGTGCTTTCAGGCTTCTGACTTTTAAATATCTGGTCTTTGAGGTACTTTGCGTTTAATTAACTATCTTTGGCAACTTGTTATTTGAATTTAATCATCCTAATTACTATTTTATTTATATATTTTTTTAACAGAATTGGCATTAGGGTTGCAATTGACTTGATCATACAGCATTTCCCAGAGGGAAGGTGAAATACTACGATACTTCACATGTCCTTCCCAGCCCCTGGTGTGCAGACTGCTGTTCAGCAAGGAGGCAGTGCCCCAGACAGCAAGCTTTCAGGTGTGAGGAGACTGCAGGAGCACATGTAGGTAATGCAAAGTGAGTGGTCCTTGGGAGGTGATTTGCACCTGTCTGCGAGGGTGACCAGGGCTCATGGCTTAGAAGCCCAGAGTGAGGGGTAAAGGCAACAGCCTAGTGGTGGAGAAAATAGTGGAAAAAAAGGACGAAATACATTTTTCTTCTAAAAACTAGTTATATTCTATACAGAGCAAATACTAGTATGCCCTACCCCAGTGCCTACCATGCAGGGGCATTTTAAATAGTCATGTCTCTCATTTTCACTGCATCTGCAGAGTATCCCTGCTTATGCTGTGACATATTTATATGCTGAGAAGTGAAACACATTTTCATGTTGTCTAATATGTAACTGAATTCTATTCAGTGACTAATTTCTGCTGTACTATCCTCAAATCTATGTCTGAATACCGGTTTGGAAGTCGTCTAATGGTGATTTGGTAGACCTTTCATCTATAGCCTGCTTGCTTCATTCCTCTGCTGGGGTTTGTTCATTTACCATTACTTACTCAATGGCAAGAGTCCCTTTTGGCCTAATTTGGTCTAATTCAGAACCCAAGGAAAAAAAAAAAAAAAAAAAGAAAAAAAAAAGGAAAGGAAAAATAAAAAATAAAAAAAATAAATATTTTTTTTCACAGTTTCATGAAATCAGAAAAAAAGGACAGTAAGAGGTAATTTCAAATAATGAAGTACAAGGTTCAAAATAGTCTCCTCGCTACAGCTAAGAAACGTTATTGCAGTTCAGTTCTTGGGTGTATCTATAAAATTAGAGTGAAGGAAAAATAAAGAGAAAGAATCGTTCCTTCAGCTGACTACATTAAAGGGGTGGGAAGGAAAAAGAAACTTCAGTTGTCACCTTTTGAAATGAAAATGAAGTAAAGTGAATAGGATTCTGTCAATTGAATAAAATGATATTCAGTTGACAATAAAATCATGTTGAAGTGACATCTTCTATGTCTTGTGGATAATACTGAAAGTCACTGGATATATCCTTAAAGACCTGTGAGAATACAGTACACCTCAGCTCTTAATCATTGATCAGATTTTGGCTAAGAGACCTGATACAGCATCTGACTTACTTGCAAAAGGCAAAGACTGAATGTCACCACTAGCAGATCACAGCTGTAATGCTGAGTTTGACCTATCTGGTCATGGATTGCTGTTAGGAACTTCAGAAAGAAACTCAACCAGCAGGTTCAGGTTGTGCAGCTTCTCAGCACATTTGCTTAAGGGAAGGCTCTCTGTTGTGCCTTAAGCATGGGCTTAGGAGCCAGGAGGTCTGGGTCTATTCGTGGCCATGTGCTGTAACCTTGAACACGACAGGTTAACCTCTCTGGTCTTCTGTATACCTGGTGTTAGATCTATACTTACATAAAAGCAGCGCAAAAATGTAGTTATTGTGATCATTACATTTCTGTTCTGAGGGCATCCTCCCTCACTTTCAAGGTGATGGGAACGTTAGGAGGACAAGCGGGAGAAAGATTGGATTTTTTTCTATATGGAGTCAGCATTAGTAACCTCTCCAAGTTCAAATGTGCTCAACTTCAGCGTTGTAGACATCATTCCTCCAGGGTAAGTGTCACCCTACATCAGACAGATCAAAATCCCTTTCTCTCTACCTCACCCCAATCCCTAGGCTCTGTGAGGAAATAACACTTCTCACCCTTTATGGGGCGTCCTTTTGGTTCTCCATCCAGACCCCAGTCAGTCAGGACACATCACCTAAAGGCTTCTGCTTGAACTTGATGTGTCCCAGGGCATTTCTGTGCGGGACAGGGATGTGAAAGGATGGCTTACAACATGTTCCTGATCTCAGGAGCTACAGGTTTCACAAGTAACCCTGCTTACAGGGCTGTGTGTTTTTATGCTGGACATTCCTCATGGACTGGCTGCAAATGCTTCTCCCCCTGCAAAGGAGCAAGGGGAAATAAGCCAGGTCTGCCAGCCTGGTCTAAGACAAGTGTTTCTTTTAGTTTTCACTTGATTTAATGAAAGTACAGTCTTGATGTGGCAGCTGCAAAGGCTGTGCACAGGTGATGGCTGAGCACTGCATGCACAGTGCATGGTGCTGTGAACCCCACACATGCTCTTTCTTCAGCAGCAAACCCACGTGTAAATAAATGCCCCTTCTGAAAGAGAAGTGATGAAATGAGGCAGTAATAAGATTATTCTCTCTCACGCGTGGACACTAGAGGGCAATACAGCCCCCTAAATCTCAATAGTAGCACTTGCAACTGGAAGGTTGTCATATGGACTGACATTTTTAGGTGCTTACATGAATTTTTAGGGGTCTATCCATTGCTAATCATACAGAATTCTGGTGTTAACTACAACTCTAGGTTCTATGTTACAAAATGCATGAATAAATAACAGTATTGTGTCTGAATAAGGCAAAAACACAGGCTCATAGAAGTGTTTGTTCTCTTTTTATTGATGCTCATTCTGACTCCTTACCTGAGCTGTGGAGGAGAATTCGCACAGAGGTGACAGCTTGTTTTTTTGTGGCCACAAAACAGGTGGAAGTTAGTATTTCAGTTTGTCTCTAGCTATGCATTTTATAGTAATAGGTATGTAGAAAGCCAAAAAACAAAGTCAGGAAAACTAGATCTCTGAAAGTGCCTGAAAGTGATGGTGTTCTTTGTGCTCTGTGGTGGCTTTTGTGCAGGAGGTGATGGGTGGTTTTGATTTTCTGCTACCCTGGGACAGTGGGAAAATAATACTTGGAACATGAAAATTAAGGGCTGTTTTCTTTATTGTTTGAGACAGGGAGCTGTGAAATTCTGTCAATATCACATGGGTGGTTTTTTTTTGTTTTTTTTTTTTGTGTGTGTTTTTTTTTTAGGTTGTTCTGCTACAATTTTTTGTTTCCTGCAGCAGCGCTGACAGATAGAACAGCAGCAGGAGGTAGAAAAATAAAAGGAATTAACCTGAATTTTTACTGCAGGGTTTTCAGCACAGAACAGTAGTGGGAGGCAAAAATAATAGGAGTACATTGCCATCAGGTAGAAAATTAATAATCCAGAAAACTGCGTAAGATCTCAAATGTTTGATGTCACATGCTGTGTAATGGGTCTAGCTCTGCCTGATGCTCATAATTTTCAAAGAACAGCTGAAAAGAGGTCCCGGTGCCTCAGATTACTGCAAATTCTGGTTTTCCAGCCAAAGGAAACTATGAAATTACTGTACAAGCTGCAAATTTTGAGTGCATTTAGTTTGCGATTGCATAAAACACTTGAAAACTAGAGATGCAGAAAACATTTTACCTTAGAAAGCTTTGTCTGATTCTCTTGAAATCAGCCTCAATACATGTGCCCCCAGCCTCACTATCGAGTCAGATTGATCTTAGCTGGAGGCCCCAAGTATTACTGTAACCCAAAGCCTGCCCCACCAGTCACGCCTGCTGCTGTCTCTGCTTAGTGTTTTTGGAGATTTACATCTTTGGCAGTTTACAGTTCTGTGAGCAATGGGTTGAATGAGCTTCTTTAATTTGAATTTACAAACAGATCTCAATCTCTCTTTCTTCTGCAAGTGTGGACAAACTCAGTCTTTGTCTCTAATAAAGAAGGTTTTGCAGTTGTGTTTGCACTGATGGAGTGGAACCATTCTAAATTTAGTCTTTAAAACCTGTACTGCTTATACCAGGGGGGAAAAAAAAAAAAAAAAAAAAAAAAAAAAAAAAAAATCCTGATTTCCTGCCAGTGTAACAGGTATCTTCAGGTATCTTTTTTTTTTTCCCCTGGTCAAGCTGTATGCTTTACAGATAAGATATTTTTTCACAGATACTATTCTAGTGAAAACTTGAAAACTTGGAAGTATGGATCAGGTCCCACTGATGCTAGGGGAGCACCAAGTGCACAGCCTCTCTGTTCCCCTGAGTCCTGAGCTAAGAAACACAAGGCCAGGGAAGGAACGAGTGCCTTTTTTTTTTTTTTCTGATACCACAATCTCTACTGAAAGAAACACAGGGCATGTCCATGCATAAAATGAAGATGTGATTTTAGCTTCTTTTTGTTACCTTATGCTCCATTTTTCCCATACACTGCCTTGCCTTTCACTGTAACCTGACAGGGTTACTCTCTTGTACATTTTGTTTCCTGTCCCAGTGGGCCAAGCAGTGCTAAGCTCCTTTGTACCTGCTTTGCCAGCGAAGTCTGTTATATATTTACCTACCCTTCCAATTATAGTTCCAGTATGTTGTTTCATCATTAGGTGGTTAATAAGATTTGAAGCTGAAGCCTTTTCTCAGGTGGCATTGTAAATGTTATTTCAATTATGCACTAATGCATTAGTGGCACTTCTGGTGGGGCGAGATCACTTGCCAAAGAAAAATGTTATTTACAATAAAGGTGCCTAATGGATGCTGGCACATGCAGCATCGTAATGCTGTATCTGCATGATAGCCAGTGAAAGCAGCAAAGGTTTCTTCCTACCTTTGGCTCTCCCACTGTTTCCAAAAGGTGCAAACTTTTGCCTGGGGCTTTACACTGAGGAAGCTGTGGCTTCTCTACTGCATGGAGAGTTTTTGGCAAGTTGTAGAAATCATTAGAAACAAATGATCACTAATTGTCTATGGGCAGAATTTAGCTGAGCCATTGGATTTACCATTCTGCTGCTCACAGTCTTCAGATGTGCTGGGCTGAGCCGGGCAGGGAAGAGCAGACAGCCTCTCTCTCAGAAATACTAAACCATCGTTCTTTTTAATGCACAGAAGCTAAGGAGTGGGGCCTTCGGCTGGTGTGTGTGCTTTCAGCCCATTTTTCAGTTGCCTGAACACACGCAGAGAGAAACCACAGCAGCAGAAATTAGTTATTGATGAAACTTGTCTTGGAGAGCATTTCCTGCAAGAGTCCCAAGGCATGTTCCTTGAACTGACTGCATAACTTCAGTCCCTCCTCTGCAGCACTTTTGCGAGTTCATGTTCTGCAGTGTGGTTTTGCTACCATGCATGAGGTATTACTGACTTAATTCCTACCACAAAAGTGATGCCAAGGCATTTCCAAAGATACCCAGATACTCACATGAATTCAGACAGGGAAACTGAATTTTCCTGACAAATGTAAGGTAAGCAGTACAGTCACCAGTTTGTTCACAATTTACTTATGATGTAGTAAATTTTGTCCAGCTGTGCCTGATGTTCTGAGAGCTTCAAGTGTGTGAGGCTTGTTCCAGTCTCTATCTTACATCAATTTTCCTCTAAAAAATTAGACTGGGAGTAGGATGTAGCTACAGTAATACTGAGAGGATGTTTCATTCAAGGGATCGTTGTTAAAAACCCACAATTGGAACCCGTATATCCTGAAGTAAAACAGTATAGCAGTAGGCCATATGGAAACAGTTGAGTTTTATGGACAACTGATAGCATACAAATGTCTTTTTTTGTCTCTTCCTCTAGTAAATGCTTACAGAAAGAATCCAGCTTCAAATCATACACTTGCGTTGTTAGCAATAAACAGCCATTTGTTAACAATGATCTGTTTTGATAACTCTGTTCTTTGACATTTCAGGGTTTCCTTCTTTTAAATTGTTTCTCCATGCTACCCAAACTGCAGTTAACTCTTCTCACGTCACTTACAGGACAGCTAGGAGCTTCATTTGTACTCCTCGGTGTCCCAAATATTTAATGTTCTCATGTTTAACATCTGCTGTCCCCAGAGAGCTTTCCAGAGCATTCAGCAGTACCTCTTCATGGCTCAGGTGTAAGCAGTGCAGATTTTCAGCCCCTGTAGCCTGTGAAGGACTGGAGGATGAGAGGGCCAAGCTGCAAAATTAGTATTGAAATTAAGGCACGGTGATGTGGTAGAAGAATGGGACAGGAGTGAAGGAATCATATTTGTCATAGGCTGAGGCACAAAGGGGTCATGCAGCAGACACATAGGTACTATCTTAAAAACCTGTCAGTTAAAAAATTGTGTCAACCGGCATAAACCATGAACTGCCATGCAACAATTCAGAGGTAAGTTAAGCAGGAGCTCTATTTCCACTGCATACAGGTCAAAAAAAAAAAAAAAGGAGTCAAAGCCAGAAAGGGCAAGCAAAAAAAGGGCACTGGGAACCACAGTGCATACATCTGCCAGTGTGACACAGTTAGGTTACAGCCAGCCACGTAGGTGCTTCCTTGTCTCCCTGTTGTCTCAGTTTAGAGACCAGACGTTACACTTGCTAGGCTGACTGTAAGTGAAGGCAGCAGCTTAGGACAGGAGGTTGTTCCAGAATTTACAGCCTCCCGTATGAAGTACTTGCCTAGCAGTATTGCAGAGAAAACACAGAGATGCATTGGAGAATGTAGTGACACCTTCCCCTTATTCACATGGTGACCGAAGCTGGCAGGGTCACCCCAGCAGTCTGGGTTTTCATTATGATGATTACATGTGGTAAATTTTAACAGTGCTTCACACGGTTATGAACACTCAGATGTTTCACAGTTTCATGAAATAGTTAAGGAATAGGGGAATTTATATTTATTTCTGGTTGAAGGGTGAAATCTTGAACAGAACAACACTTACTTCCTCTGTTTAAATTGCAATTGCTTTGTTTGAAACTGGAGCTCAAGGCAGAGGGCTTTAAAGCTTACCTTTGGCTGGTTATTTTAAGCATTTTGTGGGCTGCAGCAGAGTAGGAGGGTATCACTGGCAAATAAGCTTTGTATTTTTGACGGGGAGTCTTGTGACATTTCAGCAAGTTGGATCCTCATGCAGCAGAAAGACTGATATGTGTAGTGCTATTTCTTATGTGTGAGCTTCTTCGTTTGGAAAATAAACTCATTCCTTTGGTAGTAGGGCAACTTTTGCATCATCCTTGCAGGATCAGACAGAGAGACCTGCTGGCTCACATCCTGCAGTAATGTTAAGCCGCGTGTCCAGGAAACATGCCATTGATTCTGACTGAGGAGTTGGTAATCTTTAAAAATCAAGGTCAGTGTAGGTTAATTGTTTGTGGACATTTTAAAATAAGAGCAGGATTGACACAGTTGGACAAAGCTTTAAGTTAGGGTAAGGTATTATTTTAGGGTTTCCATGAACTTGAACATGTCAGGACAAATTATTCACTTTCTCAGTGAAAGTTTTCCCTTCCCCCTCCTCTACAAAATACAGAAAACCTAAAAGGGAAGCATCTTCTGTTAATCTGTCCATGCATCTTCCTTTCACGGTCTGCAGTGGTTTCAGACCAAAGTACGTATGAGAGAGAAACTCCCTACTAATTTCATACTCAGTAAGTTTACAGGAAAAATATGTTGTTGGTTTTATTCTGAACAGTAAACTCACTGGGGATCTTATGCAAGAAGGAATTTGTCACAATCACCTGTAATACCTATAATAAAGATTTTTTACGTGGAACTTAACTGGAAGGTATTTTTGATTATGTGCAAGTCAGAGGAAAATCTCAAACAGCTACCCTTAAAGCTGTGCCAGCTCCACAGAGGTAAGAGAAATAATATTTTTAGTTGGCATTTTTACTTGAAATGAATAAGAAATAGAGCAGGAGTGTATAGTTTAACAATCACTTTGCAATGACTCAGTAATACTAGATGGGGAAAATTAAAGGACTTGAATTCTGGACTCTGTATCATGGCCTGGAGATGGGAAACAAAACCAAGGACACTTAACAAGCATGGAGGGCTGAAGATCATTTGTACCCAAGTGCCACTGAAGTTAAAAGTCAGGTGCAGTCATTCCTAACAGCAGAACTTATTTTATGACCATTTACATTTTATGGGCTGACTGTAGAACTAAGGAAATGATGACAGAAACGCATATCACAGTGTATCCAAAATATCCCAAATATAACACAGTGCACTGCTTGACAGCTTTTATCCTACAGACATCGTAGCCCATTTGAAGTATCTTCTTGAAAACTTTCTGATTTTCTTAAACCTTGAAAAGTATGAGTCAAAATATATTTTTAGCTGGTCAATAGACAGTTTAGGGGGCTTATTCCTATCTCATATATTTGTTTCATATTACTTATTTTTCCTACTTTATAAAAGCTGTCAAATTTATGAATGGTGCTGCTAAAATTACTTTCAATTCATATTGCATCTAAAAATACCATATTTCAAAAAATATGAAGCTGGATGACTAGTTCTTGGTTTGAGGAGTGGAAAAAGAGGCTGCACGTTCGATATTACGCTTTTCGGACCACTTCCTCACGTAGTTTTCTTAGTGAAAATGCTATTAGTTCTATAGCTCACTCAAGCCTGGATTATTGACATCTGTTTTGGTGTGGCATATTAAAAGAGAGCTTCCCAGGACCATACCGCAGTGTCCACCTACTATAGCTCATGAAAATTCCTTATTCCCAAGATCTTCAGGAGAATCTCCTGATGGTATCGTAGAGACAGCGAAGAGAAGAGGCAGGAGTAGAAGGGATATGTATTATTTCCTGTCTGGAGTGCTCACTGGTTGTAACCCTTTTATTGGATGTTGATTGCATGAAATCCTTTGCCTTCATGACAAATGCATTTCATCTTTGCTGCAGACACAGATCTCACAGTTTTTTTCCTCTGAAGTGAATTAGTTTTGCATCATAGTGCAAAAGACTTTCTTGGGAGACAGCAGAGAGGTAATTTCCTCTAATCTTTTGATCTGTTCTTAATATTGTCTATGATGGAAGTGTTTTTGCCTTTTGCTGCCGCATAGCTTACTTGCAAGCTAATTGTTGAACCCTGTAACAGCTTGGAAAACCCTGCTTCTGTCTGTCCTTGCAAGGAAAGATTACTCATTCATCCTCCAGCTGTACAAGTCTGTCCCCTTTTGTAGTTTTCTGGAATACATATAAGTTTCTATGCAAAGATTATCTTTTAACCTGAGGTTCACCCGAGGTGATAAATGATGTCTTCCTTGTATAGCTTTCCCTGTGAGGCCTTGGATAACATAATGGCAGGGCTGATTTCTCCCCAGCACCTAATGCTGATGAGGAGCATCAGTGCCTGCAGATGCCCATGCAGATTGCAGGCTGCAGGCACAGGGCTGCTTCTGCAACGTCTCCTGGTTTGGATTCCTGGCCAGCCTGGAAGTAAGAGAACCAAGGGACTTTGGGTTGTCCCAGATCTGTTTCAAATACTAGCCTAAAACACAAACAAGAGGTTTACTCTTGTAAGGATAATGCTCTGGATGATGAGGAAAAAAAAGGGGGGGGGGTGGGGGGGGGGAGCAGAAACTAGCAGTGTCTTTGCTTGGCAGCCAGGGCTCTGAGTGTGAACTTGGCAGTGTTAGGCATGGCGTTCTTCTTTTGGCGACAATCCCCTGCCCATGGGGTGGGTCTGTAATACTACCTAGAGCAATAGGCAACTTAGTTTGCCACTCTGCTTTGCCTTGGGAACCCTCCTCTAGTTGAATCTACCCTGTTGCTCTGCTTAGGATGGATTCTCTTCATCTTCCGTGCATGTTACCTCAGTCCTGCCACCCAGCAGCAGGTAAATTTTGTGCCTATGAGAAAATGCCTGTGGTAGGGCAGCATTTTTCATTCTTCTCTGGCACCAAGATCTGAAATTAAAAAATGCAAATATAGCTAGTGGGACCTTTCTTCCTCCCCAGACTTCTCTGTTTTATAATCCTACTGTGCTTCTTAATTAGTACATTCCTTCAAGTTCAAACAGTTATTAGATTTTTGTGAAAATAACTTCTCTGGTTACTAATGGTAACTACATTTCTAGGACTGTAACACATTTGTACGGCATATATCTGAAGTATTCACTATGCATGTCCAAATAAACTCACAGCTTTTTGTTTCTTTGGGGGTTACTTGCAGACAGCCCACGCAGAGTACAGCATTAAAGGTGATATACTACTTTTAGCAGTAGTCTTTCCGTGCGCTGTGCCCCTACTTTTGGTGAGGGACACACACCCATCACGGCATTGTAGCCTTTCTGTGCTTATGTGGCTCCATGCTAAACAACAGCCACGCTTCACAGCAGCAAACACCAAATATATCTAGTAGTAGTGCAAGCTGAATTTCTTGTCTGAGCTCTGAAAAGCATAACTGAGGGCCAAATCAGAGCAATCACAAAGTGATTGCAACAGCCAGACAAAATGGCTGAGCGAGAGAGAAAAGGAGAAAAGCCCTATCATGCTTTGTGTGAAAGTCTTAACACAATTGCACCTAAAGTCCAATTCAAGTGCTTTGACAAAGCTTCTAAAAGTCAGAGCGGCAGTTTCTATCACTATTCCTTGCTTTTCTACTAGGGATCAAGCTAAAGAGGAGTGTTGAGATAGCCCACATAGTATGTGCAAAATCCATCAGTTCCAGTAGGAGTTTCTCATGTTTAGCATCATCTACCCGTTATGTATAAATGCAAGGACATAATGAAGAAGCAAACAAAACTAAATGTTTTATCACTAGAATTGCTTGAATAATTATTTTACTCTTGTCTTTCAGTTGTGAATTTTCTCTAAATAATGTGCCTCAGTGAAGATCTTTAGCGATATATTTTATGATGTCATACATACAAGTTATAAATATGATGTTCTGAACACCTACACATTTTTCCTATTGTTCTCATATCAATATTTTATCTGAAGATCAGGTGTCAGACAACTGTTCACAGATGACACAAACCTATGCTCTTTATTCCCTTGCTCTGGTTCTTTCATCTGCTCCTGAAAACCTCCTGCATTTCCCAGCCCTCCTGACATTTCAGTTCACCGCTGAAAAAGAGTGGCTTTATCAAATGCTTCCTGCTTTAGGACATTTTCTCTTCTGCTACAATTCCACGAACTTGAGTGGCAATACACCAACTGAGCATTTGGTGACTTACCCAAAGTTGCCTAAGCAAGAGTGAATTTTCCACAGATATAGGCAACAACCTTTCCATTGGCTGCTGTGGATTTTGCACCACCCCCTTAAGACCAGACTGTAAACACCTCACTTTTCTGTGGGTCAATATGCTTAGTTCACACTGTAGGTTTTTGCAGATACGCAAGAAAGCCAGATCTCCTCGTGCAAGTAGCAAATTTATACTAGGCATGTAACTCCTGCAATCCAACTGTAGGCTTGTGCCATAGACGATCACTGATGCAGTAGTAGTACACAGAAGCTCCATGTAAATACAGTACAATATTGAGATACCATCATAATGAGATTGTTAACAAGCCTATTTAATACTAATAGATCTGATAGTGCTTCATCTTTGCTTTCTTACCAACTTAGACGGCTTGCAGACAAGCCAGCCAGGCACCATGCATTTTGATTCCTTTCCTCTTGCTTTCTACTATTAATTGGACATGTAAGTGATCTCTCATTTGTCTCATAATCAGATTTTGATGTCCATCAAGTGTTGTGATAAATTGCACAAACATTGGCAGTGTTTGGATGTCCAACCTAGCTGTTCTGAGTGCTGATCGGCTCACCTTAAGCAATAACAATATGGTAAGCAGAGCTTCCAAAGGGTGGGAAGGAGCCTTTCTGCTCCACTCAAATTTTTTGAGCATGTCAACAGGAACAGCAGAGAGAGAAGTACTTGCACACAAATTGTGCCTAAAATCACCACCAAATGCTTCAGGAGCCCTGAGGTCCTCACCCGGGGTGGCTGGGCAAGGCCTTGTGGTCATGGAGCTCCCGGGTGCACAAATCTCCTCTGGCTCCCTAAGTGCCCACAGCAGGCTGGCGTTGGTGCTGGGTACCTGTGCCTAGCCCAGGGATACTAGTGTTTTGTCACAAACAGGTTCTCTGCAGACAGCAGAAGCTGCCCATACAGATATTTTGTAATTTACTGCCACGCTGTTTTCCACACACAACAGTTCATCCGCATCAGTATGCACTTTCCTCATCTGCTGTCATTTGGAAGTCTGAGCTGTATCTTAGTTTGTAAGCATCCAGAGTTCAGCTGCGGTACTGCTTATTTGAACCTTTTGCTTCCCATATTTGTCTCATGAGATTTAAAGGCATAAAATAAACGAAAACAAATACTGTCTAGCAAAGCAATAGGCTACATTCTTGATCATAAACCTGCAAACATCATTACAAAGAAGAATGATAAAAAATGAAGACATGAGATTAAACCAAATATATGTGTGAAATATTCTCTTCTGTAAGCTGTCTTCTAAACCTTTTCTGAGACATGTCTTGCTATAGCCAAGGGCTAATCAACAGATCAAGGATGCTGCACTGTAGTCTGTAGTACATTGTGGGCTCTCCACACAGAGTCTTTGTGTTTGAATTTCTCTCTCTAATACTTAAAGAGTTGTCAGGATGACAATGTGTACAAATGATATGTCAAAGCAATTCTAGGACCTCCGCTTTCTTAATAATCCATTTAGGGAAATGTGTTGTATTTGCAGCCTGACTTGGCTGCAGATGTGCTTGGGATATGGTAATGGATGTAACGAATGTGCTTGTTACATACGTCAAGCCTGTCTAGGTTGGGCAGTGCAAAGCCTCTCCTCACAGGAGATGTGAATTTTTACAACAGCCGTGCTGCAATTACTGATCACATTGCAGTCTCTTTCTGTCCCAGACATAATTATTTGTAATGTGAACATTTCCTCACTTCTGTAGGAAACTACAATTTACATATTACAAAAGGCACTACCTGTACAGTGCTTTGGTCTCACAAATATGCTTAGAAGAAAGAACTGTTGCCGGCTATCAAGAATATGGGATTAAAAACATATAAAAGTGACTTAGTATTTTTAGTCCCTTATTTTATTTCTCTGACTTCTGTCAGAATTATTTTCTAATTTACTATTGGCTAATTGACTAATCATATCAAATTTAAAGAAGCATCTCTAACAGTACTAGGTTTAGCTGTTGTGGCCAGTTTGATCTGTTCTTTCACAGAACAGATTCAGCAGGAACAGGAGAAATGTAAGATGGGGAAAAGACCGCAGAGAAGTTGCAGAATGAAGAGAAGGATGGAAATACAGAGTTATTTCATTTAGAGAAATGTTATATAGGGGAGGGTAAGGTGAGTCCATGAAAAATAAAAAATGTTTTAGGGACCACATTTCAGACTTCCCCTGGTTGTGAATTCTCATTAAACAAGAACACGAGGAATTGTAATTGTTTACTTACCTAGCAAAACGGAGAGGCAGCAGCTGTGAAACTAAAAGTAGTATTTTTAATACAGTGCCATAAAGCTATGCTGAGACCAGTGGGGCTCAGGAGAGGATGGGAATTTTTTGGGTGGAGTTACGCTGTATTCCCAACAACGTCATCTGAAAGAAGGAGAAACCCATTCTGTGAGGTTAAATCAAATAGATGGAGGGAGGGAGGCTAGCCTGCATCAGTAAAGTGCTGATGGATGTTCTCAGCCTTAAATATCTACATAAACCCATTCAGCAAAACACTTTGTAAGCAGATACAGAGCTCTGAAGATGTGCTTAAGTCAGTTGAATCTGAAGCTTTGTTATTTGGCATTTTGCATATGTACCTATGCAGTTTTACGTAGCATGAGGCCTGGAATTCAAATATGTTGAAGGGTAATGTCAGCAGCAACCATCTAATCCATGAAAACCAGACTACAGTGTAGCAGAAAAACATGTAAAATATATACATCAAAAGACATAACATTTGAAAGCAATTGTTGCATTGACATTGCCCTGATGTCAGCTAATAAAACATCCAGTTTACTAATATGCATGGTTGAAGTTGGGAATTGGGCACATTACTGACACAGGAGACTTACAATGTGCTAATTGATGTGATTATAATATAAATGATTTTGTGCTATGCTCACTTTGTGTCTTTCTTGTGATTTTGAGGCTTAGTTCAATTCATTCTTGGGATCCATGGCAAATCCCAGTCTCCTTCACATTGAAATAGATGCTGAGGTGAGAAAGTATGAAAAGAAACTGAAGAACACAACAAAATAGACCCTTGGCTGAGATAAATAACAAACCATTCTGGCAGTCTTATTTGTTATCCACAGTTGTTTTGCCTTTCACATCCAGATGTATTTTGACTCCTGTTTTTTCAGCTTTTCTCTTATTTAGGCTCTCGATTCTCATAATCTTCTTTAGTGCTGAGCAGCAAGATTTTTTCCCACAAGGCTGGAGGATCGTCTCTGTTCCCTTTCATCCATCTGTACTATCTGCAGCAGACATAGCAGTGATTCCAATTATGGGATTTCTGTAGTCATTAACATTTTATAAATGAGCTTGTTTCTTCTTTGTCATGGTCCAATTCCAGCAGCAGGTAGTCTCACATTCCCCTCTATTACTGTCAAATTGGTAAGTATTTGGCATTCTGCACCCGGTGGAGTTGCAAAGAACCCCTCTTTCCCCATTTGGTACATTCATGAGAACCACATTTCTTAAATGTGGTTTCTTTATGTTTGTGTGCAGTGTGCAAGCAGGCAGGAGAATACTGGAATGTTAGTATCTCAGTGGCAAGAGATGCAATAATAATTTCTATTTGCTCTTACCTTTCACCCCAAAGTTTTCCAAATATTAAAAAAAAAAAAAACTCAGCACTGATCAAGCAGTCACTGGCAGTCATTTTGGGTAGTAATTTCAGCATACCAAACACATTGTACTTATTTTGGGTGGGAAATAATATATACATGTATGTATAATTTATATATAATTTCTTCAGCTAAAACACAGAAAAAAACACAGGAGATTTAAATATTTTCTTGTGCCTTATGCCAAATAGAGTAAGAAGAATGAAAGAGTGATATGAAAGGCAGGCAAAACACAGTTATCCTGGCTGTTGATGGTATATAATGACTTCCATACTAACATTTACAACAAGATCTATGGTGACTTTGGGTGACTTCCCCTGAAGCAGTGAAAACAATTTTGAAACTGCAGCCTCTCTGGAAATGAGACTGGGCAGTCAGAGCTTGTTGTGCAGCTCTGCACAATGAAATATAATCACTTTGCTGGTAATGCAGTAGGGTAGTAGAAGTACCTCTTCACTTAATAACTCTTCAGGACATTCTGCCCAAAAAGAAAATGCAATTAATAATAAGAGAGGTAAAAATCAATCTGAAATACAATATATATGTTTTTTTCACTTTGCATGCAATGATCCGAGAAGGGAGTGATAAGTGGAAATGGAATATCCACAACACAGGTGAAGTCCTTTTCAATGAATGCAAGGTGTTTCTGGTGGCATTCAATGATTAGAACATGTGATAAAGAGATGACACTATTGTTTAAGTGTGAATCTTGAAATAGATTCTTCCTGGTTGGCAATAAGGTATGACAAAGTTGTGTTTGATAAGATATGGAGGGGATAGGGATGTAATGAGATGAAAAATATGTAGCTTGGCTCAATATTAACATATTTACAATGATCAAATAGCATGTCACTGTCTAGGTGTTGTCTTCACTGACAATACTATCTGTTGGAGCAGGTGTATGATTCTCTGCAAGATAAAGAAGGCTTCTTTTTAAGTAAAGGGACTTAAACCAATAATCCTCCCACTTCGTAGGATTTAGACAGCAATAAGACACTAACTGGCAGTTAGAATGGGTGAAGTTTAATGTAGGTGGTATAGATTGAATTAAGTGCAAACAGCTTATTTTCTTATCTTTTTATATATTATACACTGCCAGAGGGGAGAGAGAGGGTCAGAACTCCTAAAAATACATAGCATTAATTTCGATGAAGCAGTGAGTATTATTATTATTGTTTTATGTATGCTGAAACACAGAAATTAAGGCTGTCATATTCATGTAAATGTTAAGAGCTGTAGTTTCGGGGATTTGTCTGCAGTATCTTCACACTTACTGGAGAGAGACTGGCCTATGGCATCCACACATGCAACCTGTCCAGACAGCAAAAGCATTATTATCTTTTAAATTAATTTTCAAGTATTTTTTTACACTCCTCAAGTTATGAAATGGATACAAGCTATCTGTGAATATCTTTCTGGATGCTGTTTTGGATGGAGCTCTGATGTATTTATCTCAGCTAAGTCAACTTGCACTCCCCTCCCAGAGTTCATCAAGTTACTATTTCATGTTATCCCTTTCAGAAGTCTTAATTGCATTAATGAGTTCTGTATGCTTCCGTGTGTCATCTGTCTTTGGATTGCTATCTTCTGCTGCTGCCCTGTTTGGTTTGGCACACACAGAAGTATCATTCAAAAAATGTCTCCCACAAATATGTCTTCAATGACCTTACTGTGCAAACTGATTGTGTGAGTAGTTCTTAATTGCTGCAATGACAACAACTATTCTGAGCTCCTGGTCAGCAAAACCAAACGTCCTTCTCCTGTTTGACTGGCACAAGTCTCAAGCTTAGTCAGGCAGTGGTCTTAGCTCCTTGTAAATTTAAAGCTGTGTTTTGAGTCTTTCATTTGTCTCACACAAGCCTTCCAGGCATGATTTTGCTTCTCACCTCACAACCTTCCTTGTTCATGCAGACAATCTGGACAAGAGCATAAGATAAGCTTTCCAATAGGCAGAAGACACCAAGAAATAGCTTGTCAATTCTCATATATAATCTTGTGCCTTGGGGAGTATGTATGTTTTTTCAATTAGATTTTCTAATGTTCCTTTAAATACAGTAGCTATGCCCTATACAGTGATTAAAGGCTTAAGTGAATAGGGCCTCAGAGGCCTTATAACCTTCTAGTCTTCTAGAAATGCATTTGCTTACTGATTTTCCCTTCTTTATGCATGTCTTGTTGTTGTTGTTTTAATCTCTTGAAAGTCAATCCTGGAGAAATGCCATTATTGGGGAAAAGACTGAGCAAACAGTGGGTCTTATATTTACTTCTGGTGGAGCGACGATTTATTCCTAAAAATGCCTGAAAGAGCCAGAGAGCCTGGCTCTGTCTAGAGCTGTGTTTTTAGGCCTCCATATCAATCATTAGTTTGTTTAACATCTTGCATCAGGTATGCTAATATCCATGGGAGGTTTAAATTGATGCTGTACATTGAAGAGCTATTCATTTTCAATGAGTTACTACATGAAACATCTATAAGTTACTTGCAAGGTGTTTTTATACGTAGTTAATCTGTAAAAAAATGCTTGGCATCTGTGCTATTTATTTCCATCAGGTGGCATGAGATCTAGATTTATGTTTCAAAGCTTTGAGGAAATGTATGTTGCATTGCTGAAGGCTTTAGGCTTCTATGGAAGAAATGCAGTTGATAAATATATGCTGCTGCCTGAATTATTAGACATACCTGAATTACAAGGCCCCAGCCACATTTGCCTCCTGCCTGTAACTACTATAAAAGGTACTTGTGATTTTAATTACTTAAAGTAAAATTCAAGTGGTTTGTTAATATCAACAGAACCCTAGGACAGAATTGTAGTAATGTTTTATATACAGTTCGAGGAACATCAGTGGAAATAATATGCAGGGCATAAATCTGCTTTCCTGCTGCTTCACGGTTCAGTGGAAATTTAACTTGAGGTTCAAACCTGAATCTGCTGGGAGTGGGAGAGGAAAGAGAAGCACAAACAGCCACCTCTGGGAGAAGGTTTCATTGCTCCAGGTCTCAGGGGAATGATTCTGCCATCACTGCAGAGGCTGGAACCTGCCCAATGAAGGTTCATGCCATCTAGAAGGAGATGGAGAGGCAAATCTTTTGTTCTCGGATCCCTTGTCCTCCCATCACTCAGGCAGCTGTCCAGTTCCTAGCAAAGATCAGAGCGTGTCTCATGCTACTGTAAATGGGACCAGGAGCTGATGTTCCCCCAGCGTTACAACAGCCAGGAGAGCCTCAGATCTCCTTGCCAGTCTCCTCCCCACTGGTCTTGCTATCCACGTGCCACCCAGCAAACACCCCTCTGGCCGTATCGGACAGGTGTACTTTGTGTTGCAAATCATCTGGATTCTCCAAAGAATATCTCCCGGTGGCCATGGTGAAAGGATTGAGCTGCAGCCAAAGAACAAGTTGGAACTCCCTTTGCGTAAGGATACATGCTAACGCCAAGCAATGCATTGTAGGACAAGAAGCCTCCTTGTCATAGAAAGCTGTGCTTTTGGTAGGTTGTAATTTCCTCCAGCTGAAAGGAACAGGACCCACTGAATTCCCATGCTTTGTCCCAAGTACAGATAGTCTTTCTTCACAACAGGCAGGTACTTCATTTTTTTTCTGAATTAGCCCAATATTCTTCTAATTTCTGATTCCATGCATGCTTTGTATTTTTCTTCTGATGCTTGTCTGAACTGTTTCCCGTCTGCATTAGTCTTATGCTGTCTTTGGTAGTCGTCTCTTTCCTTATCTATCCTGGACATTTTTACCTAAGGCTTTGCCCTCTTTTAGCTTTCCTATGGACACATAGCTTATAGTGACCCTCCCTCCTTCTCATCTATCAGCTAATATTTTTAATTTGTCTCCTTTAAAATTTAGTTTCCTTTTTAGCTGTTTCATTATTACTGTCCTATCAGCAATGACAGCTCCAGTGTTAAGCACATAGAAGCCAAGTTCCCATTAGTTCAAAAGAAAATCAACTGAGTCATGGGAACGTAAAACCATGTGTGTAATCTTATTACAGATATCCTTGGTACTGTTAATTAATGATCCAGATTCATTCCCCCAAAGTATTAGCTAAATCCAGTCTTGAAGTTGAGGGATTAGTGATAAGCAGCAGCAGCAGGTCTTTATAAAGAGCTGTCCTGTTATTGTGTAAAATACAGGGCTTACAGCATAGAATGACACATCTTCAATGCTTACAGCTATTGTCACATAAGCACTAAACTTGAAATTTCTACTCCAGCATTTTTTAAAAGTCATGCTTGTTTTAATAAAATCTGTACAGATTTAGCAATTACCAGCTAGTGAGAAACAGCAAGAAACCATTTTACTTGCTTTCTTCTCCTACTCCAAGAGAAAAACAGACAAGATCCACCAGTGGATATTCATGACCCTAGGAAGACTGTAGAAATCTCGAGGTATTTATGAATACCTGGAATTGCTAAAGGAGGTACTTCTTGGTCTACAAAATGCTATCTTCACTCTCATTTTGAAAACTCAGTTTTAGTGTACAGCTTAAAGATTGAATTATTCTTGCACTAGTGATGAACACAAATAACAATAGATTTACCCTATACACTGCTAATAAATTTGTCCTCTTTATTAAGAAGGGGTGATAAATTATGAATAGTAAGGTTGTTAGGTACACTCCAAGAGTTTAATAATAGTAACGCTTGGCTCTTTTCAGGGCTTTTCATCATAGTATCTCAAAAGCACATTAAGAAAGTAACTAAGTTATGTCCCAGGGTACTCAAGAGTAACTTGTGGCAGAAATGTAACTCATGCCCTTTGTTATGGTAAATGCAGAGCCTGAAAGAGAGTAGGAGGATCTTGATGCCACTGCTCTCAACACATAGCACAGTAGGTGCTTTTATATTTTGTAATATCCAGAGAGAACCATTTGTACCCCAGCATTCTCTGCCATTTCCCAGAATCTCAGGGCAGATATTCTTCAAGGAAACAAGCTCATATCGCTCCCTCATACTGTAGTATAATAGCCAGTGCCCAACTATATTAACATCTCCCTTAATAGCAATTGAAAGAAGCAAGAGAAGCCCCCCTAGAAAGAGGGAAGTAACCAGTGGGCTCAAGAGGAAGCAATTAGCCTCTCCAAGAATGGGAGACTGGAGTGATTAGGACTGCAGGGTAGGGAGGATATCATTACAAAGCACTTGGTGCTAAAAGGTTCATCCCAAATAATGCCTTTTAAATAAAATCTGCACTTGAAGCAGGAACTCAGTGTGCCAAACTGAATGGTCTCTCTGAGGGCAATCAGCCCAGCTACTCACTCACAACATTTCAGTTAAAGGTCCCAGGAAAATTAACTTGTTGCTTCTGTGGAGTCAACTTGCTGCTCTGCAGGACCTTGCTTGGAGCCCTGCAAGGACAGGCTTGGAAGATTTGAGATGAGGCTGTGCCTATGGCTTTATTCTTCAGTCTCATCTTGAATTCTTCTGGATTAGCACTGGTAGCGTGCACAGGCAGAATTTTAAAATCAGAGAGCAAAGGGTAGTGAGGTCTAAGAGACCTCCAAAAATCCCATTACTAGCTATTAAGGGTTTTGACTGAAATGAACAATAAGAAGAATTTTTTTTTTTTTTTTTTTTTTTTTTTCCCTGATTGTCAGTGTAGCTTCATAAATGGATGTGGCATTCAGTTCACATTGCAAGCTTTTTAGTGTTAGCACTGGGAAAATTTTGACAAAGAAAAGGCATGAGGAGGAAGGGAAAGACAACTCAAAGAAAAAAAAAAAAAAGAAAAGGAAAAAGAAAAAGAAATGCTGACATAAAAAGTAAGAAGACAAAGTGCAGAGTATACAGAGGAGAATGGCAAGAAAGTTATTATTTAAAGTTTTAAAAATCAGTTTTCCTGATAAAAGAGTGACAAAGGAATCTGTCTGAACCTGTTTTCTCATGCATCTTTGGATCTTGGCAGCAATTTTCTGCCTGGCAAATAACTGGCAAGTTACTTCTGTAGGCTGAAACTCTCTCCAGTCCATAGACCACTGGGAGTGCTTATATTCTACCTAATCATGTTTTAAGGAGCTGTCAGGAAAACAAATTTGACAGAGAGAAATGAATTTCACTCCAGAGCACTGTCCATAAAAAAGGTAACTCAAAACACAGAATAGATTTGATCAGAAGTGTCTTTACTTTTATTTTCTGAATGATCTTTGGATGACCTTTTTCATCTAATTTTTTGTTCTTTTCCTGCTTAATACTACTTGGGAAGGCAGTGCAAAATTCTTGTAAGTATTCAGGTGAGAAGGAGAAACAGATGTAATTCTGCCTTCAGTTCCCATGGCCTCTGCTTGTGTTTGAGACAAGGAGCTGATTTGCTTACTTAGCCTATTCTTAAAGAACGTTTTCTTTGAGGACATAAGCTTGCCTCACAGATTGAACTTCTTTCTTTTCTTTTTTGAGCTAGAGTCTGAACCGCGGATTTTTAATGCTGTTTTCATATATTCTAACTTCAGATTTTTGAACGTATTTGTTTCACAATGCTAGAAGTGTGAGCAATGGCCAAACATTGTCTCCTGGCCTTTGCACCTTTACAGGAGGAGCCAGCTCCTCCTGAGCTGGGATGTAACAGCAGAAGAGGTTCAGCACAGCTGTTTTTAATGGTAGAAAACATGCACAACTACATTTAAATGCACTTCACATCCAGTGTCTTAGCAAGGAGTGAGGTGGTAGTGAAGAACCTCACTTGTATAGGTGATGCCCAGTTATTTGTAATCGTGTATGTATCCTAGATAATGAGAAGGTTCAGAAACAGTTGTTATTTAATTGTTGATATTGATGGCATAATGATCTATTTTGTATGATTTGAGGTTAGAGAGGTCTCTTAGTTAGACAGCATTAAATATGGCTAGGCAAAAAAAATAATAATAATACCTGATAACCCCTGGAGACTCATTAGAAAAAAATGCCAGGCTGTGAAGGTATGAGGACTCTGCTTTCTTGTCTTCAACCAAAACCGCACAGGGAACTGCTAGCTTTGGAGATCAACATTTGAAATGGCTAAAAAGTGACAAGAGACAGGAGGAGGGTTGGTGGGGTTATCAGGAGCAGGTAGTGGTGGTGAAGAGCAGCTTCTTCCAGGAAAAAGTGTTTGAGCCTGCTGGAGTTTCCAGGGAATTACATGCTTTAAGACAGAGTCATTTGAAGTGTTTTACTGTTTTACTCCATTCTAGTTTCTGCTGTGTTCCCACCACTAATATCAAGAAATGCTGTATAGGTAAGAAGTCTGATCACAGGATTAGTTACAGGTCACAGCTCCTAAAGGCAAACCGTGCTGGTAATATGGGGATTGCTGAAAAATCACAGCTGCCACATGAGGGGTTGTTCCTGAGCCACCTGGTCCAAAAGTGTGCATTTTGGCTAAACTGCAGCTGTGCAGAGGCAAAAGCGCAGAGCCCGTCAGCTGAAGGAGCTGGATGGGAATCATGTAATCATGAAAACGGATGTGGGAATTTGCCTTCTATTCCCGGGCCTTTCACCTTTAAACACCTGCTGTTTGTCACAGGAGGCCCAATGGCCTTCAGAAAATGAACAGTCCCTGTCTTTTCTCCTGGATGTATATTTTTCAGGAAGAGTTGCCTTGGGCTAATAGCAATGCTCATTTCACCCATGTTGCTGAAGAAAATAAGGCTGAGACTGAGTGGCTCTGGGATCCCCTCAACTCCCAGCAGTTTGAAGCAGCTTGGCAAACATCCTTTTGTCTGATCCCCTTGTAAATGTAAGACCACATTCACGAAACGGCAGTCTCCTACCTGCCCATGGGCACTGCGTTATCTTTTCTGTAAAATTCAAAGTAAAATAAAAATTCTCAAAGTATTTCCCTTTCACAACAAGGTTAAGACATAAATGTTCCCTGACAAAATCCTAAAGCAGAAGTCTAAAAACTATAAGTTATACAGCCCAGTATTGAAACTGAGACCTAAACTAGTTTTTTTTTTTTTTAATTATTACATTTTGTGGAACCCACCAGGATTATTTGAAATGCAGGTGTTTTTTACGCACAAAACCAGGACAGTCTCTCAGAAAGTATTGGAAACAGTTAATATTTTATGAGATTTGGAAATAAAATTAATCAGTGCTGTCTCCTCCTGTAGTGCTTACAGCAGTTATAAACAGAAGGATTAGAAAAAAAGAGGCAGATACTCTCACTAGGACTTCACATCCATGTTGTCTAGGAACTGTTGGATATATGGTCATACATATAATCTGCAGCCTTTAAGACACCTCAGATTTGGCTTTGAAGAAAAAGCATTCAGGTATATCAGTCTCTGCTCAGTGTGGTCTCGTGCACACCTCTAGCCAGTCAGACCTTCCTTCCTCTTTCCTCCACTGTCTCGTTCTGTGAATTGACAATATCGTACCTAAAGTAACTGACCTGTTTTGGAACAGGGGAGGTTGGAAAGACATCATCCTTGCAGCCAGGCACATATTACAAAGAAAGACGTCTATGTGATTTTGACAGAAATTGGAATTTGCTTTGAGTGGATGATGGTTGTGAATACAGACAACGTGCAAACAGCATACTGGTGGCTGGCCACCAGGCAGCGTGGTGTAAATGCTTATTTCAAAATGATAGCAGGACAGCAAATGTCACTTCCAAAATAGCTATTATTTGAGTTGGAAGGGCATGTTTAACATGTTTTTTTAGTCAGGAAACAAAAGTGGTTTAGAAAGTTGTTAGACGGTAGCCAGACAAAACTAACACTGCATTCAAATAGCACAAGCTCCTCAGAAACAGACTAATAATTGCTTGTGGAGAATATTCAACAAATAACTTCAAGTAAACAAGAGGAAAGGAGGATCTGTTCCTGGACAGCTTGTGGGCAGAGTAGGTGTCTAGCTAATATTCGTGCATGTATGTGGCTCCTGGCAGATTAATTCCTTTGGCGTGAGATGTAGCCTGTTATGAAATTGGCTACACATGTACAAGTCCATACTCCATTTCCTTTAGGGTTGCTAGGCTCAACAGTGATTGCCCTCAGTGGTAAGGCAAGCACATAAATTAATAAATGTCCTGTTAATGAGTACACTAAATAGGAAGATATCTGAACTGGAAAAATACCAACTGTACATGTTTTTCATGTTGGTTAATCAAATTAGCTAATAGGATAAAAGTCGAGGGTTATGTCTATTAGACATAACTATGAGAATTTAGTTTTGTCTCAAATATACCAATCTACATCAATAAGAAGTCTTTCACAGACGTAGTGATGTAACCTGAGCTTAAAAAGCAAAGCAGCATGATGGCTGGGTGCTAACACCCACCCCACCCCCATTGACATGTTTATCTGTTAAAGAAAACAGCCAAACATAATTTCTTAATCTAAACTTTCAGGTAACTGATGGTGTGTATCAAAAGCAGCTCCATCAGACTTTACCACACAGAAGCCTGGCTGAGCAAATTCTAACTATCCCATCCTGGATTTCTAGTCTGACTCTGCTTTTTTCACGTGCCTTTTTCATCCTTGCTCTTGACTGGAATTGAAAGTCTTCTCTCCAGTTTTCAAGCTTCGAGTTTCCTCTCTAAATTTCTAAGCTGTCTGGAAGCCAAACATCCACCAGCTTCTCCCCTGTTGCCTCTTGAGTGCTGGAGGGGTGTTTTAAGGCAAAATAGCCATAAATTTTACTTGAAATGTTACCCTGAGTGCATTGGTTTTGCTTTCCTTATACTGTAAGGTGTTTACTATGAATTCAATTAAATGTAATCCAGCAGCAAATGTGTTAAGGCTTAGGGATGTGGGGAGGTTGCACTGCAATACAAGTTACAGAAAGTAACAAGCATGCTGCCAAACCCAGCTCTTACGTTTAGAGCCCTTGGAATACAGTCCTCAGACATACTATTCTTCATTAAATAAACACAACTTTTTGTTATTGTGGTATGTGGCTGATTTTTATGCACAGAGCAAGACAGGGGCTTAGCATGGATCTCTGGCTGTAAGTATTTGTGCCTGCAAGGGCAGCAAGAGAAATCAGAGACTGGTGGAGTTAAAATGCAGTGGGACTGAGGGTCAAGTACAGCCATATCAAACTGCATTAACCCTAATTAGCTGCGCTTGACACGTGTTGTCCAAATGATGTCCAAAAGCCAGCAAGCAGTCCAATGTCCTGCTCCCAATCTGGAACCAGTGTTAGCTCGATACCCGTTGCCCTCGGTTCCTTTGAAAGCTTCCCTGGGGAGATTAAACTGAGCATCAGGGAGAAGAGCCCCAAGCACTGTGGTTGTGCAAGGTGTCATCAGAGGGAGGAGGACGGGAGCGTGGGAGGCTGAGTTTTCTCCCGGCTCTCACAGCACCAGCTGGCAGAGGTGCACCAGCCTCTCAAAGCAGCGCGCTTGGCCGCCACCATCACCTAAGCTAGCAGAGCTCCAGCCAGCCACAGGAGATGGTTGCTGCCAGGAAAGTCTTTGACATCTGGAGTTCTAGCCATAAATAAAACATCGCAAGCTTGAAACCTGTTAACTGCCCTGCAAATCCTGGAATAGTAAATATATGCGTGGTTGAGTTAGAATAATATGCTATCAAAAAAAAATAATAATAACTCATCTCCTTTTCATCGTGATTCTTTATGTGAACCATGCTGTCCTCCAAGTAAAATAATGTGCTTACCGTGTCTTGCCTATAAAAAATGAGAGCATAAACCTTGCAGAAAGGGAAGAGTGTAAGTGCCCAGCAACAAAGAAGACTTTAAAATAAGTAGCCTTTAATTCGTATAAATGTCCTGGTGATGACAAGTTACAGGCAGAAGAGAAGTCTGATTTTCCTCTGCCTTGCACAGCCATTTGCCTGAAATTTGGATGTGAGATGCTGATTCAGTGGTTTCCTGCCTAAGGAGGCACAGCTCATCTGGGTTCTGTTCCTCGCTGGTGTCACTCAGTTAGCTCAGTCTGGGGAAGTTCCTTAAACTCTGTGGCTGCGTTTTACTCACCTGTGAATCTGAAGTTTCTTCTCAGAAGCAGTGTAAAATGAGTATTTTATACTGCACTTTGAAATCCTCACATACAAGGCACTAGCACTGAGAAATATTTTACGGACAGAACCAGCCACGGTGAGATCTGCCTCTCTTCATGTAGCTTCTTTCAAAGATCAGAAACTGTTTGGACTCCTAGATGAAACAGTCCAGTGAAACAAGGTGAACCCATGGTTCCCAACATGCGTATGATCTGTAACATCACAGGAAAATCAGTGGGTCAGATAATCCTGCTAGGATAGCCTGGAAATAACCATGAAAGCCTTTTTTTAATTATTATTTTTTATTTTTTTTATTTTGTCTGAGCTGGGCTTTTGTGGTCTTCACGCTGAGCACACCAATAAACTTTCCTAAAGAATCCTGTGAAAGGAACCTACTGATTTGTTGATACAGCTCATCCCAAGGGCTGATAGGAAATGCAGAGCAGCCCCTTGGCTTCATCAGCCTGCAGGTCACTAGACGAGACCTTTGCAAGCTAACAGTCTGGATCTGACCCCCAGGAAAGGTGGCCTCTTAAATACAAACAGCTGTCCAGCCTGCAGAAGGAAGGTGGCATTTTCCCACCGTTTGCTAACCAGTCTGCCAGGGCTGCTTTTCTATAGTGACTATATCATTAACAAATACTTCAGTGGTTGGGGAGTACTGCTGGCCGCCTAGGCTTGTTTGCAAAGTGCACTCCTGTTAATTTGACTAAACCTTAAGAACTGTGGAGTATTTGCATCTTGGTCTGCTAATACATCTCACGGCTATAACTGGTGAATGTGCTGTTTTCATAGCCACAGTAGAATTCAGTGGGAACCAAAAGGTGCTCAGCATCTTGCAAAATCTCATTCCTGGCTTACAGCTGTATCATTCTATTTTATTTTGTAATGTTTCATACTCGTTCATCACAATGTGTCCTCTCGTGGATCCACTGTATTAATTGATCTGTTAGTTAATATAAAAAAGCTTATCAACAGAAGGGGAAATCTACCACAACCTGTTGGTATGTCATGATTGGGGGTCTTAAAACTGTTTCTGAAAAAGAAACAAAAGGCTAGCATAGCAAGTTGCTGCATCCAGTTGTGAAATCTCCCGTTTTATTTAATTTCTACGTGCTGAGGTATTCTGTGCAATGCCTCCGGAGGAAGTTAGCAAGCTGTGCTAAGAAAGCCGCAGGGTACGTTTCTGCGAGTATCGGAGTGTTATCGATAGACCGCTGGTGCGTGCTCCCGGGCGCTGAGCACGGCTCCGGGCTCCCTGACGCCGCAGGAGCGGCAGGGCTGCGCTCGGGCAGGCAGCGATGAGGAGCCACCCGGCTGCCAACCGGCACGGAGCGCCGGCGGGGCTCGGCCGTGACGGGGAGCAGGGGGGCGGCGGGGGCTGCACCGGGGGCAGGTAGCGAGGAGCGGCTCGGAGGGCTCGCCCTGCGCCGGGAGGCGGCGGCAGGAGGCTGAGCGGTGCGCAGGGAGCCGGGAGCCCGGTCCGCAGCCACCCGGCGGCTCCCGGC
>NC_048895.1:40601670-40701743 GCF_011077185.1 Oxyura jamaicensis | reverse complement strand
GTGCCGGGAGCGCCGCCCAGGAGGGCTCCGGCGGCGCCAGGATGTAGGCGCGGGGCGGCGGGGAGCTGCCGCCGGCGACGGGCTCGCCATGAAGAAGCACTCGGCCAGGGTGGCCCCGCTCAGCGCCTGCAACAGCCCCGTGCTCACCCTCACCAAAGTGGAAGGTAACGCGGGGGCTGGAGGGGGGGTGCCCCGGGTGCTCCCCTCTCCTGGCTCCCCCCCGTCCCGTCGGGGCCCGGGGAGCCGGCACCGGCCCCACAGGCGGTGGGCGAGCTGCTGCTCGCCCGGACCCCGACGGGACGGGGGGGACGCCGGAGGGAGGGCAGCCCCGCGGGAGGGACGGGGGGACCCACCGAGAGCCTGCCCTCGCCTCTCGTGACCGGCCCGGCAGGCGCTGCTGTGGGGCTGCGTGGGGGCTCCGCCGCGATGGGCATCAGGAGCCCCTCCGGGACCGCGGGGAGCTCTGGAGACTTTCAGACGGGGAAAGGGGCAGGGTGCGATCAGGGGTCCCCCCAGAGAGCCCTGAGGCGCCGGGAGTAGCGAGTGGGAGGCCCGGCTGGAGGAGCTGGGGAGAAAGAAGGCTGTGTCCTAGAGCTAGGCAGAGCAGGTGAGATGGCCGGGGGGGGAGCGGAGATCGGAGGAACTCAGAGGGTGCAGGTGAGGAAGAGGAGTTCATCTGAGGGGTGGATAGGGAGCTGAGCTCCTCAAGGAATGGCAAAGAGGAAGGCACTGGCTTGGGGGACCCGCTGGGGGATGTGGTGGTTGGTGGAGAGAATGGGGTTGGTGAGAGAAAAAGGTTGGCTCAGGGGAACGGAGGGAGGCAGGTGGCAACAAGCAAGAGGCAGAGGAGGGGAAGAACAAAGCCAAAAGGGGAATGAAAGGACAGGAAGAGGTAAAATGTGAATGTGAGACTCCATGGAAAGTTCATGAAGAAGGAGAAAAATAATAATACTGAAAAACTGGGGGGAAAAAAAAGATAGGAACAGAAAAATGGTAGCAGTACATCTGTGCAGAAGAAAGGGAAAATGCAGAAATGCCCAAGGAGGGGGAGAGGAACTAAAATAATGAAGTAAAGTGAAAAATGAGGAGTACCTGAAGGCTGTGATTTCAGTTCATAGAGAATACAGCTGTTGCATTCTCACAGCATAAAAACCTCCTGCTGTAGAGGTAGGAGAATGGTTCTCAGTTTGCTGAGTAAAATAAGAAGCTATATTTTAATTAGGCTGTAATTATAATAAATAAAAGCCCTTGGAGTTAGCCCTGTGCCCACCACTGTTTCTCTCAAGGTTTGTATTGGAGGCTCCTTTGGGCAGTGAGCATGGCTTCCTTTCTTTTGGTGCACTGCACAAGCTTTGTGAATCATAAATAATAATAACCCACTAGGTTCCATCTTTGAAATGTGGGTCATACTCTTTTTCCACCAGTTCAAATACAGTTTATTACCTACCTTATATAGAAACAGAGGCAGAACAATCTTCCCCTGTGCTGCAAAATTGAATCCTTTCAAGCGCATCCATGTCCACTGTGTGTACCAGCTCCCTGATACCATACCACTGCTCACCAGGGATTTGTTGACCTAGTTGGACTTTTCCTTCCTTAGTTTAGATTCTTGTTTCTGCTGTCATCAATGGCAATGTCTAAATTGCCCTGATGGTGTATGATAGAGACCAGAGGTTGTATAGAAGCAGGTAAGAGTTTCCTTCGCTGTTTGTTTCCTTTTAATGAAACAGACTGGCTTTGTTTGAGAGCTTCTCTTTCCAAATCAATTGACAACATTTCCTTTCAGACTAATATTGACTAATTTTGCCAGCTGGTGTTTAGAGCCATATGAAAAAGCCAGGATGTAGTTATAGACTGAAGTGAGAGAGTGGGCGTGCGGTGGACTGCTTTCTTCCCTCGGTCTGGCTGCTGTACCTCTGGCAAAGATTTGTCAAAGTTCTCTTGTAGCCAACATCCCTTGCAAAGGCACAGCCAGCGCTGCAAGCTCAAGACAGCAAAAACTTTGCTCTGCTTTGTAGGTAAGATTATTTTCTTCCGTATCAACCACCACCAAAGCTTTTCAAGGATCTTTCGCAGAAC
Organism: Oxyura jamaicensis; assembly: GCF_011077185.1. NCBI lineage: Eukaryota > Metazoa > Chordata > Aves > Anseriformes > Anatidae > Oxyura > Oxyura jamaicensis. The sequence goes on along the minus strand of NC_048895.1, from coordinate 40,699,664 downwards.
CCCTGGGAATATGCTTCTGTATAGGATAGTTAGCCAAGGGGAGCCTTTCATTGATATGCATTGCCGTGAAGCCTTCCAGCATTCCCTTTATATTTTCTTGTCGGTGCAGTAGCTTCTTTACTTTAAAAGGAAGATAAGGACTTTGTGCGCCTTCAGAAGCGTGACTGCCATTTCAAATTATTTCAGAGATTGAATCATCAGTATGCACTGAGCCTGCTGTACCAGCACTTTTAAAGACAACTCTATCTATACGCATCACTCAGGCAGGCAGTAACCATACCATGTGTTTTGTGTGCCTGGTGCCATTGCACACTTCACATTTTGAGAAATGTAGGCTCGGTGCCTGTTTTGTGCCTGTCTATCTTCCTGTTATTGTTTTTACCACCAGTTTCTATCTATACTGCATTTCCCTTGGACCAAGATTGCCTGGTTTCACCCTCTTTGTACGTGAAAGTTGAGAGTACTTGGAGGACTGTCTTCCCTTCCATGGGAAGGTAAATATCCATCCCTGCTCTGCATCTTGGGATCTTCCAGAGGCAGGTGACATCGAGCTTTCACAAGAAGCTCCAGGACAATCACCTTGCCAGAGCAAACCCATCCTTGGCTTAATTAGTCCCTGCTTAGAGTCCCTAATTCTCAGGCTTCTGGCACCAACAAAGTGGTATCACAGCCTCCCCATATGGCACCTTTCCTCTGCACTATCAGGAGAAGTGGCTGGTGGTATTCAAAGTTGCTTGTAACACGAGTTATACCCCGCTGTTTTCAATTATTACACGTGTGTCTCAGTGTAGTTGCTGTGGAACCAGATTCCTCCACCTGCTCTTCTGGAGTAACTTTGTTTGCATCAGGGGAGTTACAGGGAATTTTTACAAGTACAAATGGGAAATGAATTTGGCCTTTAATGTATTTCATGCCTGCAGGGAATTCATCACAAATGTATCAACACTGTAATTACTTCAGTAATAAATCTTTTTGGCTTCTTTAGCAAGCATAGGCTGAAGATCCCAAGCACAGCAAAAACTTCCGTGAGTGGCAGTATGCCTCCCTCAGCTATGTGATTCTTATTATCCTCATTTTGCAGATGGGGCAGACGAGGAACTGCAGAACGAAGCAGCTTATCTAAAAGCAAGCAGCACATCTTTTCACAGAACAGGGGAGAAGAGACCTACAACAGATAGAAACAGACCCCCTAAGCCCCAGATTTGTGTTCTGGCCACAGGAGGGCATCCCCAAGGATGGATGTGGTCGGGGTGCGAGTGGCCTTCTTTTACTGAAGTCGCTGATTTCCTGCATGTTCCTAATTAAACTTCCTTTTGAGGGGGAATAAGCTCAAATGCTGCATAAATACATGCTACATGAATACTGTTCTGCTGTTAGCAGTGTTCTGCTGGTGTCATCTGAAGGTTTTGGTAATCAGACGGTGCTTGTTCATACTTTAGTTGAGCACTAGGACAGACCCCACAAAAATTGCACCCAGGGGTAGGCATTTGTAGAGCAAGAATTGTGCCCACTGGTCTTTTTTATATGAGATATGTACATTGCAAAACTGAACAGTGCTCATGTAGTTCTAGAAAACAGAAGAAACGGGAGAGCAGGAAAGGCTGGTGATTCAGAGGCTCAGCCAAGGCTGCTGGTTTGCCAGTGCTTCCCCACCGAAGTGGCCTTTGTGAGGAATGCAAGCCAGATTCTGTGTGGAGTAATTAATTTGCAAAATGTTTGCTTTTGTTCAGCCTCTCTTCTTGCACGGAAGACAAAAAATAGCTGATTCTTTGATGTGGACGTTCACAGTCACGGCAGAGACCATCAAACCCATGCTTTGTTTGTTCCAGGGCTGTGGTAGCAGCTTTCACTCACTCCTGGCCGGAGCTGGGACAAAATGAATGATCTAGGGGTGACATTAATGGTAACAAGAGGCAGGGGCTTTGCATACAGGTATGAGAATGAATGGGGGTGTAATCTGCAGTTTGTTTCTCCATTGTACCCGCTGCCATGCGCTGTTATTCCAGGGTAAAGTCAATGTAGCTTACTCCTCTGCTGGAAAAGGGGCATCCTATTTCACATTTACTGAGTGGTAAATGCACAGACGATAATTACACTCTGGCTTTAACCCGTGGCAAATTCTGCTCAATTTTCCTATTTCTCTCAGTATTTGCGGCTAATACAACAGCCTATTTGAGCAGATATCCAAGATCGTGCTCCAAAGGAGTGAGGAGTTTCTTGTTTCATAACACCTGGCACCCTTCCCAAATGGCGCCGTGCTTTCCTAGTCTTTAAACAGTCTCAAAGTGAGCCTCTCTTAGCTGTGCTAGGCTTACTCATTGGGGATTCCTGCCAGCTCATCTTTGATCGTGTCCCACTCATTGTTTTCTATACCATCTCGCCTGTGCATACTCATAATCTATAGGTTTAGAGGTGACTCATTGCTTCTGCACTGTATATCCCCTCCCCAAATGATACAAAAATAAAATGAATGTATGAGACCATTTTGATGTTACTGAACTAATGCTAGAGCAGGAGCTTTAATGCATCACGGAGCAGAAAGATAAGTTATTAAAGATTTATCTGAGCTTCCTTACTTTAGTGGCTGAAACGAGCCAATATGTACACAACACAGACAAACAATATTTTCATTTACGGTGACATAACTTAAGAATAACATCAACCATTGGATAATCTTCTGGGACTTTCTGTAGATCACAGACCATTACATTTCACCCACATATCCCTAAATGAAGCAAGGTGCATTTTCTTGTCATCTTCAATCAATTTAGGCATTTGCTTTCAAAAAATAAGCAGATTACTAATCCGTCTATTTAATCATAGATTTCTCTCATGAGAAGGTGGAACAAAGGCTAGTAAAAAGAAATATTAGGTCACCAGAATGCATCATGCGTTGTCTCCTAATTTCATTTGATAATATTTGCAGAAGAAAATTTCACCTTTCTTTTAATGGCCTACAGTTGCAGATGGAAGAGAATGTAGCATAGAAGCAGTTCAGCATAAGAGCTAGGGAAAAGACCAGCAGTTCCACATGGAAGTGTATGATCATTTAATGTGTATTCCCTAGCCAATTCCTAGTTACAGGGCACATGAGTAGTATTATTTACATTGTACCTGTTTCAGCCCTTATACTCAGCGCAGCACATTCACCTGCATACTAGGTGGTTCCCTCAATGTGGCTGGAGTACCATCACCAACCTTTAATCCAAAGCACAGCTAATCTTTGTTAATTATAAGCTGTGAGATGCCACTGCAGGCGTGGATAGCATCCTGCAGAAGCAGGACTTTGGCTGATAAGAGAGTAGATTAACTTTGTAATCATCACTGAGTTTTGCTGGCAGTCACTGCAGCATCAGATCAAAGGCAACAGGAAACAAGGTGTTCTTTGCATTGCAGAGATGGCTTGCTTTCAGGCAGAGATGCCCACCAAATGTGTTGGCACCATGTACTGGAGAAGCCAGGCACCACCTACAACATTAACTGCCTGATTCCAGGAACTTAAATCCACTCTAATTTGTCATAATGCAGAGGAACCTTGCCTTGAAATTTTGAGAGTCCCACACAAGGCACAAATTTCTCCAAGGGATCTAGTACCCTTTGGTTATACAATAATTATACACTGAATTTTCTTGATGTAACAGGAATGGGTTTTGCTCAGCATCACTATTTCTGGCCATAGAACAAACTCCTGGAAGGAAAGACCTGTGAGTCCCATAAGCCTTGTAATTCGGTCATGGAGAATACAGAAGTGAGGAAATATGTTCTGGATATAGCTTTTCCACAATCACCTCACATTCCCTAGTGCAGCTTTCAGCAAAGATAGCATTGTATTTATGGCTGAAAAAAAGTATGAGCATGTCTTCTATAGCCAATTGAAACAATAAGAGGTTCCAAAAACCTTTCTTACTGAAAAGAGGAAAAGGTAATTATCAGACAGAAAATGGAAACTGGAATCCTTGCATGTAATATTTTTTTTTTGCTCAGAGTTGTAATAATTGTCTTGATGCCAACAAGGGTCTAGCCAAGCCTAGATTTGTTACCAAAGGAGACCTAGCTTTGGGTGAGCTTGCCAGTGAGATGTGAGGAGGCATCCTCTTGTTTCCTCTGGTACATCCTTGAGCAGCAAATCACATGAGGACTTTTCTGGATATATGTGTGCTGCTCCAACCATTGTGAGCAGACTCAAATCCATTTCAAGTCACTCTGCTGTCTGGTTGTTAGCTGGCAGAGAACAGATGCTCTGAGTGTTGTGTTCTGAATTTAGGACCTAAAAAAGCATCATGTTTTAGGTTCAATAGCAGGTTGACCCTTTATCTGCTAAGAGAACGATCAGCTGGACTTAGAATTCAGTGTGCAAGAGACCAATGGGCTCTGACAAAATCTGTTATCTAAAACTGTGTATACCTGAATCCCAAGCAGCTCAGAATTTCAGAAAGCTGCATAAGGGAAAGACAACATTGTCTCGCTTCTGAAAAAATGCAGCCAGCGTAGCTGGTTTACCACTCAATGTAATACCTGTTATATGTACTGATACAGATGTGGTATTCATATTAGTACAGGTAGCTGAGTATAAGCCTTTGGCAATTAAACCATTGCTCAGGAAAGATGTGGCGCTCAAACTGCTGGCTAATACAGTAGTTTCCTGTAGAGAATGCAGTCTTGTTTTTTTCACCAGAGCAGACAACCATTGCTTAAACCTTTGTTCCAGATGAAATTTGCAAAGCCTCCAATTCACATTGGCCCAGAATCTAGTTTTGGCCCTGGTTTATTTTTGTTCTAATGCGAGTTGTACTTCACAGAGATGCTGGTCTCCTCAAAATAAATGCAAAATCCCAACTGCAATTTTAATTCAGGAAGGGAATTCAGAATAATGAAAAAAAAATCTAATTTTCCATACTATCAAGAATATGTATCTCAGGATTATTCTTATGTCCATTTACAGGTGTTACTTTCCAGTGTACTGTAATAAGCACACAGTATTTTCAGTTTTCACTCTGGACTCAAATCACGCATTCTGCTTAATAATAGAAAGGACAGTATTTAGGGGAACTCCTCACCCCACAACATTCAAAGTGGAATATCATGTTTTAATGAGGCTCATTTCAATGCAGCAATTTTAATAGAATTTCTAAGCAGTTGCCTCTGAAGATAAATTAAATGGATTACAGTCCAAATTGCTGCAGTACAGAGCTGATAATTTATCAGCTCTCTCTTTGTCACCAACAGGAATTAGAATATAGATTTTGCAGAAAATCTTGCTGGAGTATTTGACAGGAATAAAGGAATACATATATGCTAGGGAGGAGAATTTAGCATATCTTCAACAAATACGTTCAGATCTGTTATTTAATTCCAACTCTTAGTAAGCTTAAGTATAATATTTAGCACAGGATAAAACAGGCATTAATATATGATAACCATTAGTGATAGAAATCACTATAGTTATGAGTAGTACTTAAGGATTTAGGAGTACCTGTTAAGAGTAAGCTTATGCCTGCTTGGCAAGATAAGCTGTGTGGATGATTTGGTAGTATCAGTGATCTGGGACGTAGATTTCCATAGATAAAAGCACAGGAGACTCATCTTGATTGCCTACAGGCCAACAGACCTATTTCCTACCCTGCTGAAATTAAGGTGAGATGATCAGATAAATCTGAATGTCCTGCACAGATTATGCTAACACTTTATTTTTTATGATTAATCAATTTATATAATAAATTTCAATAGCAAAAAAGGTCTGAACTCAGTCTGCATTTGTCTTGCTTTGAATCGGTACTCATTGAGTTCCCAGGGACCTACCCTTAGAACCCTTAGACCCTTAGAATTTATGCTGTAGCCTCAAACAAATTTAGACTTTCTGACCTAATAGGTTAATACCCTGGTTTTGTTTTTTAAAATAACCTCTGTTGTGAATTTCTAAAATTATGTCCTCTAGTGATTTATTCTTAATGTAGTCATGCTATTCCATGATCAAATTAAGTAACGTAATTTTTATCTGTTACTGTAAGGCAAAGTATTTAGAGAGTACTTTTACAGTTTCCTAAATATTGTCTAAAAACCCACATGTGCAATGCCATTTTGACCAATTATTCCCATTTAAGAACTGATTTTATGAAGATTTATGGGGCTTTGTCATTTTTCCATCATGATGCATTAATCGGTATTCACTGAAAAATGTGAAACTGGTCTGTTAGACCTTCAGGACCTACCACAATAGGGAAGTTTGGATATTGAGCATAGACAAACCCAAACACTAAGCATTACAGTCCCATGCACCAGCCACCCGTGGACACTGCCAGCTTCCCCTTAGGAAGCTAAGAGCAGTTTCCTCAACAAGCACATGAACAGACCTGTGGGACCTGACCAAAGATCCTTATGGTCCTGTCTCCAGCTTGGTGGAATTGATGGGGAAGGTGTTTTTCTAGCCTGAGATGCATTCTTCCACTGTGGGTGTGCTGTCAGTTGAAACTTCCCTCGATGCAGAAAACAACATTTTGTTCTGATTTCTGCTTTGTTCCTAATAATTGCATTCAGATAATAATTTTCCTTTTCTTTTTTTTTTTTTTTTTTTTTCTTTTTTTGGCTGCTCCTGAGCAGTAGGCTGTCTTTTCTGTGGGATGGCCTGGGATCCATCTGTGGGATGGCTCAGGATCCTTCATGGTAGATGGGTCAGAGCCCATCACTGTGTGTGCAGCATGGGGTTTGCATACTCCCACCTGCACCTCTACATCTGTATGCTTCTCCAGTCTGCTGTTTTATGACCACACTGCTCTGCCTGTCATCCTGCAGCCCTGGATGATCACTTCATTTCATTAGGAAACTGGCAGCTCACCACTTGCCCCTGTGACATTGATAATTATGTTGAAGTGTGCAGGTCCCGCAGCAGGCCTCTGCAGAGCTCCAGTCACTCCTCTCTATCTCTTCCTTTACTCCTTCCAGGTCTCCTATCTTTCACTGGGCCTTTTATTCATTCCAGCACCTTCCCTGGCTGCTTATTTTCCATGCAACCCTTTGGAGTGGGATTTTGTCAGAAGCCTCTTAAAAAACCTGGAAAGAGAAACTACATTTCCTTCATCATTGTGGCCGTCCGCCCCTGTCACAGGACACCAGTGAGGCTGCAGGATGAGGCTGCAGCGTCGCCTGTCCTGTGGGCGACGCTGAGAGCAGGCTTGAGCACGGCTTTATGCCACACTAGGATGCCCGTCCCTCACTATTGCTTGCTGACTCGAGCACTTGCTGCTCTGTTTCACAGCTGAGTTGGCGGCTAAATGTCTGAACCCTGCCATTCAAAAAGCAGGGAGGGAGGGACAGCTCGTCTTCCATGGCTCAGCACATTGGGCATCTCCTTGGGGTGGCAGCTCCCCAGCTAGAAGGAGCCCAGGGCCAGGGCAGCCACACAGCAGTAAAGGTGGTCTGCTCAGAGTGGAATATGCTCTCGTTTGCTGGGAAAGCATTAACTGAGGAGGTCATTTGCCCAGGGGAGAAAAAAAAAAGTGATGTTTTAGGCTTGTTCCAATGATTATTTCAAATACAGACTAGAAATATTTCTTGGAGGTGAGTTTTTAAAAGAGATGTAAACAACTGTGCTTTGAATCCTGGCAGCGTGTAGGTGCAAGGGAGGCATCAACCTGCTTAGGAATCCACTTAGGCAAGCTCAGGAGCAGGTTCTTTGGTATTTGAGGGGCTCTAAGGGGTATGGGAGGAGGATGCAGCTGGTGCAAGCAGCTTGGCAAAGCTGAAGCTCATTTGGAGAAGAAGGCAATGTCCAATTGTGCAGAAATTAGGCTGTACAGTCTCTCATTGCACTTCCAAGCAGCAGAGTCATAGGCCTTTGGGAAGGTTCTTACATGGAGATTACTGGCTTCCAAAATGAAGTATTAGAATTCCTTAAAACCAGCTATCAGGATGGTCTGTGAGAGGAGAGGTCACCATTAACAATGGCATGGGAAATCTGCACCGGTGACTGGATGCTGTGACAGGTGACCCCCTCAGACCTCGTTCTTTAACCTGACCAACTGTGAAGAAAACGCCTGGGCAACGTATCTGAATAAATGCCAGTATTTCAGATTTATACAGCTACAGAGGCAATTAGAGACGTAAATCATTTTGTGGATTTGGCACTTACTCTTCACAGGATTATGCCTCAGCAGTTTTTAATAGCTTAGCTCAAAAATCCTGGATAGCTAAATAACGCATAGCTAGTGTGGTGGTTGGAAATGGGATCAAAACACTTGGAGGAGTTTGGGACTCTGCTACTGAGGCAAACAGTATTCTGTGTCCTGAACACCACCACCAGCAGTCATCGTGTGTCTTCTTAGGTATGTTTGTAAATGGTAATTATTTTGGAAATAACTGTCTCCCACTGATCTCTCCATGTAGTAATTACTGGGTGAAGAGGAAGCCACGGAGCAGCCGAAGTTGTGTGAATATACTTTATGTAGTGCCCAGCTCTGATCCCCCTGCATGTCACGGGCTTCTAGAGCTCCTAACCACTCTGAGGATCAGGTGCTGTCTTACAGGAGACGTCTCCCATATCTAATAGAAGAAAATAATATTTTTGCAAGCTTTACAAACTTTCTGTGCAACACCCAAACAGCTACAAAACATTTAAGAGGCTAGCAAAATACAGATGCCTTGAGGATGGCTCATTTGTAATTGTTAGAGAGACCTGTGAGGATTCTTCCTTCTCTCAATGATTTTTCAGAAGCGTTCCTTAAAGAGCTGTTTAAGAATATGCTTACATTATGCTCACATGCAAGCACATTCATAGGCCGGGGAAGCTGAGGGAGTTGTACATTATCATTAGGCACGTGTATCGGTCCCTAATAGACAGGACCTATGTCTGCAAGGGTCACTGTCTCTCTCTGCAGGGCTGGCAAGGGCACCCTGCGCTTTTGTAGTACTTCTTCCTGTCATTTGCTGACGAGCTGGGAACAGCGAGAGCAGCTTGCTGCTGACAGCTATGCATGTTTGTGTCGTGGGCCCATCTCAGAGCCTGGCAGCGCTGCCTGTCGTGGCTTTGCTCTGGGTTCCTGACGGCAGTGGCGGAGAGGAGGGACACATCTCACCCTGCTTCGGGCACCTCCACCAGAGACACCCACTTGTGGGCTTATCTCCCCAGACTGTTTAGGGCTGGTGGAGAGAAACAAGCACTTGGAGAGGGTGATTCATCTGGCTTGTTTTAATCGTCTACTTTAGGATGAGATAAATCGTGCTATGGAAATGTCTTTTTTTTTTTTTCTGTCTACTAACTATGCAGAAAGTGTAAATGACTGTCTCAGATATACAAGTCTGCACAGCAGATGTCTCAAACTGATAAGCTGAATGCCGCCCTTGGTTTCTATCAGTACCACGTTCTGAAGATACACTGTGAGGTTCAGCCCTATGGTGGGTCTTAAACTAGTGAGCTGTGCACAGGAGTCTTAAGCCATAAGTGAGGCTAAAGGCCCTTGAAGTGGTCTGGACAGGCTGCTGAAGGGCGATACTAGTGCGGGGGTGGCTTTTCTGTAGCCTACTGCATCTCTAGTCAGTGAGAAAGGGCACTTCATTGAATGCATATACCTTGTGTGGGATAAGGTGTGCCTTCTGGTGCCCGTTTCTCTCCCTGGACTCAGTCAGGAACTGGGGATGACTAGCTCAGGTGTGGGTGATCCTACTACAGGTTTCCGAAGTTAGTCAAGAGGGGTCTTACCCTTAATGGGGGAAACACAGAATGTCTGTTCTGGGGTTGAGGATCCCAGAGGGCACTGGCATTGGAGGTGATTTCCTTCAGGTGTTTCTGAGTGCCATGGGAGACAGGCTGGGCTGAAAGGGAGGGAGGAATGGTTTCAGCTGGGATTTATGAAACAGGAAAATGAATGATCAAACAGAAGAAAGGAAAGCCAAATTTAGTAAAAGCAAGATAGGCTTTTTTTCATCTATCTCAGCATCATGATTTACTCTTTTAGGGCATATAGTAGCATACAGAGCAGTCTGCTGCAAGGGGCAAAGGAAAAAAAAAGCAGGAAGTCTGGAGGAAGATGTCCAGAAATAAAATTATTTAAAGTCCTGCCTCATCTGTTCTGAAAAGCCATTTTGCCATCTTTAAATTGCTATGGAGTCTGATGCCAGCTGGCCCTTGTGCAGCTTTAGAAAGAGGATGAGAAGCTTCTCATCCACGTGTGGGTTTGCCATCACCCCACCTTGCACCTGTGACTTGTGCAAGGAAAACTGTCCCCAGGGGGACACAGGGACTGCCCAAGGAGAACTACAGCTCTGGGGGTTGTACATTCCAGCCGGCAGGCAGGTCCCCAACACAGCAAATGAACAGAGGGGATGATGCGTGTATATATTATCTATAGCCTCCGCCTTTTCCAAAGACAGACTGGCTTTTTGAGACAGAAGCACAGAAAATTTGGGAGCACAGAAAATAAGCACATGATGCAGTTTCACAGCCAGATAGTTAAAAGATGTCCCTGCTTGTAACTCTTGATCAGCCAACAGTGAATTTTACCCCCAAATTTGAGGTCCATCACCATAAAACGTGTCATGCCTGGGATAAGTTTTTACTCCATCCAGCATGTAAATGCATCCAAAGAATGAGCATCCCTAGAAATCTAAGCCTTGAGCAGCAATATTACTATAGAAGTGGTACACTCAGTATTGTCTTTTGCTGAAAGTGAATGTCTTGGTGAATTGAACACAAAGTTAAATGTACATGGATGAGTCATTTTGCCTATGGAGTGGAGAGAACATCAGTAAAGTTCAGCTTCATTTCATAGGGACTAATTGCCATAGAATAGACCTAAAAGAATGCGTTGTTGCATACAAGCTGTCCAGATGAACTGCTAGCATATGAGTACGTGCATGGTGTAACAGGGTGCATGCAGGACAGGCATCTTCAGCCTGGGAGATCCTCACCACGTTGTCTGCAGTGGGGTGTCCATTAAACACGGCATTACTTTATACTGACTGCCTGCTGGGTCAGGGCGTGTGGTTGTGATTTTCCCCCCTTTTCAGTGGGTGCCAGAAGTATTGGACCCCATCCTGCTGTCTCAGTGACCAGTTTTTATTTTAGGAAAAATATCACAAGTTCAGTGTTGTCATTCAGAGCACCTACCTGTCTTGGGATATCATATACTCTCGTGGCTTCAGGCATGTTCCCTGCTGTTAAATATCTTCAGCAGGAGGGGTTTAAATGCTGGTTTCCTGCATCCAGGAGGAATAACTGCAGAGAAGAAGGGAGCAGCGAGTACTCCTCTCTGGCTGTCTTCTAGAAGGAGGAACATTTTTGTCTGCCTCTCCAGTGGTTTCAGAGCTGTGAGCTGTGAGTGGAGGACAGCTGTTCCTTGCACTAGCAGTGGCACAGCCCCCTCTGATAGCTAGCTGAGGTGGCTCTTTCTTGGCACCCTGCCTTCCTTTTTGCTGTGCCCAGCTCTCCTCCTTGGCCCATGGGAAGCATGCCAAGGGGAGTTCATGAAGGTGTGCGAAGTGTTTGGTCTTACAGTGGCAGTGTCCATTAGAAAGGCTTGAGGGAAATTAAAATCACAGACATCATTGCAGGGCCTGTGTGGTGGACAGTAAAGAAGGTGCTGTCAGCTGCACATTATTTGGTGAAGTTAAAAGAAACAAATGTAGTATTGTACAGCAAGCTGAACTCTGACCAGTCTGTGCCAGGCAATAGGGGAAGGAACATTACTTACAAGCAGTGATGTAAAAAAAAAAAAAAAAAAAAAAAACATATTAAAATGTTTAGAATGAGCTAGAGCCTCACACTCAGCCTTATTTCAATTCTAGCTTCTTCTGATGTTTAGCAGGTAGCTTTTGAGCTTCCCGTTGTATGTTTAACACAATGCTACATTAACTTTGGATAATTCATTGGCCTGCTGATGCATCTCCCATTATGTGGGAAGCTGCCCACACAGTCTTCTATTGAAAACTGAAATAAGTGAAGAGTTCAGCAACGTCCCCATCTCTTTAAAGCCACTCAAAAACACCAACAAAAATCTAGATGTTTATTCCCTTGCTGCTGAACACTCTTCATAGATCTCAAGATACCAGACGGTTACAAAATACAGCTTTGCTAAGCAAACTAATGGTACTCTTAGCTCAGATCAAAGATTTCTTTTATGTAAAGGAATAATTAAATACTCCTCTCCATTGGAATAAACCTTTCATTTAATAATGTATTAGCTTATGTAAATACAAATTTATGTTAACCTGAAATGAGATGTTTTAAGAGATTGTCCATTCCAACCACTGATTCCCACCAATATAAGGAAGGACTTTCCATACGTGGATCTCTCAGTCTGTTTTGAGCATGGATAAATGTTTGGCAATATAGTCCCTCATTATCCTGGCTGTACATATATCTCTCTTTCTACCTTTCAATGCATGCAATGGCCTTTGGATGCTTTTGAAGTTGTAGGCTCCTGGCTTTCAGCATAAATCACTTTTACTTCATCCTTAAAGTGAATGGACCAACTAAACAAATCAGCCTTCATGAGAAATCACAGCTGCCTGTTGCATGCAGGTGACTTGATGGCTTCAGTGGACGTTGAGTGGAGTTAATTTACAGCAGGTGAAAGCCCTAAAGGCAGTGGCCTGCTGCTGAGGTCTGCCAGCACCTTTTGATCTCAGTAGGAATTGAGCCACCTAGCGCTGCATTGCCCATTCATTTACAACCTGGACACAGTATCTGCTGATAGTGCTGAGATAGCAGGACTCTAACAATTCATGTTTAAGGATATTAGTAAAAGTCAGAAATAACAGCAGGTGCTGTCTTTCAAAATCATCTCCTGGTTTGTACACTGCCTGTAACTGGGCCAGTGGGTGCTGCGGTGTGCGGCTGAGGAGCTGCCTCCACACTGGGGTGCTGGATGCTGCGTCCAGCCATAAGGCACGTGTGAAACCCAGCTTTCCAGCAGCACCCTAGGCTAGGTTAAACCAGGGAAGGGTCAACGTACTGTGTCACATCTGGTGCAGGACTCAAGCTGAAAAAAGTTAGGGCTGTGTAGTCTGAGACACTGATCAGGGCAGCCTGTGGGTTGGTCTAGTTGTTGGCACCTGTCTCAGGAGAGCTAGGGACTGCTGAAATGCTGGGTGATCCGAGTTCAGTTTGAGTCGTGCTACATGTGTTGCAGTGAGGATGCTTACTGCAAGGTTAACTACATTGTCCCCTCCCTCCTCTTAAAGAAACATCATATTGCATAAGCTACCCAATTCCACGTTTTCCAAGACAATTCCAACTATTGCTGCAATCCCCCTTGCAGCTCTACTGAGCTCAGTGCTGCATTTTTCATTCATCTACATGTCCTTACAGCATCAGTTTTAAGTGGCATGTTAAATCTTTCTACATACGTTAGAACATGTAATTTTAATTTCCATTTACTCAGTGGCTTTTAAATCTAGAGGTGATAATTATTATTTACACTCTAACCATGCCTTAGTTGAACCAGAGGCCTTGCAATGATCTAAAAATGAGTGACATTTTGTGGCAAGATCTGTGTTTATTTGTTTATTTTGGCTGGTAAAGCCCCACCTGACTTCAAAAGGCCCCAGGATAGGAAAACTAAAATTCTGCCCGGATTTCCTCAGTAAGCCTTGTGTTTTCTTCTCCCCAGGGGATGAGCGCTCCCGGGAGTCTCCAGCCCCAGCAGAAGCACAGATGCAAGCCGGGGCAGAAGGCGGTGGAAGGGTGAGCCGCTGTTGCTGGAAATGCTCCGTGACACAACTCAAGAAAATTTTCTGGGGTGTGGCCGTGGTCTTGGGTGTCTGCTCCTCCTGGTCGGGTTCAACCCAGCTAGCCAAACTAACCTTTAAGAAATTTGATGCACCCTTCACTCTAACATGGTTTGCAACAAACTGGAACTTTTTATTCTTTCCTTTGTATTATCTTGGACATGTTTTTAAGTCAGCTGAAAAGCAGTCTCCAAAGCAGAGATACAGGTATGGGAGCTTTTGTTTTTTTTTCTCCTGTGGCTCTTGCATGTTGCTCTGCCTCTAAGCCAACATTTTACTCATTAAAATCAAACCTGCAGTTGCTTTCCTCTTCAGGCTTGTTAAAAGGTGCTCTGCATTCATTCTGTCATATGATAGCTGTTGTTATTACTCTTAATACAGTTTGACTCCAGAAGTAAGAAGTCCGGGTTTATTAGAAGTACATACACGTCAGTTAATGAAAGTCTACTGTTTCTGTAATTACTTCTCAAGAGTTTTCTGTACAGACTCCTGTGGCCATCATTTTCTTTATTAGTATCTTCTTCCTCTACCTTACAGCTGACTTTTATGGCAGTCTCTGAGTAAGCAGAGAAAGCTCTTCTTTCTAAAATCAGGACTTGTGCAGTGCCTCGAATAGCCAAGTAAAAGGTATTACAGTATTTTCCTGGCATCGTGCCCCTGACATCCAAGGCCAGACTCTGATCCCAGTTAAACTTGAGCTGTTTTGTTTATTTCCGGGAGGAAGCGCAGTCATAACCAAGGACAGTATTTTGTCTTCAGCACACCTTTTCTTCACAGCAAGCCAAACCCACTGAGCCTGAAGCACTTGTGGAAAGCCCTGAGTGCCCATCCTCCCTGAGAGGATGCTCTAGCTGCTTGAAGGACTGTCTCTTGGTGAGCGCTCCTTCATCTCACCTCCTTTTGGCTTCAGGGAGGCGCCTGGGACAGATGGGATGAATCAGCCGTCAGGACGTCCTGTGTCAGAGCCTCCCTGATGCATGGAAGGATGTGAACAACATTTTTCCCTTCTGTTACACAGTGGGACTCACAGCCTTTTAATGAAGTAGCTCAGAAAATAAACAGTAAGAAATGCACATTTCTCAGCTTCCAGCTGTGCAGCAGTGAGGAGGAAGCTCACTATGGGAAGCATAAGAAATCAGGTTACTCGGTAACACTGATAAAGCTATGCCTCCTATTACCAGGGTTCAGATTATTAATGTTTAAATTGTGCTTATTAGCCATTATTGTATTTTCTTTCTCTCCTAAATCATTGAGGCAGCTATAGATAAGGGAATTTCACTGTTCACTGCAGGTCCTAAAGCAGTACCAGAATTAAAGACATTTGCATAAGATGCTGCGTTTCCTGCACTTCAGTTTGTTGTTTACTCCATAACAGACATGGGGGCTTCAGGGTTGAGAAGAGTATGGAGGTTAGAGAAAGAAAGAGTTTAATCTAAGAACAGGAACAAATGCTCGCCCCAGACAACTATATTCTAGTTTCTTTTTGTCAGTACTTTTCCTTCAAGTTGCCATCAGACAATGTTTTAAATACTGATGAAATCTGGGGTGAATGCCTGTGGTTCACCAGATCCCTGGGGTTAAAACCAGAGCCTTACACTCCTCGTTGCCATGGTTAATTGATACGGGTGTAGTTTTCTGTCTTCCACTTAATTAAATGATGACTGAGTTGAAGAGCAGGTGCAAGCCCTGCAGCCTATTTGGGATGCAGGGGGACATCATTACAAATAAGCCTACAGCAGGCTTAGTGAAGAATGTGCATCTGTGAGTCTGACTAGCACGTTGACTAGGGTTAATTTGCAGAGTTTTTATTGGTGTCAGGGTCAACAGATATTTGGAGATCTGGCTTTGTTTTCTGTCTTTGCTGCAGATTTGTTTTGCAGCTTTGAGCAAGGCACTGCAGACCTCAGGTTCCTCTGTATTCTCTGGATGAGACAGTGCTTCAGAGAGGGAGGACTGTCCCCTAGAATCATAGAATCATGTGCTTATGTGGTGTCTGCCCCAGCATGTCCATTATCCAAACTGAGACCTTTTGCTGCTGCTGCACTAGCTACCAATGGGGGAAAAAAATAAATAATTACTGATCATCTGCCTATTTCAGTACAGCTGAGATTTCACATGCATGTATGTCAGGTTCTGGGCTCCAAAATCCTCTCCTAATTATTCCCCCGATTTTGCATATTTATATGTGTGTGTGTACATGTATGTATATGCACACAGCTATACAGAAACTTTGCAGGTCTGTATGAGGCATTACCATCTTCAGGAAAGCTTGTACTCTAGGCACAGTCAGACATGTTATGGAGGCAGTGGATGGGCTTCTAGATAATTAAAATAATTCTGATGTGGAACTAACAACAACAAAAAAACCACCTTGTTTAATCAGTTGCTTCTGCATTTATGCTTCACCTTCATATATCTAATTTATTATCTAAGCTCTCTGGCAGGAATCTGCAGTGAGATAAATGAAAAATAGATACTGAGGTAGGAATATAACATCTAAGTCACCTTAGTAGTAAGGTAGTAAACAAAGGGATTCTCAGATCTTGCCTAGGCAGGTTGCTAAAATCTGTAAACACCTGAGTGTCTTGGCAGCAAAGCTTCCCGAGGACACCTGTGCTGCCACCACCTCTTCATCAGGGCTGGGCAGCTCAGCCTGCCTTCAGCACAGCACAGACAGTGCCTTCACACCGCCCCTGCCTGGGTGGGTGGCTCTGCCAGGTCAGAGCTGGCAGGCGTGCTGCAGTAGAGCTCGCCATACAGCTAAAGAGCATGTCATGAACAGTGGTTGTTAGGAGAAAAGAGGGATTATAAAATGTAGGAGCAGTGAATAGATGAGCCGTCCCTCTTATACTGGTTGTATGCTTTATTATGGTTTTGAATTCCTACGGTATTACACCTGTAGGTGTATGTACTATGCCATATAGATACGGATTTGTATGTTCTGTAATCTCACAGGAGAACATACTTATTGTGGACACAAACCAGTTTAAAGCTGTACCAGTTTCTTCCCATTTTCTAGCATATACCACAGTAGTAAATCTGGCACCAAAACTTTATAGCAGCACGTTAAGAACAGGTCTCTTTGTAAGATTTTGAGTATTAGGCTGCAATGTAAAGCATTAAGGATTCTGACCGGCCCATATTGCATGGTAAGTAACCTCCTGTGTACGCCCTGCTAGACTTGCCAGTTGTGTCTGTAGCACGGGGAGGGAATCACTCATTATTTCACTGAGGCAGTGCTGAAACTGTCCAAATTGTATCCAGCCTCGCAAAGCCTGATGACGAATAAAATCCCTTTCCTACTTCCGAGAATGAATTAAGGCAAAACAAAATACCTGCATTCACATACAAACTGATGTGTGCTCCCTGTACAGCTCCCTCACATTAAAGAGTTGTGCCCAAATGTAGATCGATCAGGGAGAGCTTGTCCCACGCTTGCTCCCAGGGGGCTGTGCACCCTTCGCACAGGTCTGTGTCCGCGGGGAAGTGACCCAGAAAATTCCAGCAGGCCACAGAAGAACACTCCAGGCTCATCGCCGCACTCTTGTTCCTTGTGCAAAGACTTGCTAGCTTAAAATAAAATTACAGTAACTGAATTATCATTAATTTCAACTATTGTCCAGTCCAGAAATAACAGATGTAATGATTTATGTGCCTAATGGATCATTTAAGAGTACTTCATTTTGGCCTCATACTTTTTGCTTCCAAACTGCTTTATAAAATGACACATTTAATCTGATGAGCTGCCCTCCATCGTATCTACATTATTAATTTATGAGGTAACATAAATTAAAAGCACTAGAGCTTAAAGCTCCCTGGCTACATGGAAGATGAAATTAAAATCCCTGTAAGACCTTGTTTGGCTTTGCGTATCTCCAGGCAGGAGGAAACATACCTTTGGTAAAGATTTACTCTGTGTGTGCCAGCGGGGGGGTTAATAGAGCTCTGTTCCCATTTTAGCAAGAGAATACCTTAGAATGCTTGTTTATTTTGATGATAGAGCTTTATCTGAAGATTTTTTGAGAAGGAAAGGGCAGGACTTTCCACAAAGGTGTATGTGATTGTTTGTTTGTTTGTTTATTATTTAGGTCTCAATTATTATTTCATAAAGCATTAGGGCTAAAGAAAGCACCAGAAGCTAAAACTAAATCTGTTCAACAGTCTTGAATACAGGGGATGTGTTGGGTGACTGAAAGATTCATTGCACATACCTGCACTGATCCACAACCACATTTGAACATGCTTTGATGTGTTCCTCTTCACTGAATCCAAATTTTGTTCCTATACTGCCCCCAAACTAGCTAGCACTGATCTGTAGGAATTTGTACATTTCTCTTGGAAAAGGAAGAAAAAAAAAAAAAAAAAGTTGAGGGTAACACTGGCGTATAGTTGACCTGCATGGTGCCAGGAGTTGGACTTGATGATCCTTATGGGTCCCTTCCAACTCGGGATATTCTTTGGTTCTATCATTTCTTTGGAGCTGAACCAAAATACTGGAAGTGACAATGGAAAAGGACGGATGCAGCAGGTCACATGTACGCTGATTTACCAGCTTACTAACTGAGGTACTTTTGGTTTATGTATATGTGCACTCAGAACTGAGACTTAGCTCTGTGGTGGTCAGACGGTGTGGGCCAGTTTCTCAGTGAGTTTCATGTGTATTTCTGCTAGCACCGAGCAGACCAGGTCCTAGCCAACAACCCCGGTAATTCCCAGCCTGTTAGTTCAATTCTGACTCATAGCAAAGTGTCACTTGGCGAACCATCAGCACCACCCAGCTCTTCTGCTGCAGGCAGAGAACCTGGCCACACGGGTGCTGGTGCCACCTGGGCACGATGCAGCTCTGCAAGGGAAGAAGGTTAGAGCCTGCTTTGGCATGACTGGATATATTTTTTTACTATTGATTTCCAACTTTTTGTAGTCATGAGTCTGCTATTCATCTGCATTAAAATGTTGCAGTGTGGTTGACTTCTGGCATCATACTGATTTATATTACTGCTTAGGTGGGAGTACCACCACCAGAGCAGACTGCATTAACAGAGTCATAAATAAGCTACAAAAGCATCAAGACATGGTGAATGCAAGTGTTTTTAGCAAATGTCACCCAATGAAGCATGCTTTCTTTCAAAAAACTGCAGTTTATAAACTCTATTTCTCTAATTCAGTACATTAGCCTTAAAATAATGCCTATTTACTTTGTGTTCCTCAAAATAAAATCACTTTACAATTCAAGTTCCCTTTAGCTTGTTAGGGGGAAAAGCAACCAAAGAACAAAAAGAACTGTTAAAAGATCTGATTCTTACCCAAGTTAGACACAAATCAGGAGTAACTCCAAATTAAATTAATTTGATCTCTACAGCAGTCTGTCAGGCCTTACCGTTGTTCTTGGGATCATAGCAATTAATTAAAAGAAGTTGTGAATATTTTGCAAGAGGTTTATCATACTCATGGTCATCTGTGTCTGTACTGCAGGTGTTTGGATTGTTGTTGGTGATGTTATTGGTGGGCATCTGTACTTCTTCTTTTGCTGTTTTCACTGCCTCTCTGCAGTGAAAAATCTGCACTTTTTTCCAGGGCTTCTGGCTGAAAACAAGGCCAGGTTGTACTGACAACAAGTAGCCGGAGCAGTGACTCCTCCTGCTGGAACAACGTGCTGACCATGGTAGGGGCAGTGCTGGTGGGCACCTGCTGTGCATGCAGAGTCAGACTCGGGCACGGAGAATTGATTTGGGCTTAGCTCAGCTGCAGTCCAAGCCACAGAGCTCAGGGCGATGCTGTTGCTATCTTCCATTTCTCAAAGCTGAGGAGTTACCTCTTTGTGACAAAAAATGTGGTAGTGCTTTTGAAAACACTGCGTACCCTGGCGGGCAACCGGGTAGGGGTGCATCGCGCCATCGGAGCTCCCGAGGTGGCTCCTAGCTGCTGTCTTGTCATAATACAGCTGTGCTGCATTGTTGCCAGGTTATCATGCAAGTTATCATTTTAGCTGTTTCTTGAGGGAGATTTGTTTTCTTAGGTGATTAATAGGTAACGTTGTGGTTTCTGTCTCTTTGTGGCTTCTGAAACAAAATTTTCTCAGCCAAATGTCAAAAATGTGCTCTACAGGCTGCCTGTTGTTGAGAAAATACGTAGTCCTGCAGCTCCAGAGTATTTCTGGGGTATCTTCCTGTTCACGTAAGTCTTACCTATACACAAGACAGTACCAAGGATTAGATTGGCAAGGAAATGTGTCGCAGCCAGCTCCTCAGTGGCACACCACGTATTCCAGCACTGGTCGTTTTTCTGTTCCTCAGATGTGTGGTATGAGAGCTACATGGAGCCGATGGTGTGAGGGGCTGGCAGAACGGCCCAAAGTCAGTGCCCAAGTCCTGACTTCCCTGGAGACAGTTCTCACAATGCGAAGCCTGCATGTGAGCCTTAAGCACACAGAGAGGCTTACCTCGCTTTCTAAACCTACCCCCAACTTTTGCAACTACTTTGAGAGCTTGCCTCTTAGCCCCAGTAAGAAAATTGTCATGGTTCCTTTTGTAGGAAGCCAGTCCTTTGTATTTCTGGCCATGATGTTCTGAAACATTCATTAACATTCATGCCTGGTGAAAATCTTTCCCTTAATCTGAAAATCCTTCATCTGTTGAGGATCACCTGTTCTGGGCTTTTGGACGTACATGGAATGCTAAGGGAGAATAAAAATTGGGTACTGCCTGATCAGGAGAAATATATGGTCTTTACTCTTGGGCCTGGTTTGCAAAACCATTCCAAGGATGATTTAATTAAGTGCCATCCTGTAATTTTGTCTCGTTGTTCCATTACTTCTGTCTTCTCTCCTGTGTCTTGAGCAGATACTCTGAAATAATTTTATTATATGCCTCCTATGAGGTAATGGTGCTTGAGACAAGGGCTGCAGACAGAAGTAATTGTTCTTGTTACCTGATGATGGGGCATGTGCTATGAAACAACGTGTCCATGGAATGGCTTTTGCTTGAAAAAAGTGTCATGTCCTGCAGCGCTGAGTGACCCCTGGTCAGCAGTAAGCTGCAGATGAAGAGCACTTCGTTAACTGGCTTTTTTCCTTTAGTAAAGTAAGCTGCCAAACTTTGGGGCTGCTAAGGCTTTTCTCAGGAGACCTCTAGAGCAAATCTACCTATACTGATCCTGGCTTTGTTGACTTCTCTGCACGGACTGAGACTGTGGAGCCAAAGAAAGCAGAGCTGAAGGGACCTCAGAGGTCACCCTCCCTGCCCTGCCTCCAGTGCATGACCAGCATGCACCAACTGAGAAGGATCTGCTTTTTGTGGCTGGCAGAGGAAAAAGGGGACTGGGAAGAGAGTGTGTGATCATATTCACTATGAGCAGAAAGCAGCAGAAAGCTGGGATGAGCATGGATTCTCTGTTTTACCAGTCATCGTAACATGAAAGAAGACAGCGTTCACAGCTGATCTTTTTGGTCTTTTTTGCAGGAAGTGTTTAACCCTAGCCATCATATCAAGCATCCTGACACCCAGTGCACAAACACTGAACAAGGACTGTCCTGCACAGGCTCTTCCATGTTGTTTATAACAGAAACAAAAACAACACAACTCAGGAGGGAGTGGTAAGGAAGCTTAGGGTATTTTTTTCAGCCCAGATCCGTGTCAAAATGTCTTGAGGGCTGCTACCTTTAAAGCTGCTTTAAAAAGGGAAAGTGCCTGTATGGTAACAGACTTTGTAGCTATAATTAACAGCTCTCAATAAAGACGGATGATACAGGGAGAAGTGTTCGAGGCTGGCAGCACCACAGAAGTGGAAAAAACCTTTTTGTCCAGCTGCCTAGTGGTTATGGACCATGTCCAGATTTCCCAGGATGATTTGTGTTTGTTTTAAAAGACAGCCTCATATAAATGCACAAGTACCTGGCTGGAGATCCTGTGAAGTCAGGGGCTAAGGGATCTGGCCACCCTCGTTTGTTAGTCATAGCTCCAGCTTTAGCTTTACCTAAACAGGAGAAACAGCCAAAGATAAAGGTTAGCAGTAGAGTAGGTATATATGGACAGGGCAACAGAAACTGAAAAACCCTATCAAGCAGTTACATAAGATAGTCTGTGAACATCCATAGTTTGTTTTTTGTTTGTTTGTTTTTGAGGGAAAAAATGTTAAGATTTGAGCTGATGGGTAGACAGGTTCATCTATGTGCTTGCACACACCAATGTACAACCAATTCTGTGTATTCCAGTGCTAAAACACCTACCCAAATGGTAGCTTCCTGCCGGAAAATCTGACTCAAAATGGAAAAATGAACAAAATTGGGTTTTGTTTCATGTCATGGGGGTCTCTTGTACTCAGCAAGCCTATACCAGTCAGGTCCCCGGCAGCCTTCTTATCCATTCCCTCTTACCCATATCTCTGAACTCTTCCCACGCGGAGTTTGTTTCAGTTGGATTATTTATTTCTAAGCCACATTCCTTCTCTTTGGAGCCAAATGGTTATTTATCTGTTTGCTTAAGCTGTTTATTTCACCAGTATGTTGAGACTCCTGCAGTGTGTCCTTTATATTTACAAAAACCTTCCGATATTTCAGTAAAATGGTCAGTCTCACACATTGGATAATGTGAGTCCAGGCCAACTCGCTACAGTAGAACCATTCCTAAATATCATCTGGCCTTTGTCCTTATGTTGCATCTAAAAAAACTTACATTTTTCCTGTGTGTGTGTTTTTTTTTGTTTGTTTTTTTCCCGGTACTCTTTTTTTCCCCACTTAATTCTCCTCACTATCCGTTGTAGAAGCCAACCAATGAAAACTGCATTCTGCTTTTTCTGCACTGAAACTGAAAGTGAAGCCTTCTTCACTAGTCTGGCTCTTTATGCTTTCAGCTGGAGTTTATATAGATTTCCAAGAACAGAAAGAAAAATCTTCAGCTATGAAAAGCTCTCTTATTAAATAGCACACTCAAAAATAGCCAGAACCTTTCTGTACTACCTAATAGTACCTTGAGTAAAAATGAAGCTACAGCTCTGTAACGTGGTCTGGTATTTCCACCATCTAACAAATGGTGCTGCTGTTGGACTGTCTCACCAGGGTATCCTGAATGTTAGCTCGTAGAATCATGGAGTAAGTCTGGTTCGTGGGGACCTGGGGAGGTCTCTCATCATGGGAATAGTGAGAGACTGTATCATGGGAATGATGTCTCCCCAGGTCCCCACCAACCAAAGATGGTCTCATATGGTCTGTAGTCTCGTATGATGAGCGCAGAGCTCCATCGTATCTACTTCTTTGCCCCTTTCTGCTAGAGCCGCCTTAAATATTTGTCTGTCCTCTGACAAGAACATGGTGTTTTAAATGCTGATGATTTATTTTTGATTAAACTTCTAAATTTAAAAATATGGTATTAACCCACTATACAGTGTTTTTGCTTAACTTAATTTAAATAATCCAACTTTCACCTAGTATTTTCAGTATTTCATGAAGTTTTCTATATTAAATGTGATGGGTCCAGTCAGCATCTTGGCCCTAGGTGACATCCTCTTCTACGAGCAAAGCTAGATCAGTAAATGATACATGATTTCAATGGACAGTGTGCTCAGCATGGAATTGTTGGAGTGCTGAGTCCTGCGCCTGGATGCGGATTCTTAGCATGGGATATTCCAGGGCCCAGTGGGGCTCAGCAGCCACGGAGCCATCCCAGTTAACAGGGGTCCAGACAAGTCTCTTGGGAGTGTCTGTGAAGGATTTAATCATACCAGCAACAGCTGCTTAATGTGTTAACAGATTTGTTTCTGAATAAGAATGAATGTACAATTAAAATTTACCAAAATGCTATAGATACTTTCTTGGGATCCCTTCAAAAGAGAGCATCAAATTGGCTTTATTTTTAGGTAAACAAGAATCATGATGAGGATGTTCCTTTTGCAAGTCATACCAGTTATATGTATAGTTAATGCATATAACATATGTTATATGTATACTTAACTTTTGGCTGTCAGGCTGTAAAACATTGTCTGCTACCTTATATTTCTAGAACTTTGTTTTGTTTTAAAGATTCAAAAAAATTAACAGCTGGCTTCCCGGGTATGTATGCTGCAAGAAACCAGAGACAAGTCGTTTCAAAGAACTGGAGACAAGTGTGTGTCCTCCACAGCAATTGTGCTAAAAACAAACTGTCCTCTGTGTGGCTTTAGACATTTTCCACTACTACGCTGCTGATATCTGGAGTCTCATTACCAAAAAAACCTTTGTCTAGCACAGCAGAGTAATTAACTACAGATTTTATGCACACGTAGATACATCTCACCAGGGAAATTTGAGAAGGAGATGACAAACAATGTCTTGGAATCAGTCTAATGCCATGATCTGAATGTGTAATGGCAAGTCGTCCTTCCTCGAGTAGCTCAGCCACTCGGTCGATCTGCCTTCATCGGGAAGCCTGCCGCTGCCACGGCTTCGGGCCAGCAGCCACGGCCACGCGGCTCCTCCGCATGACGCGCGCTGATGGCACCTACGAGATGTTGTGCAGCTGGCAGGAAAAAGATGCAATAGTTCATTAGTTTTGCCATTCTGTATAATTCAGGCGTTTTCAAAAGGAATGGCACTGGAAGCTTTGTAGTACTGAAGGTGCATAATAATCACATCAAAATTGCCCATCTGCAGCTAAAGTGAGATAATTGCCTAGGCGTATCCGCATTTGCAGAAGAGATTTTGAATAATAAATGTTTATAAAGCCCTTCTGTCATCATGTTATCCAGTTCTCACCCCGTAAGCCAAACTCTCAATTCATTTACACTCTTTTCAAACCAAAAATAGCTCCCGTCGGTGCAGCTCTGCAGTTGGTGAGGATCAGGCTCTGGACGAGTTTGTCACCTGGAATTCTCTCCCAGCTCCCCAGCAACACGCATCAGCCAAATCAGAAGAGAGCCGTCAGCAAACCCTGCCGATTCCTTGCTAATGTTATTTTCTGTGTCTTTAATAATTAATTTATGTAAATGACTGGTGTTTAGGGGTGCTGCTACTGATTCTCAGTGGTGCTGGCTGTTTCTGAGGGGCCGGGCTTGTCCAGAGTGAGATTGGCAAACGGGACGAGATGCGTGCCCCATCCTGAAAACAGGCATGAATATCTACCTGTGGTTTCCAGCAGATGCTTCTCCCTGCTCAGGAGCCTCTTTTCTGTCCCAGGGGTAAAGGCCTGATGGATCCATCCTCCCAAAATGAAGGCACACTGAGACCAGCAGCAGCAGGTTAGATGCCTTGTTAATTAGGTTTATTGTGGCTGAGCTACTCTGCTCCTGCAGATGAGTTCCTTAGCATGGACTAAGCTCACCCAGGGCTTTGAATGCGGTCCCTCCAGGTGTGACAAAGTGTGGACAGCTGACAGCCATGTGGTGGTGTTACTGCATGCTCACCTGCCAGCCCTCTGCATGGGATGCTGTTTGTAACTGCTCCCACATTCTGGTGTGCTCCCATCTCCTGGCAATTATACACAGATGGCACTGACCAGGAGAGGGTTTTTTCATGTGACTTTGTCATCTTCTGCCTCCCCAAGAGTGGGTTAATTGGTTTTTCCATTAGACTTGATACAACTCATGCTGAAGTCCCAATCAGCCTCAGTATGTCTGACTGATGCCTAATACCTGCCATACAGTCTTTACCTCTCTCATGATCTTGTTCAGCAGCTAACGCTGCTTGTTCTAGCCCCGTATTACTACCCCCCTAAATGAGCAAGCACATACAGTTTGCAAAGGGATGAAAAATGTTTCAGACTAGATGACAGAATCACCTGCTTTCTGCCACTGTGTGCCACTCGTCTTTCTTCGCACACGAGCAAAGGAGCTGCCTCTTCAGCAAAGAGCCACCCGTCTCCCCGTGGTCAGTGTGTCCGTACCTCTGCAGCTCGTAAACCCTTGCTCACCTTACCAAGGTTTCAGCACACAGTGCCTCTTGGCATCCTGCTGAGCACCTCAGCATGGGCACGGCGATCTGCACCCAGAGCAGAGTACGGTGCTGCCGTATGGAGGGTGCCCCGCTGCTGGCATCCAGGCGGACGGGCTCACCTCAGAGCCCAAAACCACATTGCTGCACTCATCGTTCTTGTGAATCGGTCTGAAAAGAGATCCAGATGCTGTGCCAAAATTAGTAATGATGTGAACTACTGCTCAGTGCATTTTTTCTCTCTCTTAAGGGTTTGAGCTTATGAAATAACCTGTCTCAGCTTCATCACAGAGCATTACGTTTTGAACAAGGGCTGATCCCAGCCACTGAAGATCTTTGTTCTGGCTGTGTAGGTGAGGTTTTCTTGAAAGAGCCAGATTTAACAGAGTGTACCCCAGGCACAGTCACAGTAACTGAGCCAGATTATGGCTTGTGTGAATCAGTGGGGTCGGACGGGGAAATGACAGGGTGCTGTGAGATGGAATTACCCTGTTACTGAGGCTCAGTGTGCAGGGTGCGACTTCTGTCTGAAGAGCCCAGAAAACTTTAGGAGAGGGTCTTGGTTGGTGCGAGCTCTGCAGGACAGCTCGAGTGCCTTTCCCCGCAGTTCTGCACAGCCTGCTGCACGGGCTTGCTTCCGAGCAAGCTGACACCTGCCTTCCATGCCGGGAAGGCTGCTTCTTCTCAAGCATCTATCACCAAGCGCTGCCGGTGCAGCTCCAAAAATCCTTTCCCCTCTGAAGAGCAGAGCTGGAGCACAGGCAGGGGGTACCCGTGAGGTGTGTGCAAGCACAGTGTGCCTGGTGCTCCCCACTGATGTGCCTGACCGGGCTGAGGGATGGACGCTCACCTCCCTTTACACCACCCTCCATCCCACTCACATTTCAGGATAAATCCAGTGCCCTCGGCGATGGCCTTGAGCTCTGCCAGCATGGCCAAGTGCCTGCTCTGGCCCCTGCAGTGCCTCGGGGCAAAGTCGTGCTCGTTTCAAACGTGGAAGGAGTAAAACCGTGTTTTTCCACTGGGGATGAATTACCGTAGGGTTGGAAGAGTGTTCCTTGTTTGGAAAATAAGACATCTTCACTCTCTGTACAACCTGATTATTTTTTTTAAAATTCTTAGCTTTTGGGAAATAATTATTCCTGCACAGCCATCTGCAGGCAGCATCCCCACTTCCAAGAGGACAAACTCCCTCTGAGCAACGTTTTCTGGCTCTCTTCTGGGCTACTGTCCTGTCGTGGCTGATGCCATGCACTGGAGGCACTAAGTTTAGCAGCCTTAACCTTTTTAAAATCTCTATTTAAAACTAAATTCACTCACCCATAATCCCTTTGAAATCAGTGGGTGCTGACAGTCTTCATCCCACTGAACAAGTCAGTGTGCTTAGGTACCTGAATATTAATTTATGTTTTTAATTTGATATGATTTCAGTGTGAAGGCTGAGAAATTCAGTAATTCCTTGCAGCTTGCTCATTGGTGCCGTCTATAGATTATTTATCAAATTCTTTTAATATTATCTTGATAAGAAATGTAATGGATCTCATCAACACTAAATCGTTTGTCTCTACTGGCTTACTTTGAAGGATGATTTATGTGTACGTTAGATTTGATTGCAAGCAGTCTCCTTATACATGTAAACCACAATTTTCAAAGATCTCCTAAGATGCTCTAAGTTTTAATAACACCTTCACATAAAACAGAATTACCGAGTTCTGGTAGTAAACATGAGAAAATCTGGATACAGGGAATTAGTAAAATAATAGTCTGCTTGTTATTGCACAAATTACTCTCCCTAATTGGAGAAAACTGTTTTTTAAGATGTGCACTGCCCGTGTACCCATGTTTTGGTACATGCACCCTTGTTTTCACATTGATCCCAAAGGGGAAAAGTTAAATATTCTTTTACCGATGGAGCACAGTAATGAAATAAATTTCACATCAAAACCAAAGAGCAGGGATTATTAGTTAGATTTTTTTCCCTTGCTATGTACCTTCAAGATATTCTGTGCTTTCTGTTGGGTAGCTATCATGGCTTGCTCCTTTCTCCCAGTCCTGAAGCTGCCTGCTGAGCATCTCTCACATGCTGGGAATATTTTGGTTTATGGCTCAGCCCACCTACCAACTATTTCAGCTACCGAGATGCCATGAGCTAATTAACGCATAGATCATCTTACACATACCTCAGATGCCATGTGATGAGATGAGCAGTGAACAGACTTACCCTTACACTTCTTTGTCTTATTCTTTCCCACAGGCCAGGCACTGGCTTAGCTCAAGCCTGGACACATTTTCCTTGCTTCACTGTTCATTCATGTATTTTTGTTCTCTATTTATTTATTTCTAATCCCCTTCCTCTGCTAGTGTACATGCTAGGTTGGATCTCCATTATTTAAGCCTGTGTCTCCTTTGCCTAGCTCACGCAGCTGTGTAGGTGTCATTATTTCTTATTTGTATGAAGTGAGCACCCTGGAAATCCTGATCTGCACTGGCACCTTGAGCTAGGTGCTTCTCCAACAGGGAGCTGAACACGGTGCCTGTGCCGCAGAGCTTGCAGTGGAGGCTGAGGCACACGCGTGCACACAGATCTGCTGAAGCCTGGTGGTTTTCACGTAACGGGTGATGGGTTGCGGAGGTCCATGCCTCAGCAACACATCGCGTGATGTGATAGTGCAACGTGGCAGATGAACAGGGGGGAACGTGATTACAAATGTCCTTGTAGATGAGGATGAACCCATGATTTTTGGACTGATTCCTCTTCTGCTTGAGATCAGCTTTCTGCCAAGATGGTGCTGCGTTCTCACCCCTTCATGTTGCAGCCTGAAGCAAGAGGTCCAGATCCTACCAAAGTCAGTGAAAGAGGAAGCCCTGTGCAAGAAGCAGGCAAATGACAAGTCTCACTGGGAATCTCCCCGGGAAGGCTTGCAGCACGACCTCCAGCATGGCTAGGCACTTTAAACCAAAAGATGTTCATGAAATCCAAGGTCGAAAGAAATCTAAGAGCGTCTTAGAAAGATGCAAGCCTGTTTCTCTAGATAACATCAACAAGTCATCTGTTTAAATTAATCTATGTTTGAACTTCAGCTGAGATGAGTTCTTACAGAATATGTAGGCTGTGATACATCCCCAGCAGTAATTCTGTTAAATTTTCCAACACCCCCTGCTATGCATGTGTAAGGACTCACAGGCACGCCAAAATGGGCCACCTGACTGTGCTCGTCTCCTCTGCTTTCAGCCACTCTCAGAGCAGTACCGTGCCCCCTCCTTCCATGCTTCCTGCTACAAAACCAACCATTTTCATTTTAACCCAGGCAATCCATTGCACATGGCTGCAATTGCACTGACCATAACTGTGACCGAAGCGTATCCGATGCAGATTATGTAGCGCATTCAGATATCGGCCTCTGGAGCCACAGCCTTGGGAGAGAGCCAGAAAAGCCATTTTATAATTACAGTCTAAGTCCAGGGGCTTCATAAATCCATCATATATTAAAAAAAAAAAAAAAAAAAAAAAAAAGAGCAGGCGTGCCCACAATGCAGGCATTAATAATGCTAGCCCACGTCCACTTGCCTGCTAGGTGGCAAACTGCAAGGCTGCAGCAGGAGCTCGCTGGGGCAGGTACTGTGCCCTACTGGTGTGCTTGCACCGTGATAGGAGGGAGCCGATTTGTGACTGATGTCTGTGCAGCTGCTCTGCAAGCAGAGCGCTATCCTGGAAGTAAGGATCACAAGGTCACTCTCCAGAATGAAGGAAGGAATAAGCATGTCACGGGAGTAGAAGGTGGAAGACAAATGAACCCGGTAATGTCGTATCTGGCAAATGCTTGGCTGTCCTCACCGCAGCTCGGCTTTCAGGACCGGCAAGCTGAAGGGAGTCTCATTGCTCTGCCCTTACAACCTCGCTCCAAAAATCACATTCCCACACTCCCTGTAACTCCTTCCACACATTAAATCCAGGAGGATGACATAAACTGCAGCTGTATGTCACAGAGCTATTTCATTTTAGCCAGAAGTGAATGCTGTAAAAGTGGATGTGCTGCACACTTAGCTGATGGAGATCAAAAGAGTTTGATTTCTACAGCTGAAAACTGTCAAAGAAGAGAAATTACTTCCGTGGCCCTAAATCAGGTTATAGTTGCTGCAGGTCTTTCCTGATATTCTTAGGTTTTACTTTAGAAATTCTCTATCATAAAACAATGTTCATCTGTGCTACAGTCAATGGCAATGAAAACTCTTTAACAGGCTCTGTTCCGGGTAGTTTATTAAAGCCATTACCAGAGGCACATCAAAATGCAATAAACACAGAAGCAGATAATGGTCAGAACAGTTCTAGCTTGAAACACATGATCTGTTCCGATTAAGGTAAATCCAATATAAAACCTGTCATTTTCATCTGACAGTTTCAAATGTCACATTCGCATTCTGAGACAAATACAGATACTATGTTCCTGAGCCACCTCAGTTTTACTACCAGCAGTCAGCGTGTGCCATTTAAGCATCACAAGGCTGTTCTCTCCAGTCTTCCAAGTGCTCTCACCAGACGATGTAATTCTGCTGCGGATGATCCTGACTCTCCCTCTCTCTGCTGTGCTGTTTCCCAGAAGTAGTCCTGGCAATTCTAGCTGCCCCTGCAGCAGGATGGATGGTTCCTTATCACTGAAACTTACAGGGCCACCTGCCAGACCAAGCACATGCTGGCAAGGTTGGCATGGTCCCAGCTGAGCTGAGCAGCTTAGCGGGAGCTTATAGCATCCTTTCAAAGGCAACAGAGCTGTACTTCAGCTCTACGCTTACACCTAAGCAGTTCAGAGCTCTTTAATTAATTAAATGTTCCTTAATTCTCGCCACTCCTGATCTGCAGGGAGTTACACTTGTCTTACAGGCTGATAAACTGAGTGAGGGTGCCTGTCTAATGCATCCAAGGTGGATGAAGTGGAAGAGAGGAAGAGAAAGACAAGTGGCAGGATCACCAGGAGAAGGACAATGCTGGAGATGAGACAGGGCTTGGCAGACCCAGGCTGGTAATTCCTGCATTGTCCAGGTCCGTCCCTTCGCAGGCACTGCCAGGTGAATCCCACACTGACACAGTCTGGGCAGAGGGGAAGGCTTACGAAGTGTTATTACTTCAGTGATTTTCATGCTTAAAGCACAAGCACAGCATTTGGACCAGCAGATGGGTTTCCCAATTCATTAACTCGGGAGTTCTGTGTCTTGGTCAGAAAAGTTCCAGTGTTATCGCTGTTGCAGATAAGGACTCCTTGCTGCTTTCAAGTCTTTCACAAAGTACATCAGTGATGACTGTGTTGAAATCTTAATTTGTAGATTTGCAGCTAAGATTAGGGCGGCACATTAGACGCTAGCAAGGCACCAGCTCTTTCCTCATCAGGGCAGTGTTTTCAGAGTGCTTCTCTGGACAGAATTTTTCTTTTAGTGAGGATCACACAAAGCAGAGCCAAACAATCTGTTTAGTAGGCAATAAAAATATAAAAGAAAAAGAACAAGTACATAAAAAATGTCACTAAGAAGGAGAGCAGTGTGCACTGTAACAATCTGATCCCAAACACACTGACATTCCCCCCACACATGCATTGCAATGACAAGACCCGACTGCTCTGTATTTTGTACTTCTGAGGTACCACGCTCTGGCCAGAGACTTCTCATCTGCCATGTTTTGATGATGGCTCCACCATCTCTTGTCTTGTAGGAGTAAAACCTTAAAAAGATGAAATATTTCATATAAATAACATTTCTAAAGTATACAGATCAGCACTCTGAAGCAGAGTGTCTGTGGCAGGCTTCAGATTTAAAGCAAATTTCCTGGCCTCCAAAGAACCACTGTGTATCCCATCCAAACACATAAATAATAGTGGCTAGAGCCCCACTCAGAGATGTGCTTGTAGCTTCCAGCAGTTCCTGCAGTTGCAAATGTCAGTTTGCTCCACCAAATGAACTCTCCAAGTATGTTTTGTTTTGTTTTGTTTTGAATTCAGCAAATCTGAAACCTTACATTGTGCTTCCCTGGGATTTCTGAGTATCCCTCACCAGTGTTCGCATTTCTGATCTTTCCAGCATCTTCAAATGGATCTCAGTTTCTTACAGCCTTTCAGTAGTGCAATCACCTCAGTGCCATAATCTCTTTGTTTACTTGTGGAACTAATCAATTCTATCTGATCTCTCTCTCCCTTTATATTTCTGCTCTGTTCTTTCTAATATCATGCTTGCTTTACTTCATTCCAAATGAAGCAATCAAGAGCTAATAGCCCCATTAGTTTATTTATGCTCTTATTTTGTCTCTAATAAGAAAGTTGGCTGTAAAGTCCAGAGTAGGAATAAAAGTCACCACCAAATGTGCCAGAAGGGGGGGCACAACAGCGACCCACATAAGCACCACCTAACTCTTCCACTAGAAGCCTGGGGGTCAAAGAAAGCTACGCCATTCTGCAATAAAAAAAGAATACAAGATTTAATAACCTTGGCAGCTGATACCATTTTTAAAGCCCTAAGCTGTCCAGTACAACAATATGTATAAAGTGGTCTCTGTGGTTGTTTGAGGTATTTGCTATTCCTCCTGCTTCTGGACTCCAAGTCCACATCAACATCAGCAAATGAGGCTCTGCTGGAGCTTGTCTTTGCTGCCACAGCTGGGGGCATTTGCCTATTTAATGAATATCTTCATAGCTCTACTCTGTCACTTGACACATCCAAGGTTAGATGCATAGAGGCATGTGGCTGCTACCGTCAGGTCTCTGGAGCCATCATTCTACTCTCTGCACATATTCAGCCTGTAGGCAGCACTTTCTCCCTGTGGCAATGCCACAGCTCTCGGGGAAAGAAGGGGCTGTACCTCCTTTAGAAACTGAAGCTGCTTGGCTTCAGCCAAAGAAAGGCAGGGACCATTATCTTCAAGAGGTCTAAAATAGGAAGGACTTTCCACCTGGCTTGTCTGGAAAGTTACAAGGAGCTGATAGAGGAAACCTGAGCTGCAATAGCAGAGACAAAGCACATTTCTAGAGCTGCTGTGGAATAGCTCAGCATCATCTCTGGAGGGTGGACCCACCATGACGGCCCACCATGGAACTCCAGTGGTCCTATTCTCTTCATTGGAGGGTATAAAGGAGAAAAGCCCATTGCCTGCAAAATGATGGAGGTTCAGCGTCTGAACAGTGTAAGAGGGAGTGGCTCATCAATCAATGAGGATAAAAAGAGTTTGAAAGAAGAACTACGAGGATTTAGACCCCTCAGTGCAAGGAGACTGAAAAACAAATATGGCTTGCATCCATCTTCTTGACTTGCCTCTGGTGCTCAGAAAAGAAATGAAGTTATTTCTCTGTACCCTGTATGTTTTAAGAAATCTTCAGATAAACTTTTGCTTTTACATGGGATCCTCACATAACACTGCCCATAATTTTACAGACTCCTTTGTAACTCTGAAAACGGGAGGAGGGAGCTCCTTCAGACAATGCAGCTGAACTGGCATGTATGATCCTTCTAGCAGAGTAAGGTTTATGATTTCTTTTAAAATTTCCTCCTACGGATCTTATTTATAATGGTAACTATAAACTATGTTGTATGGAAGGAAAACTCCCCTACCTCAAGACATAGTTCTTTCTTGGCTGTGAAGCTTGGGTCAGCAGAGGCTTTTATGCAGTCACATTGAAGATTTGTGAAGGGATAATATAATTTGTCATTGACAGACTGCACAGACAACTGATTTCTTGTTTTTTTTTTTCCAGTAAACATTCTGAAATTTCAAAAGAAATCTTGTTCCTAATGAGGTGAAACACAGAGCATCCACAGATGCAAAATGAAAATAAAACCTCCTTTCAACTAAAAGATTACTTTCCAGTTCTTTTTTTTTAATTTTTTTGTTGATTTTGATCACTTCCATTATTTTCCACTATAGATTTAGTGAACATCCACTCTGAATTCATAAAAGAGATTTCATTTAAAATGTTCAAATGGAACAATTTCAAAGCCTCTCTCAGTACTTTCTGTAAAAGTCTTTTGAACCTGTACCCTTCTTCAGAAGCTTCCATTTCAGTGAATTAGCATTTTGGTTCACCAAATTGTTTCACTGAGAATTAAATGAACATAATAATTTACAACTTTTTGACCAAATGCTGTAGAACATGTCTTCAAAGATACAAACCACACATGTTCCCACAGCTCTTCACTGAAGCTGTATCTACCTAACTTTTCATGAGCACAGTCTCTGGGAATTTCAGCTGCCATGGCTCCATTTCTGTGCTTTCCAATCCTTCTTTAACAATACAGTGATGTCAGTATTT
Source organism: Oxyura jamaicensis (assembly GCF_011077185.1). Classification (NCBI taxonomy): domain Eukaryota; kingdom Metazoa; phylum Chordata; class Aves; order Anseriformes; family Anatidae; genus Oxyura; species Oxyura jamaicensis. Next base: position 40,665,764 of record NC_048895.1, on the reverse strand, counting down.
CCAATTTTGCCTGTCTACTGTTCAGACAAGGAAGTGCTCATATGAGGAGTCAGAAATGACATATTTCTCCTGGACAACAGGTAATTGACTTCCAAGCCATTCTCGGTTATTGCATGTCACTTGAGAGACCTAAATGTACCAGTCAGTAATGCAGAGAGACGTCGCTCGGTTACTATTACGTATTACTCCATTATTATCATTTATACTGAGGACTTCCTTACACAAAATTAATGCAGCCAGCAACGGGAACATATTGTAGAACATGTTTTTTGAAGAACTAGCCTATTGGGAGAAATGTCAAAACAAGTAAAGCTGTTTGGAAATATGAATCTCAGAAGTGCTGTATGTTGTATTTCATAGCACCACCCCTTTTGCTCTAAAATTGTTAGCTGTACTCCTTCACTCCATGTGACGTAAGGCTGCGGAGTTTCTCAGTTCCTCACACACTCATTTGCCAAGATCACCACGCTCTGAAGCGTGCTGTTAGATCGTGCTCTGGGATGAGGGTAGATGCCACCACAGCACCTTGAGATCTCCTCACTCCACCTCTGTGGGAAGCTGAGGACTCGCTCTCCTCCCTGCTCTGCTGCTGTGCACAAGGTGCTCTTGAAGACAGAGAGCACCGGACAGAGGCTGCTCTGACTTTGTGTCAAATGGACATCAGCAGTGCAATTAAAAAGGCAAACAAACCTCAGACAGAAAGAAATCACCTGTTGTTGATACAGGGCACTCTAAAAATGGCCACAAATAAAAGTATTTAGAAAAGATTATTTCCTTTCTGTATCCCGGTTTACTTAATGCATCTAACAGCAATTTGTGCATCGTCAATGTCAGCTTCTCTGTTGTGTCAGTGAGCCCTCTGCTTTCTTTTTGTATAACTTTACTTCTTTTCATTGACTAGATGCCAAACTGATGGTGTCTCTTCTGGTAGCTCCTGAATCACGTGCTTTCCTGTTCCCAGCTGTCCCGGCATCCTGTCACAGTGCTGCACAATTAGTGTTTAGGCTGTGAGGTTGAGTTGTTTCCCTCATTATCTGTATTACAGCTTGCTACTGCTATTTAGTGAGGATTTACTGAGCCGATAGATTATGCCCATGGCCCAAGGCTTGTATCACCAGTGAGATAGGCTGTGGGCTGGCAGTGCTTTGCCAGATTGAACTGCACATATCTCTGTGCAGTCTTTCTGACCATCCACAGGCATAAAGGTCTGAAGTAAATGCGTGTGTGAGTGTACGTATGTATGTAGTCACTGCACCAAGCCTGTATGAATTTAAGAAACGTTTGGACTGTGCACTAAGTCACATGGTCTAAACTTTTGGGTAGACCTGTGCGGTGCAAGGAGTTGGACTTGATGATCCTTATGGGTCCCTTCCAACTCGGAATATTCTATGAATATTCTATGATTCTATGTATTTTGCATACATATGTTCCAATGTGCATGTATGGTTATATATATGGTAACACTAGTGTTTCTGTAGCCAGTGTTACCACCAAGGCATTTCTCTCTTCATTGTATTGTCCCATGTCTTGCTCTTTCCTTTTCCCAAGACACAGCAGCAGCGTTTCCCCTCTGTCAGCGCTGTGCTTCCAACCAGCAGATCTGAGACCCCAACATTTCCAGAAAGCAAGGCGCCAGCTGTTACAAAAGCATTTTATTCTTGCCAGCTTTTTTTGTCTGCCTGCACCAAAAAAAAAAAAAAAAAAAAAAAGATTCCCAGGAGGGCCAGCTGGCCAGCTTCTCCCAGAAGTTTCATTTTGACTCTTCCAAAAAGTAGGGTGCAGGTCACAGCTGCAGCGTACAAGCCGGATGCAAATCAGAACAGGCCAAGCTCAAGATATCCGCAAGTGATCGCTGCACAGTTTCAGACGCCGCAGGCCTTTCACACCCTGAACTTCCACTGACGTCAATGGAAATTTTGGATGATGACGGAGAGCAGTGACGATGTTGACTCCGGCAGTGAAAGCCTTGAGAGCCTAATGTTTAGGTTTTCTCTGCCTGGGTTTGTATATGCTGTCCCTCACCACGCGCCGAGCACTGCACAAGTGCTTGACTCACCTCAGCACAGCCTGGGATGCTGCTGAGGGGGGGACATGGGGCTTGGCCAACCTCTTTCAGGAAAGCTGTGGCAGAGCTTTGCAGCCGACCTCCAAGCCAGCCTCTTGGCTGCTGCTTTTCAGTAGTGAAGTGCTTGAGCATTGCTCGCCGTGCCTCTGCATCCTGCTGAGCTCAGGGGATTGTCTAATTTGTGAAGGCAACATTAAAATATAATGTGGCTAGGTTTGGTTTTGTTTGTTTTCTTCTGTTTTTCCAAAGCAAACACCAGCTTCACCGAGTTCAGCTTTTAATGGGCAGTGTCAGCACATTCCCCAAAAGCTGAGGTATGCTTCTGAAATGGTGGCCAGTGTGGTGCTGCTCTGTGGCCTGCTGAGGGGGCCGTGCTCTGCACGGTCTTTAGGTAGCGGGAATGTGCCAGAACAGCCCTGCTGGAGCCTGGGCAGTTTTCTCTCAGCTATCTTGCTGGGTTAGAAGTCCATGCCAGCGGCAGCAAGACCACAGCCCTGTCAGCATGCCTCTAGTGGCGCCCTCCCTGTCCTCATAGCCCCTTGGTGAGCCTGGGAGGAGGAGGAGGCCACGCAGTGCAGGCTGAAGATGACTGGCAGCATTGTCTTCAAAATGGATGGCCAGCCACAGTCACAGCCCGGGTTAGATCTCCTGTCAATCCTTGTGTAATAAAGGGTAGTCATAGCTTTAGAATGACTCAGCCTGCCTTTGAGTCACAGTCTTAACATCCACTCTACAGGTGTCCAGTGAACATACTGTTCCTAGGATAGCTTTTTCAACAGAAAACGAGGGTGGATTCAAGACGTAAATTGTAAGGCAGATTGAAGGACAGAGTGAAGAACAGGAGTCCTGTGGGGGCCAAATGGGTTTCTGTGGCTAGCTGTGGGGTTAATGTGGGGTTTCTGTGGCTGTCTCAGATACCCAAGCCAACCAGACCATCAGGGCATCGAGGAAAAGTGCTCAGAATGATGAAGTCTTCTTGGCATGATGAATAAAGAAGAAAGAATTTGGAGTATTTAGACTCTGTGTAATCTTAACACACCTCATCCTACAGGACATATACTAAAAACTCAGACCAGGCTTTTCTGCTCACCGTACTTGAAAATTTGACGGTTTTCCATGTGAAAGGTCATGTTATCATAGCACCTTTCATAGATTACGGTCACACAGATGTCTAGAGAATGACAAATCATCTCCCTTATGTTCCCACATACAAATGTGGGATGATAGCCCAGCAGTGGACAGGATAGAAAGCTGATTTTGAATATAAGATTATTATTCCTTATAATTCCTCTCATTAGGATTAAATGTTAGGGAAGAGAGTAACCGTCCTTAAAAATGTAGAATCTGTGATTTACTTACATTTTTCTCTCAGTAGAAAGGAAACTAAGATAATGCCTAGAGGTTTATGTGGTGGTACTTCTCTAGGCCATACTGACTCCTCCTGAGTAAGTTATGTTTATCAGTTTGGCCACTAATTCCGGTCTCATTAAAGCTGCTACCAATTCATCTAGTCCCAAACATCCAGTTTGGGAACTTGTCACTTACCATCTCTCCCGCACGCCCTTGTTAAATAATTGGCATGGCATTTCCTTGGTCAGGAGGGCAGTTTTAAGGGGCAAGTTATGAATCCCTACAGTCATCCTCAGGCATTTTTGAATTCTTGAATAAATACTGCCCAGAAACAGCCTACCACCCATTTTGTCAGTTTGCTCCATAAACCCTCCTGTGGTCACTCCAGTTTTGGATAGATCCACTACTGGGTCCCCTCACAGAGAGGAGGTAAAGCACGGAAACCCCCGTTTCTTCTGCTGTGACCACTGCTGCAGAGAAGCCACTTGCCCGCCCTCCCATGACCTGCTCTTGACCAAGTCCTGCTTGTGCTCTGCCTGGGGGAAATGTCTGGTCTAAATGCCTCCCAGCCTCCGGTCTGGTGGGCTCTGGCTTGGATTTAAGGCAGATGCTGTGTGCTAATCCAGATGAAGTCAAGGGTGGCAGCTCCTTGTGGGCACTGTAACCAGCTGCTCCATGAAGCAGCCTGTGAGCGTAGCCAAAAAGCTCATCTCTAAGTACATCCGAGTGTGGTGTCTGTCTGGGTGCTTGGAGCTTACACATAACAACAGTTTTACATTTGATTTGTATAACACCAATTATCCGGAAAAGTATAAAGCAACTCAGGCTCTGGGTGCCACTAGAGTATAAAGGCAGAAAATGTTGGGTAATGCAGCATGTGGGAACTTCAGCAGTCTGACAGCTATGTGCACGTTGTCACATCACAAGCTCCTTGCTAGCAATGCTTGCCTTGTTTTCCAAAATGGCATGTCCCCCCTGGCCTGGTGGAAGACCCACGGCTGCCAGCGTGCCCCACGCAGCAGGCTGCAGGCAGAGCGCCAAGAGGCTCCAACAGCACACACCGGCATGGGATCTGGTGCCCGAGGGCATGAAATTGTGCAGGAAAGCTCCTGCAAAACAAAATATCACTGCAATACCCTATACTGTTCCTGTGAAGTACTAACAGAGCAGTGGTGATGATCTTGGCTTCACCACCACAACCTTGAGCAACCTCAGCCCTTCCCATCATGTCAGAGGTGGCTGGTGGCCCTGCTCCCCAAGCAGCAAACAACCAAAGTCCTGCAGCGTGTTCGGAGGCAAAAATTAAATGAAATATTCATGCCAATGTAATCCACTTCCTTCAGCCTGTGTATCTGAAAGCTGCAGTGTGTGCTAGGACTGGACTACTGCTCTTCACCTGCAATAGACAGAGGCAAAATGAACGGGTTCAGTGCCCCAGGCACAGCAGCAAGCCTGACTCTGGAGACGTAGGCAGCAGCACAGCAGGAAGTGGTGGGGACTGAGTTTGGCCCTGAAGTGCCCCTTTTCTCCAGGCTCCCCACAGGCTCCTCAGGGTGGAAACTCATCTCCAGACTCCTCTCTCTTCTGACGAAAACTCAGCGCCTGGAAGGGAGGGAAGCCAGGGCTGGAGCCAGCAGGGAGCAGAGGCAGGAAATGGGGACGGGGGACCATGCCAGACCGACCCCCCGAGAAAGGGCACCTGTGTCCCTTGGCATCATCAACAGGGAGGAAGCACTGGAAAGGCTGGAGACTGAGACCCTGGGGAAAGACAGTCCCAAATGCTTTTAGGAAGGGACAAGGGACTTGCTGCTGTAGAGAGAAAATCTGGGAGGATGGAGGACATGGGGCAGACTCTTCCCTGTGCCTCTGCAGCCGGAGGCTCCCACCCCTTTTGTTGTTGTTTTGCTAAGGCCGTTTACACTTTGTGACTTCTCCCTGGAGTATGGTCTTGTTCTTTTAAACTGCATGTTGTTGTTGTTGTTAGTTTAAACAGTCTCTCATTAAGGCCTCAGAGTGTGTGCTAAAACTTGTCTTGGAAATGTGTATTCAGGTGGTTTGTAAGATTTGTATTATTTGCTTCTTTTGGAGCCATTCTGGTGTATTATGTAAATCCATAACTAAGCATTTCCTGGGACCATTTATTGTGCAAATGCATAGTTTGGCACACGTACAGTGCTGAGCAAAACCAATTGCCTCTGACTCCCTAGTTCAGAGAAGAAAGATCAGCCTGGAGATTTTTTGTTTAATTCAAGAAAAGACAATTTTCTCATTTCGTTTCCTACCAGAATGAGTTCCTGCAAACGCGCTGGAAACTCATGGAACAGTTCAAAGTTCAAAGGCAGAACATCAGCCCCAAATCACGTGTGGAAACAACTACTGCTCAACGTCAGACATTGTACACTTAAAAGTGGTGGCTGTATGCTGGATTGACTGTTAGGGTCATTTCTTGCATTTAATAAAATGCTTGCAGACACATAAGCATGGGCCGATGGGCATTAACAAACCGTTAGATTATTTTAGGTAATGCACATTTCTGAGAAGCTGCTTAGTATCTTGAATAGTTATTTTTCAGTTTGTGTAAGTCAGTGACAAGCCCCAGATCCACCTGGTGCTTTAAGCTTTGATTCAGGCCTTTTTCTCTGTACTGACAGCACAAATTCACCCCAGAGCAGAGGAAAATAGACATGCATTAGCTGACATCAGGGGCTTCTAAATCCTTTCTCAGTTTCAAGAAACCTCTTGTGGGCGCCCCAGGCGCATGGAGAGACAGGAGGGAAGAGACATCATCCCCAGGGTACAGCGAGGAGGGTGAGCGGAAGGACTTGGCATGGACCTGGGCTCATTGCCAGGCTGTGAGCAGAGCGCTGGCATGTCAGGGCCATGGGTGACACACTGCTTCAGTTTCCTGCAGCGTTAAGATTTGTAGACATGCTCTCAAATTGACCTGACCCTGTAGCCAGGAGCAATCAATTAAAGAAACTTTCCCCCACATAATCTGCTGCAGAAATGGTGCTTTTATGACAGGCTGCCCTGGCTGGATTGCCCTTTCTAAGGACACAGTACTCCAATCTTGAGATTTGCCAAGGCTGATATTTTAAAGGCACTGCAGGCACCTCGGGCACCTCTCTGGAAATTGCTGAGGCTGGCAGGTTTATTTGCAGTGTTTCATGATCTGGGACACACCACAGGAGCCTCCATGCAACTGTTCTGCTGGCACATGGACCTGTGGTGATGGAGGAAGAATGCACATGGAGGCTGTGTTGATCAGTAAGAAGTTGGCTACAAAATAAACATGCGGGAAACGGCAAGTCCCCAGATCTCAGAAGATGCAGCCTACAGGCATTCCTCAAACTGTCTCCTTCAAGCACCTGCGGACTCCGCTGCTCTGTGCCTCCGCTTGTCCATCTGTAAAATGGGGATCGGGAAGCTACCCTCCACTCCCATGGCTCCGAAATCTGCCCACCTGGGAGGCTGATACTGCCATGACTGCAGTTCACATGGGCATTGGCTCAAGGGAGAGCAAAACGGAGCTGGAGGCAAGATTTCTGGGAAACAGTTTACACTCCTGGAGAGGATTTTAGAGGAATGTTCTGCTTAATTTGTGTTTTGTATCTGAACAGTAGTCTTCTATCCATCTCATGAGCATAATTCAGGAGAAATGATCTGGCTCTAACAGAATAAAATATGAAAAAAGTCCCAGGATTTTTTTATTTTTTTTCACAGTAAGAAATTAAATTTGATTTTAGTTTCCTTCCTTACTTTTAACAGCTTTGGCACCTTGTCTGTCTTGTTGGCTTTTGCTTGGCTTTCAAGTCACGCAGAAGACATTCATGCATGGCATTTTAGTCCACGTCTCTGTTCGCACATTGAATGGAAAATGCACGACTGTTAACAGTGCTACTGCAGACTATTTACCCATGCAGTCCTCATCAGTGCAGGGATGAGCAAAACATGTTTTGCCTGCCAATCTCTAATCAAGAGGCCAGATAAGCTGGCACAGTGGCTGCTTAGCTCTGCTCTGTGGAGCCTATGCTCACGCTGGTGAAAATCAGGAGCAATTTAGCTAAATTCAGTTTGCAGGTACAGACCTTACAAGGTCAAACAAAGCAAAAAAAACGCAGCCTACAAAGAACAAAAATCAAAGACTAGGAGGAACAACAGAACAAAACATGCTTTGGAGAAGGTTCCACTGTGAATATTGTGAAAATGGGAAGATTTTAACAACGGTTAACAGTCTGGAAAGGAAAAATAGCTGGCTTGTGCAAAATATTACCTTATGATGTACATTCCTTACAGATATTTTCTACTTTGCTGCACTTTTCCCAAAAATATAATGGCAGCCTCAATGGTGTATTAACTTTTCTGGCATAGTTTTGCTTTCCAGCACCAAGAGGCTGAACCCTCAGGCTAGGGGAACATGCTATGTATACTTTTTCTGGGTTTTGTCTACCTTCCCTCTTCACGAAGTGCCTTTATTTTGCAAAGGGATGTAAAAAGCATTTCATCCAGTTTGGGCAGAATTTATACATTCAGTTGCACAAGGTTCAAGGCAGGAAAAAACATCCCACCTACCTAGCAATGGTTAAAGATAAAAGAGGCAGGCGAAGATGAATATTGTTAAGCATGTAATTATGAGCTCAGTGGGGAAAAAAAAAAAAAAAAGAGCTTTACTGTCGTGTTTTATTTGCAAGCTTTATTTGACTGCAACACCTGCTTTCAATAAGATTAACTCTTACTTACTTAGCATGCAATTTTGGCACCAACTATTTGTCATTAACTTCACTGGGGATGCTCATTTCCAGCGCCTGAGATGTTTTGATAGTCTTGCTGTGCTGTAGACATGCACAATGGGGCAGAGCTAATTTGCTATTTGCTGAGTTAATGAAGATACACACTAAAAAGATTATTAAGAAGAAGAATTAGCACATGAAGGATTATGAAACCAACATTTTAGAGTAATATATATATACACATATGTATATATATAGACAGTAAGATCTCTTAATTTGATGTTTCCGTTCCAGTTTTACACAGCCTTTCACCATTGCCTTACTGATGCCTTGCATTGCTTACTTTTTAAACCAATTGCTGTGATTACAATGGAGCTCTGCTCTCACTACTCAGACATGCACAGGGCCAAAGCATGCCTCAGCCCCGTCTCAGCCCTTTTCCTATGGCCTCTCCAGCCATTATCCATGCTAAAAGCAAGACTGCATATTGCAGGACTGCTGGTAATGCAGGCAGGAGTAGGTCGGGTCAGTCTTTGGTGGCAATTTCTCTTTTAACACAGAAGGTGGCATTTCTCTTACCAGACCCTGGACCCTCCCCCCCCCCTTTAGAGCTGAAGGCAAGAAACAGTTTTTCCCTGGGCTCCACTCCTCCTGAGGTGGGCATCAAGAGCAGCTCAGGGAGGCGCACCTCCAGTGACTCAGAGCACAGCAGTAGGCGTTTGTCATGATGCCGCGGTGAGCAAATGCTGCCTGCCCATGTGGATGCTGCGTGCTGCTTAAAACCATCGCACCTGTAGGCATGGCTCCACTGTGCTGCCCGAGCCAGCAGGCAGGGCTGAAAGTCACTGTCCTGTGAAATTGCAAGGAGACAACCCAGGCTCCCCATCCGTCCTGTACCTTTGAGATGCTTCAGGATCCGCAGCTGATGAGTTTGGCTCTGCAGGATGCTGAGTGCTTACAGACCGCCCTCGGGTTAGGGTGGCTTTTGTCTTCCTTAAAAAATTACGTTTTCATTAGCAGATGAGATTGTTAAAATATTCATAGGCAGGCTCTTCTGGCACATTCAGGCGTGTCTGGAGAGCCACAGGACACGGCTTTGTTTTTGCCAGGGAGTATCCATAAAACATCAGGCCCCGCAATGGGTACAGTGTGCCCTGGTGGGCAAAAGCGAGACAACCAGACAGCAGGAGGAACGGTGTCCAAAACGTTCTGTCAAAATACTTAGGTTTAAGGTTGTTTTTTTCTGGAGTGATTTTGTTCCCCAGCTGTTTTGGGATTGCTGTGTGGGTTATATGCCTGCCCTGCCTTGCTTCCCACAAGCATTGTGCCCCATCTAGCATTACTCCCTGATAGCTCTCTTCATCAAATGTCGCTTCACGAGCTGCGTGATGGCACCAAGGAAAAACCGTTCCTCTGATAAGCGATAGGAGACCTGGGGAGACAATTAACTGTGAGGGGGTTCCTATGCAGTGTAATGTCATCCTTGCACAAAAAGAGGCCACATTTCTCTTAATGCTCCTCAGGCTTCACTGACAATAAGTCCAAGAAAGCCATCTCGCTCACCTGCCGCCCCATGAGGAGGTTAGGAGCGTACATGTTGGGCAGGACAGTGCTCCATGGGAAACCTCTGCCTAATGGGACCTCCTCTGGAAGCTGGAGGCTGCAAGAGGCAATTCAGAGTTAGGGCGGCCAGAGAGCACAGCTAAAAGGCAGCTCTGTTGTGCAGGCCCGTGGGAAGAGACTCCCAGAGCAGGAGGTGCAGCTCAGGGCCCGACCCGGGCCCGAGGCAGGCCTCTGGGGTGCTTCGGGGTGGGGGGACCCCAGGCTGTGCTGCTGCATGGATCCAGTATCAGGCACATGTTCCTGGTCCTGTTTGAACCTCCTCTTCCAAAAATGGGAGAGTTTTAGCAAAAAACGCCTACTGTACAAAATAGGAAATGGATTCTAGGTGATGGAGAACAGCATCCCTAGGAGCACCAATGGCACACCATTTTATGACTGTTTCTGTGATTTCTTTTCTCTGGCCACATTTGCTAAACAGTGAATTGGAGGTTTGGGATATTCCAAGTTGTGTGGCACTAAGCATCACCGGGCTGTTGTCAGTAGGAACACACCAAAAAAAGACAGTCCATGTGCATGACAGCACGGGCACAGCAGTGAAAACGGGTGGGTGGGTTGGATGGATGGACAGAGAGATGGATGGATGGATGGATAGATGGATGGATGGATTCCAGAGGTGTTGCTATAAAGGGGCAGAGTCTGGGCTGCCTCCTGCCATGAGGGGATGTGGCAGGGGTGCAGACGCTGCAGTGACCCCCGGGAGATCCTCAATTTGAAGGCCTCATCCTGTCTCCCAGCTTCCAGCTCTGTCTGAGGCTCGCATTCGGGCTCTTGTCATTCCTCTGAGGGCTGCTGAAGGCACTTAATTCCTGGATTTGCAATGGTATTCCCAGAACCGTCCACATTGAAGCCCTGTCATGAGGTGCTGTACAACATATGAAACAGTGGTAGGACTATAAAACTGGACATAGTTCTGTAAGACTGCAGAGAGTTAGCGAGGAGGGAAATCTGAAAAGGCTCAGAGCATGTCTTGGTTCTGGTAGGTAACCACGTGATGCAGCCCATTTGGTGAGAAAGTGGATAGAAAACACACTTTCATCAGGCTCCAAACAGAGAGACTCGCATGGGCAGTTTCAGGGAAAAAAAAAAAAAAAAAAAAAAAAAAAAAGGCAGCTTAAAATTCAAGGCAGCAATGCAAACCTATTTGGCATTCATTGTCAGAGGAAAATTTAATTTTGCTCAAATTTGGCAGAGCACCTCATTAAAGCACTTTCAGGCCTCAGAGACTTTGAAGGCGAGCAGAAGAAGCCCGTGCAGCCGCCCAACCCCATCCGGGCCCCACGCACCCCAGCACCTCGCCACCTCACAGACCCCCGCAGGTCTGCCCAGCGTGGCCAGCTTGCTGTGCTGAGCCAGATCCCACCCCTGGGGGGCAAATCCCACATCCCCCAAATCCCCAGCTGTAGCACAGGGCATGGGAGGGAGCTGCAGCAGGAGCGGAGAGCAGGGGCTTTGCTGCCAGCCTGGGGGAGCAGCACCGGGCCCCTCAGCGCCCTGGTCCCCACTGGTGTGAAAGGAGAGCAACCCCACGCTGCTTCAGGATGGCCCACTTTGAAGATGCTCATGGTGAGGGTAAAATTCAACCTTCTGGCTTCACCTCCGCCTTGCATTGCTGCCCCTTCCCTGTTTGCAGCCCATCCCTCTTGGTGCCCTGTGCAGGTGGTGGCTGATGCAGCAGGTGCTGAAACTTGTTTTTTGCTTTGTCTTTGAGGTCTATGCCCTTCTTCCCCCAAAGGAAAAGATGAGGAGCAAGAAAAACCCCTGTTTGCTACAGATTGTGACTGGCTTGTGTACTAATGCTGCCTTTCTCTCCTTGTTCTAGGGAGTGCTGCCGATTTTTTGGAGACAATGGCTTGACTTTGAAGGTGTTTTTTACCAAGGCAGCACCCTTTGGTGTTCTTTGGACACTCACAAACTACCTTTACTTACATGCAATAAAGAAAATAAACACTACGGATGTCTCCGTGTTGTTCTGCTGCAACAAAGCGTTTGTGTTCTTGCTTTCATGGATCGTTCTGAGGGACAGGTTCATGGGAGTGAGGGTAAGTGACTCCTTATCTCTGTCTCTTTCTGCCCCCTCTCCCCCTGCCCTTCCTTTCCCCTTTCCCGGAGCAGTGCCCCATGCAGTGTCAGCACAGAAACCCTTGGAGAGGGGGACGAGCCCTTGCTTGCAGCCTGGCTCCCTGCGCATTTCCCACCAGCAGAGAGGAAACCTGCTCTGGAGCATGATGTGAAGGCTAGCTGCTGTCTCCATGCTGCTGTGAGCATACACCAGCCTTTGCCTATCTCCTCCGAGTTAAAAGGTTTCCGAGAGTATTGGAAACCCACGGCCCCCGCTGACCCTGCTGCCGTTTTGGCAGCCCTCGGCACGCGGTGTCCTCTGGCAGCAGAGCCAGGCAGATGGGCAGCTGGCATCCACCACGGTGACCCAGCGGTAACTGCAACCAAAAGGCACTGCTGAGTCCCTCCAGCCTCCCTGCATCAGCAGGCGCTGGATTAGTATTTACAGCAATGATGGCAGTAATACCTATCTTTCACCCAGTGCTTGAAGAGCTCCCTGCTCACCAGCCTTGGCAAAGTTTTCAGTGCTCAGGAAAAGCTGCGTTATCTCTCACTGCTGAGAGTTAACTTTTGGGAAGTATTGCTCTCTGGCAGGAGCACTTGGACAGCCCAGTGGTGGTTGCAGCCAAGAGGCAGCTCAGGGGAGCATTGCAAAACGCCCCTGCCAACAGCCCGGCCTTGCCAGCTGGTGTCTGTGCCTGCCCATCCAACTTCCCAGGTAACAGTACACAGAAAACAAATTAACTGTTGGGCTTTTGTTTGGTTGGTTTTGCTTTGTTTTGTTTGTAATGCGTAAGCAAGGGTATCCTGAAATGCTCCCAGAGGCAGGGAAGTGTCACTTTTATCCCAGCTGGCCTTGCTGGCCATTTTGATCGAAGTGAAAAAATATGCATTTTGCTGGTGTTCATCCGTCTTGTGGCACCGTCACTGAGCACCCTGTAGTGCTGGTTGGACTCAGGAGAGGAGGTGTGTAGACAGATGACCACTGCTCTCCTGCACTGGCAGCTTGCTCCTTACTCTGTATGTGCTCTCTCCCACAGCTGGATGTGAGTGTGGGGGAAAGAAGCTGACTTGGGCATATGGATACCCACGTGGACATGTGGACTCAGGAGCAGGGACATTTCTTATGCACTCTCTGGAGCTGCAGCCACATCCAGCTGTCCTTTGTTTCTTGTCCACACTGCCTCGGGAAAGGACAACCTGCTGGAAAGGCAGCAGCAATGTTCCCCCACACATCCCAGCCCCTCGCCATGGCTGTGGTGAGAGGTGGCCAGGGGGCTTCCTAAGACACCCACGTGCCCAAGGAGGGACACGGCCATCCCCTGTCCCACTGACAGATCAGCAAGGAGCCTGGGTGCAGCGAGAAGGGACTTGCAGGAGGACTGGGCTATTGGCCCTGGCACAGACATTTCTCCACCCCAAGCTCCAAGCTGCTGCCCATGTGTGGCTGTGGTCTCCACCATGCTCCCCAGGGACGGTAGGACAACCCACACACAGCTTGGATGGGAGATGGCCAAGCCTGGAGCAGAGGCTATGATAAATGATGCATCTACCCTTCTCTGTCTCCTGGCCAGGCGATGCTGAAGGGTTAGAGCTGCCATCCTTCAGACAAGCCCTAGGCGTGTGCCTTGCAACCCTGCAAAGAGCCGCACAGTCAGTGCAGAGGTGCATCCACCCCAGCAGCCTGTCTCCAACAGCTGCCAGTAGAAAAATCAGTCTGATTGGGAGAAACCTACAGTGACAGTCCTTCACCAGCCTCTCCAGCAATTTGAGGCTCAAGGACTTCCTGAAATAGAAGTGATGATCATATAGTTAATGGTCCTTGATGGACTTCTTTCCTCCATGAGTCTATCCTTGTAAACTTCTCACACCCGCAGCAAGGATACCCTTGGCTGATTTACCCATCGGGTGAAGACAAGTCTCCTTTTGTTTGTTCTGCACCTGCCCCACGCTAGTTTTGTTTGATGCCCTTTTCTCCCGTGCTTCTGTACCCACACTGTGTCTGCATGCCCTTTTATTTTTATTTGACAAGCAGCAGCATGCTGACGTGAGCGGACTGCTGAGCTCCATCAGCCCTGCCCATCCAGGACATCCCCACACTGCTCTAGTGCCAGGCACTGTGTTCTGTGTTTTTTCTCTCCTTGCCTTAAAAAACAAAGCCTGTCCAGGCTGGCAGGGCGTAGCTACACCACCAAGTGTCCCTTTAGAGGGACACTTCCTCTTTAGCCAGGAAAGCTGCAAGCGGCAACAGCATCGGCTCTGTGGGTACCTGCCTGGGGCTGCTATGGATTCCTGCCTAAGGACAGGGGCAGATGATGCAGAAGTACCTCTCGTGTAAAGCTGCCCTCGTGTTTTTCCATGCTGGGGGCTGGCCAGTAACGCTCGCTTTCTTTGTTTGTCCCCATCCAGATCGTGGCTGCTATATTTGCTATTGCAGGGATAGTTATGATGACGTACGCTGATGGGTTTCACAGCCACTCCGTGATTGGGATAGCCCTGGTGGTGGGCTCTGCCTCCATGTCTGCTCTCTACAAGGTAAGTACACCCAAGTCCCCACTGAAAGATGCCAGTCACCACCGCTGACTTGCTCGTAAACCTCCATGCAGTTGGGTACCATTGCCCTTCTTTGCGGACCTCTGCCATAAACACAGGTATTTGCTTTCTCTGATGCCTGCCCTCAGTTAGGACAAAGCCTCCTCCTTCCTGGGAAGACAGCGCTGTGAGCACCCGTTTGGACATGGGGACAGAGGTGCTCGTGGGTGGCTGCTGTGTGTGGGGACACGGGGAAGGGCCGCCAGGCAGTATGGACCTGCTTGCTCAGCACCACAGCACTCCTCAGATCACAGCTCAAGGCATGGGCAGGCGATGTCTTGTACAAGGAGGGTCGTGCACCCTTCCTCTCCTCCCCCTGCCTGTCTCCACCAAGTCTTCTGCTTTTTGTGCCAAATTTTCCTGAGGTTTTCCTGAAGGGATCATGCAGAAAACAGACTCAAGGCTCCAGGCTATGGTGAGCCCCCTTTCCTTTCAGGAGGTGCCAGCTCTTCTCCTTAGAATGGCCAGAGGGGCTGAGTCCCCTTCCCACGAGGGTATATTTGGGGAATGAGCTGCTCTCCCCAGCTTCACTAGCAGCCATCTCAAGTGTCTCCAATACCATTGCATACATGCCCCACACACAGTCCTTCTGCCCCAAGCACCAGCCAGGTCACCTGGAGCTGCTGGAGCTGGGACACCAGCCCTCCAGGGAGGTGGTGCGAGAGTTACAGCAGCCCATGTGGTTTTTGTCTTGTAGGTTTTATTCAAACTTCTTCTGGGCAGTGCAAAATTCGGAGAAGCTGCCTTATTTCTGTCCGTGTTAGCTGTCTTCAATGTTCTCTTCGTTACCTGTATTCCTGTCATCCTTTATTTTACCAAAGTGGAATACTGGAGCTCTTTTGCCGTCGTTCCTTGGGGAAACCTCTGCGGATTTTCGATTCTCTTATTGAGTGAGTACATGCTGGGCTCTCGTGCTGCTCGGGGTGGAATAGCATGCCAGAAACTGGCCACTGGTGGAAGCTGTAGCCCTCTGAACTACTGGAGCTGTTTCCCCTTACTCTGAACCTAAGTTTTAGCTTGAGAAGTCACTCAAAAGGCCCGTTCCTATGTGGAACCTACAGCTTTAAAAAATAAATAAATAAATAACAAAAAGCAGACAGAACCAGCTATTTGGCTGAAATCTTCCAGATGAAAAATAATGCCTTGGGATAGAAAGCAGGAATTGCCCAGGATTCCAGCTGTATTTGTGGGCATTACACTAAGAGGTAGGCTGTACCCAAACCTCACCCTGATCCTGCCACTGGAGTCCAGCGGGGCATAGAGTTACCTAATAATAAGGATGTCCTGGGCAGACAGAGGCGCAGCAGATGGACGTCTGTGCACAGGTGTCTTCCAGGAATGCCAGCAGAGTTTAATGTGCTTTCTATATGAACAATGTACAGAGGGAGTAATAAAGCAGAAGTATTTTGCTTTGCCTAGTTCCACTGGAGTAAAAGGTGGTTATTTTTTTTTTTCTTCTTCAGCATTCAATATTCTACTAAATTTTGGAATCGCTATTACGTACCCCACCTTGATTTCTCTTGGCATTGTACTGAGTGTGCCAGTAAATGCGGGTAAGAATTTCTGACTTTTGCATCCTAATGAGTACATGAAATCTGTGGCCTTTCAAGTATCTACCGGGAATAAAAGCAAATAGCTGTTAAAGACATTTTACATCTTATCTTAAAAACTTACGCAGATGACACTCATTAAAAATTTATACTTTAATTGTTAAATACGTGTTGTATGATATTGCATGACTATTCATAATTTCTAGAATTGCTTTTTAAGTTAGTGTCTGAAGAAGCCAGCGTACTGAAAAACAAACTAGATTTGAAGTCATCCATCTCTGGGCTGGGGTGAAAACTCACAGATGAAGTAGAAATCAATTCTTAATGATTTTTTTCCAGGCAGGCTTAATATTAAATTGAAACAAATAGAATTAAATACATCTTAGAGCAAATATGTGTTAGTAATTCTGCTTGCCTTGGTAAATAAAAGAGCAAGTGTAGAGACTACGGGGCAGTGAGGCTGGGCAGGGTAGTGGACAGGCAAACCTGACCCAAACCACAGCCCTCCCCTTTCTTGGCTAGGCATGAAAAGAAACAAAAAATACATTACCATTTACACTTCCTTGCTCCTTAAATGAACCAGGGCCTGCTGTGCCCGCTCTGACCCAGGCTGTACCCTGCTGTGTGCTAATCCAGCAGGAAGAGTCTCTCTGCCACCATCTCCCCACGGCCACATCCTCCTGCGCAGCCCAGCCCTCAGAGCCGGGGAGCTGGGGGGAGGGAAGGGGATGCTGCCCTCGTGCTTTGTCCCACGTAATAACACCAGTTCAATGTCCCACACAGTTGTTGATCACTACACGAGTGAAATTGTCTTCAACAGTGTCCGAGTAATCGCCATCGTCATTATTGGCCTGGGTTTCCTCCTGTTGCTCTTGCCAGAGGAATGGGACGTCTGGGTGATAAAGCTGCTCACGCGTCTCAAGGTCCGGAAGAAGGAAGAAATCCCCGAAGGGAACGGAGACATCGCTTCAGGATTGCCTAACAAAAGCCGGAGAACTCGCCCCTCCATGTCATCCTTTGCTCATTAAATGCTCTTTTTACCAAAACTTTGTGGTTAACCTTATATATGATGATGCAAAGGTCTTTCCTTGGGAAGAAGCACACCTGTCCAACACGGTGTACATACCTGTACAGTTTTGATATGATCACCATCTAAGGCATCAAGTCTTGGCATGTCCAGTTTGCTTGTACTTTTTTCACATCAGACCTTTCACTTAAGTAGTACACTGAAAAAAACTGCAAACCAAGAACCTCTCTTCTCTTTTTAAATGAATGTAATATATAGTCAAAATATATTTGCATAGGTTATTTTAAAGAATGATTTTCATGAAAAGCAGGGCAGACATTTTGAACATTAGGTACCGAATGACGCATTGCACACTGTGATTTAAAAGAAAAAAAATGCTATGCTACATCACATCTTTATTTTTTTGACCAGAGCTGTACTCTGATAGTTTTCAAGGAACCAAAAGGGAATCTTTATGGGGACAGGAAGATGGGGGGAAGAGTAGAAGGAGGGAAGTTTGGAAATCACTCTGTGTAGGTCAGCGCGTGCCGCGCTGGAACCGGACAAAAATTCAAGTGATAAAAATGCCTGCACTAAAGCACTAGAGGGAAAACAGTCTAGAGCCCAAATCTCCTGGTACTGCACGTGACTGTAGTCCATGTTTAAAACCATGCAAGAGAAATCCAGTGCCTTCTACAGAACTCTTGTCTTTATCTGCGCAGAACCAGGCCCCGCTGCGAGACGGCGGCACTGCGGGGCTCAGGCTTGCAGCCCCGGGCACCCCGCGTCCCCTCCGGCACCGGGACGTGCCCCCCACACGCTCTGTGACTTCCTTGGGAGCGCTGTGCCCTGGGGACTGCAGGTTTGTGCGCAGGGGACCTGGTTCTCCTCCCGCTTGCACAGGTTTTACCCCTGTGTGGAGCCGCACTCGGTTAACGCTAGCATGAGAGAGGGGAAATGGTGGTGGTCGCGTGGGGAAAAATCTGACCGAAAATGCACGACGGAGCTGACGAGAGCGGGGTTGCTGATGTACAGTCTGAGAACACGGACTGAGGGGGTGAATCACCAGTTGCTTTTACTCCATAATTGTGAGTGTTTAAGAGTTAAATATGTAATATATTTACATCAAATGTAACACTTTTTATGAAACTTGTAAGCACCAGGATGTTTACTTACGCGATTTTGGTTCGCCATTAAATTTCTATCTGTGATAGATCACATGCTATGTAAAAAAGGGGGGAAAAAAAGGTTATAGTTTACTATTTTTGAAGTTTACATTGTTGCATACAAAATTAAAAGTGTTCTTTTGAACTGCTGCCATAGCCTAAGGGTCCCTGCTGCTACTGAGGCCCTCTTTGTCTCAGGCAGGGGTGGCATCCACTTCAAAACATTTTAGCAAATCAACTTCAGATTCCATTAGCTGTTTGGCAACGCTCAATAATAAAAGATTTTAAACTCAGCTTCTGTCAGTGCTGTTTCCCTCTCGTGGCTGCACCTTTACTCCAGTTTTGCTGTGGGTTGCATCTGGCCAAAGTGATCAGGTGGCAGAGACAAGATCAGCCAACGTTCAGTCCGGTCTCACAGCCCCAGCTACACCACAGGAGCTTTTCCTCTGCCCAGAGTCCCACTGACTTCAACATGAAACCGCAGTCCGAGCCCTGCAGACATTATCCATGTCCCCCCGGCACAGCTTGAGGCCATTCCCTCCAGTCCTGTCACTGGTTACCTGTGAGAAGAGGCCGACCCACGGCTCCCCACACCTTCCTTTCAGGCAGCTGCAGAGAGCAGTAAGGGCTCCCCTGAGCCTCCTCATCTCCAGACTAAACAACCCCAGTGCCCTGGGAAATACTAAGGCCCTGGCCCAGGCTGTGTGTTTGTTCTCTACATCTCTCTCTCTGACCAAATAGACACTAAAAACTTGCCAAAGAAGATTACACGTGCAAGAAAAAATCTGAGGCTGTGGCAAGCTGAGCAGCTGACAACCCTCGTCCCATTCAGGGTAACACAGCTCAATTTTAAAAATTTGGGGAGAATCAGGAGAGGTTACAGTACAGGACAGGAGGACACGTACAATGCTAGTAACTGGCATGAAGGGCACACACAGGCTCCCAGATTAAAATTTACTGCATCTTCAGGTATATAATTTGTCACCCTCAAAGTATCCCGCATCCCTCCCCAAGCTTCCTGATGAGTCGAGGCCAAAGAAGAATGTACAAAGAGCCCGTCTATTTTCCATAATTTCAGTAAGTACCATCTTCTGTCATCTCTGCACTCCATTTCAGTGTGTGCTTGATGCAGTGCAATACGTACCTGAAAGGCTCTAAATGATGTGACAAAATCTGCACCTAGTGTGTGTTCATTGCTAAAATGGCAGCAGAATTCAGTGTTCAGCGCAGATCATGGGGGAATTTATGTACCACAACAGACAGCCGCATCAGTAAAACTGCGATTTACAAAATGTGATTGTCATTGCTTCTGCTGGCTTATCCTTCCCGAGAACAGGCTGAACACAGGTGAGGGCTGGGATTTCAAACAGTATTTTATTACTATATCTCCCAAAAATGAACTGAGGAAACTAGATTAACCAATCTTAAGCACTTCTAAACTACACACAGTCTAATCAGATGAACTGACCTACACTTCTTCAGGCAACACCTTGCCCTGAACAGCTGGTGTGAAGGCAAGCAGGTGCTTGATGAAGCTTTCCAGAGTGAAGCCCAGGGTGTGACTAGGGGTACATGTGGGCATCTGTGAGTGCCACGGCTTCCCAGATCTGAAGCTGAAGAGCAGAAGGAACTGGAGTCATTGGCTCCCCCAGAAGGAGAGGCAGAGAGCCAGCCCTTCTGAGAAAGCACTGGATGCAGCTGGGTCACCCTTCAGGCGAGGGCAAGATTGAACTCTGCTGATGCTGGGCTGGTAAAAGATACGCAGGACAGATTTGGTGCCTTAGAGGTCAGGGATGAGCTGGCAGGCTCCCCAGTGTGCTCCAAAGGAACAGTGTGCAATCTCTGCAGCACGGTGTGATTTGGTCCTGCTGCTGGCGTGTACAGACCCCACACAGCTCTGCAGGGCAGCACCAGCACCACAACCCGAGCCTGGCCCAGGGTGGCCACCTCAGACCTCTTCCTGAGGCAGGCCTGCAGGAGGGGGGTTCAAGTGCTGACCTGGATTGTCGGCCTTCTGCTCCAGCTCATCCCTCACAAAGCGACTTGGCTCCTCCCTGCTGATACATCCAGTGGGCTTGTAAAAGCAGCAAGTTGAAAACAATATCAGGAGAGTAAAGAGCATCACCAGGCCCCTGCAGCTGCCTCCTTTCACAGCTGCACAATGCAGCGGTGAGGAATCCAAGGAAGGAACAACAGCTTCTCCCCCTCCCCTGCAAGTCTTTTTCCTTGCCCCCCTGTCTGTAGGTGACTCCTGCTGCTGCCTTTATTTTTCGTTACAGCTATCCACAGTCTCATCACCACATGAGTCAGAGTCGGGCTTATATTAGAAAGTTTCTTCTGTTCTTCTGTCAAGGATGGTTGTATTCATATCAGCAGCCTTCAGAAAACAGCTATAAAAGGCAGAAATCCAGCCACAACACTCAGATGAACAGAAGACGCTGCAACCAGCATCTAGCTTTACTGTTTTAGGGGTCGGCCTCACTGATCTCAGGTTCTCCTTGGTGCTGCTCTGCATGCAAAGCGAGCACACTGCTGAGTTGGTCAGGGCTGGCACAGACCACAGGCTGGGGCTAGGGGGTTCTTCAGGGAGTGGGGAAAGAACAGGACCCCGAAGTAATGCTGCTGCTGTGGAGCAGGAGTACAGGAAAGATGGGATGAGGACAGAAATGGCCTTCGGGAAACACCTTCCAGCGTGAGATGCCCACATGCCCCTTGCTACAACTCCTGTAGAAGAAATGGGGTCTGTGCACATGCTGTAAAGTCACGAACCACAGGGAGCCTGGCTCCACGGCCCTGATTTGTACAGCAGACAGGAAGGAGACCTGCAAGGCCTCCAGGACTGAGCTACAACTCAGCAAAGGCCAAGGCTGAGAAGCTTCTCCCACAATCCAGCCCTCATGCAAGCTGTCTTTGCAGCAGTAATGGATTTTGATAGATGAGTTTAATTAGCTCATCATTATTAAAAGAGAAGCAAGTAGGTTTTCTTCTTCAGCTGGCATGTTCTAAGGGCACCTCTGTGACAGGCTGCTCCTTACTTAAAAGTCTTGAACATCAAAAAGGGAAATAAAAAAAGAAGCTGAAAGATCTTTTGAAAGCAAAGAGGAAGTCAAATGAACAGCTGCCCACCTGCAGCACAGAAATCTTCTTTTTAGAGGAAATCACATTCCTAAAGGCAGGACCAGTAGCTCAAACTAAAGTTTCTGAAGATAAAATGCCTCATACTTCGCTCTTCTACCTGAAACTCTGTTGGGGGGAAATATACTGTCACTCATTCTATATGCACAAACTTATTCTAAGGAGGGTGGCGATCAGCATTTCTCCACGCACATGACAGACACACTAAGATGCAACCAGCATACCTTTCCCTAACGAAGACTGAAGCATAAGCAGAGTCACAAGTCTGGAACAGGCCTAAACGGTGGAGGTTGTGGAGCTCACATCAGCACTGCGTTTAAGAACCTGTTAAGTGCAATCTCTCTGCAATGGGACAGCATCTTTCACCCAACTGATACATAAAGAAGACTAAAGTAGATGTGCTTTTAAGGAATTATTCACCATAAATTGAGAAACTCTCTTATAAGTGAAAACAGGTACCTTGGGGCCCCTCTCCTTGCATTTTAGACTTTTTACCATTCCCTTGTGTCTATTAATGCTGGATGACACCAGCTCTTTTGCTGCCCGGCCACGACAGTGAGAGATCCTCTCTCAGTTTTAGCCTTGACCATCCTGAATCAGTAAAAAAGTATGGTCAGTGAATGTTGTCTGTTACCAATCATTTATAAAGATGTACTCATGTCAGTATAGCTCCTTTGATCACCTCTCTCATTTTGAAGAAAAATCATTTACTCCTGCCTCAATATCCAGTTACTAGACCACAGGAAAACCTACTCTTTTGGCCCACAATAGCTTAATTTCTTTGGTAAGAAGCTTCATTAGAAACTTATCAAAAATCTAAGTACAATGCTTGCTATCCTCTCTAAAAAGCACCCAGATGAGAGTGTGGGAAGTCACCCATCCTTCAGGCTCCACTGAGCATGAAAGGACAGGAATACTGAGTCTGGGGACTTGGTCCCTTCTCCTTTGCCTTTCCACAGGGGAGGATGGCCCTGGCTAGCCTCCGCGGATTACTTACACTGACCTCCAGCTTCTGCACATACCCACAACTGGCCAAGATGCTGAAGACTCAAAGCTAGCTTTCAGTGGGATCCAAGCAGCAGGATGTGTGGGGACTTACAAGGTGTGAACTTTGGCTTTGTTTTTCTGCCCTGCTGGCTGCTAGCATGCATGAAGGGCCGGTGAGCCCAGCTTTGCTGTCTACCAGCAATAGCTGTTACTGTCCCTCCAGCTTCTGAATCCGAAGCTGCCAAGTCTTTAATGACCCCAGTCTAGTGAGCAAACAGAGGAAGCTGTATAATACTGTCCTTGTGATTTTTGGCTACATTTTAAATGCCTGACTATATATTTTGGCTATACATTTTTAATGCTTTCCTGACATGTAAACAAAACCATCTCCCTTTCCTTGTGTGATTCTGGATTCGATCAAAGGCATGTTACTTGCTAGCTTGGCTGCTATGAAAATTGACATTGATCTTCAGAGCAAATATTCACCATGTTTGAGAACAATGTTGCCTTTGTGCATGTGAAAGCAATCCCATCTGGTACTGCACACCCCTGCTTCACTGAAATGTTTACAGTGAACGCTAAGGTGATCGGTGCAGCTGATTATTAAATATAACACATGGATGCAAGCACTCAGCTGGCTTTTTGATAAATAATTTTAGAGTATGTATCAGTCTCAGAGAGAACCAGGGACCGCTTCTTAGCTTTCAGTACATACCATGCCATGGTAATTTGAAGGCATCCAAACAAAACTCGAGAGTTTTCTTCCATTTAGATAGCTCTGAAAATCAGTCTGTCTGCAGAATAGGCAGATTCCCAGTTTCCCATCTGAGCTTTCTTGCAAGAAACTGAATATCAACATTGCTGCAAAGCAAGATTGTGTCATCCTTCATGGGCTTGGAGAATTGCTAATCAGGAGCCAACGGAAGAATTGGTCAGTATTCCTGCCTTAACATTGCCTCTCTTCCCCAAATACTCCTTTTTCTGTTTTCTTCCTTCATAAAAACTGAACAAAAAAAAGGAATATTGGCATTAAAAACATCTGCCTATAATTAACACAAATGACTCACCACCTTACCAGAATCCTGACCCTCTAGGATTTTTTTTCTCTGTCACAACTTTTAGGTAGCCTAGTGATATTCAGACAGCATTCCACAGAGCACCTCACTGATGTCCATGAAGGGTCACAAAGAAGAGCAGTCTTTTCTCTGTAGGCTTCACATTGCTATGCAGGGGTCTGAAGAAGATGGAAATCACTGTCGTGTCTGTTCTCTCCCCTTCCATCTCCACACCAGCCTGTTTCATCCTTCCTCATCAAATCCCCTCCAGTGCTTCCTGGGCACACGCAGCCCTCTGGTACAAGCAGAGCTAGCACAGAAAGCTGCGGTAGCTGTCCCAGAGCATTTCCCTAATTTTCTACGTTCGTGTTGCACTGTCACTCCCTATGGCAGGGATCTTCATCACAACATGCAGCAAAGGCAACTTATGAGGAAATCAAGGTAAGAAGCCCAACGCACATTGAGTTGAAACAGAAGGTGGCAATGCACATTTTGTTAGGTATTTAGAAAACCTGTTTGCTAAAGCTGCCAAAAAAAGCAAGTTTTCTTTCTCCTCATACACTCTTCCTTCTTTATTCATTCAAAAGAACAACTAAAAAATATGCTAATTCATCCAAAAAAATCATGTTGTTGTTAATAAATAAATAAATAAAATTTAACATAAGGTCTTTATGAAATAGTAAAAAGGAATGCCTTGAATAAGGCTACAGAAAGTACAGTATATATAATATGTCTCTTTCAGATATTTAGTTACAAACATTTGGTATTAACTGCAATGTTATGTAAAGAGAGAAGTTTTCTTTATATGCATAAACAGATCATTTAGTAACATCGGTGGCTACTAAAAAAAGAACTCTAATTATCAGCTGAGGAACTTACTAACTGTCTGTCAGTTCTTAAGCAATTCCTTTACTAGGCTCAGAAAATTGTCGCTCTAAAAATCAGTGGTCTTCTCTAATGGCTGATTCTTCAAGAGGGGTATTTAGTTTCTAAAGCACTTTTTAAAAGTTATCTTAAAGCTAAAGATGACCTTTTCTGTTAAAGAATGACCCACTGGAATGAGAATTTAAGTCCCACTGAACCCTAATAAACCACAAAAGTAACTTCAAGAAAACAATGTCGGAAAGACTTCGAACCATAGAGATGTATGAATGTTTCCCCTCCACAAGAACAAAGTCTTTCCACGCTTGTCTTTGCAGATTGCATCTTCAAAGCTGATGCTGCTGTCAAGAGTAACCTGCGAGGGTCTTCTTCAGTCAGCAAAAGGATGGAAGCAGAATTTAAAATTTGGTCACACCCTGCAAGATCTCAAGAACTGGAAGGGGACCTTGTTGTTTAACATGTTCCTGACCGCTACTTACTTTCTTCCTTCTTAAGACCTTCCAGTAACAAGCACTCAAAGCCTCTAGATTTTTTTTCCAGAGCTTCTGTGGTTCATGAAGTAGGACTGATGTACTAGTAGGCAAACCTCCTTTCTCCATCCAATGCTTGCCTTCAAAACACTAAGGTAAAATTCATTGTTTAAAATGAAATGCTTTTGTCTTCATTTAAGTGAGAGCTTCCCAGAGAGATGGCTGATGTCCAACCATTTAAGTAATTCCTGTTAAAACATTTTCAAAGAGGAACAGAAAGAGGCAACTACTGTTTGCAGTTCATGGTATTTCTTTGCTTAATTTATTCATTTTTAATAATAAAACCAGACACAATTAATTATTATGATTTCTTTAATCATATTCTTTCCTCAGGCATAGCAAGGAACACTGGAAGACTAAAAGAGTCAGAGTTACATCTTTAACAGACATCTGAAAAGCAAGAAAGAAAAAGCATTGATGCATGATTCTCTCACGCTACGCATTTTTGCAATTTTTATTTTAAAATACAGCTTGGTGCTCAACAACAGAAGACAATGCCCTGAGTCACGTCAGGTAAGATCCTATTATTATTTCTAGCAAAATAAATAGTTGGACATGGGACTATGTTACTTAAAGAACACTATTTCAAATGAAATTCACTGACAATTTATTATGGATAAGGATCATAATTTAAAGGAGGATATATATGAGTCTTTCTATGCAAGAACAACAAATTAATTGAGCTCTTGGTGTATGCACAAAGCTGAACACAGCCACGGTACTTCAAGAAGTGCTTTCATTACTGTTCCTAGGGATACCTGTAACATGCTAATTTCCTCAGCAGTGAAAGGAGAAATCGTCATGGCAGCCAACCCAGAATCTGCTGGGTAAATACGGCATAAACAAGTCTGAAGGTGAGGAGAGATTTGTAAGGTGTTCATCGGAAGGCAGAGCTGTCTCCCAGTTAACAACAACAGGCACAAAAGAATCCGAGAGCAGGACTACTGCACAAACCCCACACAATTCACCTGAACACGGTCCTGGCAAGAGTTTTGGTGGACCATGGTCACCCGATTCTTTAACATCTCACTTACTGCTAAGTGGAAACATAATTCAGAGGCTTCAGTCGTGGCAAGTGGCTCACCTAACAAATCTGGAATTATTTCAGCCTTCCATCTTTCTAGAACATTTGCCTCTGCCCGGCTATTATAAATATCCCATTTATTACTTACTGGGCACGCTTCCCCAAAGCGAAGGGCTAAAGATAGACGCTTAGAATTGGCAGATCAGCAACAACAAAAAAATTCAGCTCCTTATGATAGCAGTTTAACCAAATGGAAACATGGTCATTAAAAATATATTAGAGAAATCTGTCTTTTTTCTGTTCATGCACTTTCTAAAGCCAGATTACTAGATTTCCATAATATCCATTACACAGAGTTATTTACAAATGTCTTCAGTGAGTATTTCTTGGACCGCAGGCCCTTAAAGAATAAACTATTTATCACAAATATCCCAGATGTGCTACTGGGGCTTTGTGATTAATTATGTATCACCACATTATTCCTTCTGTTTCATGAACGCACCAGCTAAACAACGTTATACACAGCATAAATTTTAAAATCTGAAACACAAGTGACAGACACTTGCTACTACCACGTTTTGGTCCTGAAACTTAACGCTCGTTTTCTTTTCAATATTCACGCTTGTCAAAGCTTGCTTCTCAAAAGCTTGTGTGCATAAGAGTCATGAGTAAGCTTACTTACACCTTTACCAATTATTTTCAATAAAAGCCATAACTGAAATCCCACTTTTGTAGTGACTTCTACTCACCTTAAAGTTCCTGTTATGTTAGAAATTAAACTGCTGCATTTCCCTCTCCTACCCATCAGAGTCTAGCAATAAAAGGGCGGTTAAAGCAAACAGCCAGAGATGAGAGCAGACTGTGTGAAATACCGCCAGGCGTACCGCGGCATTCACGCTCACTGTACTCCCCAGAAACATCCCTCACAAGCAGCACTTTGACAGAACTCGTCCCTTCCACAGGGCCCTGCAGACCGCCAGGGGCCGGCGGCTCCGCGCCCGCCGGTTTGGGCCCCGCCGCCACAACTCCACCCGCCCCACGGCGGCCGCGCAGCGAGTTTCCACGGCAACAGGCCCCTCGGGAACCGAGCACCCAGCATTTAAAGGCGGCTGACGTGTGAAGGGGCAAAGACCATTAATTAATTGTGCGGCGCCACTAAGCCCCCCCGGGTCCCTCAGGGAAGTCGTCACGGCACCGAGCCTGGCAGAGTTCAAGCAGCGTTCAGGCAACGCTCTGGCACGTGGCTTGTTTTGGGGGTGGTCCTCTGGGGACCCAGGCGTTAACTCGCCGACCCCTGCGGATCCAAGTCGGCTATTTTGTGATTCTGTGGCTCCCAAACACAGCCAGGGCACGGCTTGCTACCAGCCCGCGGCGGAGGCGGAATGGCCGCCGCCCGCCCCGCCTCCGCCCCGCCCGCAGCCGCGCTGGGCCTGCGCCTGCTGCTGACCTTCGGGAGGGAGGCTCAGGGCCGTGCTGGGCCGGGCCGGGCCGGGCCGGGGCTCCCCGCTGCGGTGAGGGGCGAGGCGCGGTGTCGGCCGCCCCGTGCTGGCCGCGCAAGGCGGCAGGGAAGATGTCGGCCCCCACGATGCAGGAGAGGAAGGCGTGCTGGGGGGCGCGGGACGAGTTCTGGCAGTGCCTGGAGGCACACGCGGAGGACGCGGCGCGGTGCGAGGAGCTGCGGGTGGCCTTCGAGTCCCGGTGCCCCCAGCAGTGGGTGAGCGGCGGCCGCGGGCGGCCCCACGAGGGCCGTGCCAGGCCAACGGAGAGTCTGCGGGCCGCGGGGGGGCGAGCCTAGAGGGGAGAGGGGAACACCGCAAGCCCGGGCTCCCCGAGAAACGGGCAGCCCGTAGGGGCGTACAGCGGGGCAGCTGGAACTTAAAAAGGGCTGAAGGGGACCGGGAAGGTTTAGGAAGCAACACAAATGATCGTTGCTAAAGGAGAACGGCTAGTGGGGAAGGGAGGTGAGGGCCGGGGGGTGCAGCTGCGTTGTAAAACCCACACCTGGCATCTTACTGCACAGAAAACACCCTTCTTTGCACAGCAGGGCTTCACCATGACCCATCTGCTTGCACATCCCTCCTATGGCCTGCATGCTTTTCAGTTTCCTGAGCACGAGCTACAATTCTTACCTGATTTAATGGTTGTTGCTTCTTGTCAGCAGTGGTGTCTGAGGGTCTGAGCAGTTTCTGTTTGAGCCTGTGAACCAAAATCAGCTGAAACAATCAGTATGCTCCCAGGGGCTGTGCTGCCTTACTCTGAGGGCTGCAGTTCAGCTGTGTGGCACCTCCAGTGCTGGTGGTGGTGTTTGCAGTGCTTTGCAGAGGTCCTGCACCCTCTAATATCATAGAAAAGCTGCTGGATTTACCTCTTTTCCACGATCCCAGTTCACTGCAGCAAAAAATGCAACTTAGTGGGCTACTTTTATTCAATGTCCATGGGGATAAGGGGAGATGTGATGACAGGCTGAATCTTCTCCTTCAGTCAAGCAACAACTTCCTACCTAGGGTAGAAAGCTAAAATCCTACTTAAATTTAGCAGTCAAAAGACCACGTATTCCTCAGTCTTGTTATGATGCACAAAAGCCCTTGTTCTGCTAGTTTCTTATGATGAATGTGAGTTATTTCTCTTTTTAAACAGGTTAAATACTTTGACAAAAGAAGAGACTTTTTAAAATATAAGAAGAAGCTTGAAGCAGAAGGGTTTCATCCTCCAGAAACTGCTGGGAAGGCCTAAGTACTCTGCTTTCAAAGTATAGCTGATGAGAATAAAGCTGGGGAAGGAAGAAGCAGGAGAAAGCAACAGAACCTGCTTCAGTGCAAGAACTCAAGGTCAAGAACTGCTAACCTGTGTTCCTAAAATGCAGACCAGTCTTCTTATTGTGGGGTCTCATGTCTGCTGAAAAAAGGATGGTCATGGGCAACTTGAGTATGAGTCAAAGCAGTATGGTGCCAAGCTGTTCACAAATCTGAGGCTTTGAATGTGTAATGACAGTCATTGTTTCACAAGAATAAATAAATGATTATATGATAGCATCACGTACATACTCTAAAAAGAATAAAAGTGTTTTTCAGTAAGTGAACTAACTTTTCTTAAGAAAGCTTTTCCAACTTCACTTCCCTGTCAAAAGCCAGGGGAGGGTGGTTTATGTAATCTGCATTTACCATTGGCCAAGTATTTCAAAATATTTTAAAATATAGTCAGTTTACTACAGTAGCCATTAAAAAGCCTAATGTAGCCTAAAAAGCCTAATTTTTTTTTTTTTTTTTTAAAGAAAGGATAAGGTTTGTCGTTAGCTGTCACTATTGGTTTCCAATCAGTATCTGTTAGAAGTAGGGCAGTTGTTTATCTCACGTTATGGTCTTGTGTGTGATTTAGAATTAATTACCTTACTGAAGCAACTTCATTAAAAATACATACCAGGGTTTACAGCAGGAGTAGTAAGCTCAACCATAAAGGACACTTAAACAAGGGGCAGCACAGGAAATTGGCTATAGGAGGGATTTTATATACATTTTTAAAGTTAAATTCACTTACATGACCTGGCATTGGAAGCATTAAACACTATTCATACTACAAGTTTGGATTGTGGTTAGTGGAGGGCATGTGGTCAAACATGGCTGACAATCAAAATAACAACAGTAAAAATCCTGTTTTGAATGTTCATGGTACTGTGTTGATGATCACAAAATAAATCACACACCACGCGCACTATAAATAGTATTTATTACCAATGCAACCAGTTTATTTAAGGAGGTAAAGCATTAAGGCATTTTAAAAAAATCACTCTGAACTACAGAGAACAAAACATGCAAAATTTAAGAATCCTCGTTCACCCTGAGTTGTATCTCCTCTGTTCAGGATTTCATGTTGTAGCACCATAGGAAGTCACCCAGCTGTACTGTAAGGCACAAAATTCTTGGTAGTTATTTCTGTTTTTGCTTGATCACCTGTTGCCTTGTGTACTCCCAAATCAGCAGAGCCCCACTGACATGAACATTGAGCGATCGAATAATTCCCTGCTGAGGAATTTCCACACAGACGTCCAGGTGGTGAATCAGGTTTGCTGGGATTCCCTCGTGTTCATTTCTAATAGAGAGGAAACAGCAACTTACATCTGGGAGAAGACAGATGTTCCAGAAGGCAAAAGATACAGAAGTCACAATAGCAACCAAATACCACTTGGAAAATGGAGCATCTGCCCTTAAATGTAAATGGTGAGCACAGGATTATTAAAGCAATTTTACATTACTGATACAAAGAAAGCATGGGTGACCTAAGCTGTGATACAGGAAAAAAGGCAGAGCATTTCATCTTTAGTTCAGTGAGCCACCAACACCTAGCACCAGGACTCCCCCATCCTCATTCTGAACAATCCATATACAGCAAAATAAATAGCTTTAATTAAAATAAGGGCATGAAGCTGCTGGCACAGCGGGGGGGCTCAACTACACACTTCACTTGTGATGAGGTCTTGGTATGAGGGAATTTCAGACTGACCAAAATCTTCAACTGGAAATATTTCACTTCTTTAGAATGAGCACATCAAAAAACCAAAAGGTTTTCAGTAATTAAAGCTATGGTTTTAATTAGTAGAGAACAAATGGTTATGAAAACTACAGTCTAAAAACAAACTACATCTAAAAAGGGCTGAAAAACAAGGTATTTTTTGCCTACTTTGTCCTAAAAGGAGAGGCAGGCCCTTCCTCCTGATCTCAGTTGGTGGCCCAGCAATTCCAGGATCTTTCTGACCTCAGACATTGCTTTAGCCTCTCCTTTGTCACATCTGAGGCTTCCTGGTTGTAGGAACTGATCATTGTTTTTCCTCTAAAGTTCTCTCAGCCTCTGTTCAAACTGCAAGCACTGTACCTGCTTCTGTGTGCCACATCTGGCTCATCCTGAATTTTTAAAGGATCTTCAATAAAAAATAGAGTTGCAGTATACAGACTAGTTACTAAATATGAGAAAAAGGATCGTTCAGGAGTAGATACCTATACTTCCCATCCCTTAGCACACAAAGCCAAACTCCTTGCCATTTTCCCCGTCCCTTCCTGTTCTAATTCCACCTTTACCAGTGTCACTTGGTTTTCACATGACCCAAGTCCAACTAGTAGAAGGACATGGATGGATGTCAAGAGGTAGATTTACAAAAAGCATGTATTCTTACCCCAGCAATAACAGTGACTTCTCTGGAAAGCAATATTCTGTAAGATCAAAGCTTTTTGCTGTCTGTTCCACACCAATAATAGTGTAGCCTTCTGTTTTTTTCTGCTGTAAATAATCAACAAGCTGAGATGGTTTCACCTGTCCATCAAAAGTAGAGAGAAACACACAAATATTTAAATATTGCTATTTGTAAACTTCTGAAGCTACTGTAAAAAAAAAAAACTTGGACAGCTTTTAGCAGAAAGTGATTTATCCCCACTGTCCATATATGTACTTTACTATTTTAAAGGTTCTTCAGCAATAGCACAAAGGGTAGGTAATGTCACAAGGATTCCCTCCATAAATAAAATGAACAAAGTCATTTCTACATTTCTGACAACTGAATGTAGAAGAAGCACTATTGCATGAGGTAAATTGCATACTTGTTACTTAACCATGGAATCCCTTCCTGAAACAATGTAGTGGTTGGTCAGTATTGTAACCCAGTTGCCTTACATGCCTGTGTTAAAACTTGTGATAGCTTAAGATGGAGGTAAGTAATGTATTTGTTCCATCTTCATTCAACTCTATACTGCCTATTTGTATTAGATTCCAATTTCTTCATGCAACAAAAGTTGTATCATCAGTAGAGAAGCACAGAGATTAGGTATGAAAACGTGTGCTCATCAGCATTCTGTGTTAGGCAAAGCGCACTACAGCTTTATTGCTCTACAAAATAAAATCTTAATATGCTGAAAATAAACACCATGTAAAAAAATGAAAAAGTCAAACTGAATTGTTCAGATCACTTAGCTAAAGCTGATACTGAAAAACAAATTACTATAAAATACCACAACCATATCTTCTACCAAATGGTAAAGATACAGGTTGAAAACCTCATTTGTATAAGCTAGACAATAGGTTCTAAAAGCTTAGCACAAGCTAGCTTCAGGCAAATGTAATGATTATACTCATGAAGTTACCAAAAGCAATGATCTAAGCAAGATAAATGCAGTGTTGTTCAACTTTTATAAACAAACATCCCATCAAATACTCCACTATAAAAACAGTCACTAAGCAAAATAAAAACTAACATTTTAATTTTTTTTGTTGTTGTTACCAGGCTGACTCAAAGGTTTTTTCCAAAATATGCAACATTAAGTGTCAGAAATGACAGAAGCTTCTTGAAAAAGAAACTCATTTTTTTGCAAGAAGAAAAAAAATAAGACTCTGAAGTATGCATTTGATAAACTCAAGACATGAGGTAGTTTTTAGCTATTAAACTGTTTCCATTCACCTCAACAAGGGGGAGCCACTGCTCTGCAGAAACACTAAGATGCTGGAACTGTTTATCTTGTATGTAATGAAGACTGCCGACAACTAGCGCAGATGCCCCAAATATTTCACTTGTACGACACAAGCCTACAACAGAAGAATTAAAGTGATTTTTTATAGAAAGTTACATAAACACCATGCCAGAATATTTTAGCAAATGAAAAAGGACTCAGAATCCAAAAAAGACATTTTTATTTTAGCCCTCTGTTTTTAATCAGTTTCATGTACTTTTAGGTCTTCTCCAAGTCACACATTGTTCCATATATCTTACTAGAAAAAAAATGTTTTGTAACTTAGCAGAAAGATAAAAACGGAAAAAGCTCTAAATCTGGCAGCATGCTTCTACAGTACTAATTACACATAGTAATGGGCCAGTGTAACAGCCTAGGTGCGGATGGATGGACATGTAGCACACACACTTAAGCTCTAAATCCAATACCATTAAATGAAAGACTTGAGAATGACACATCACAGCGTTACAGGGCAGACAGCACCAGCTTGTGGGTGTGTTTTTCATTAACAGTTTACCTGTAGTTATTAAAACTGCTGACAACAGCAAGCACAATGCAATAACATATTTGCTGGATTTGTTATATCACAGTTTGCACTTGCACAATAGGAGTACTCAAAATCAGAAATGCTTACTTTCCTGCTGTCCAACTGTCATGAGAAACTAGTATTGTTGTACAAATCTTGTATATCTACAGGATTTGGTTTAATCAGTATACAAAAAAATCATTTGGCTTTCATAGCATACACAATTATGAAAAACTTCGCTGTGACAAAGAATATGAATGCAGAAAGAAACCTATCTGTAAATTAAAGTACAACGAAGTTCTATTTAATTAATGCATGTTATGTGCAAGTGTTTTTTTGTTTTGTTTTGTTTTCCTTTTTAATAAATAACTACAGAATACTCTATTTTGTGAAGGGGCTAACATTTGGTTACCAAGTTCTTGCAGATTAATAATCTATTTCTCTGGGTACTAAAATAATTTTCTAATATCAACATACTAAAAAGAATCTTAACAGTAATTTTTATTAGCCAAGCCTGCTCTAAAGCCTAAAATAAAAGTTTTTAAATGTCCATTCAACCTTACCTCCTAAATTGGTAGGTTTATCAATAAGTGAAGCCACCACAATCAGCCTGCTGTTTGATTTACCAAGTTTAGCAGCACGGTCCTGAAATACCATTTCCAGGTCTGAACTAGGAGTACTGTTTTTCCAGGGTATAATCTTTTTCTGAACATCAGTCCACTCTGTTTGGCCATCTGTTTCAACTGAATTTGAACCTACGAAAACCAAGTATTAAGTCATATGGATATAAAAGTCATAGTGAAGCTACTGCTTCAGGGAAGAGGATTACCTAAATGGTAATACTGTAGGCAATGTTAGTCATCATATTATCATTTTATGGGACATACTATGCTCCTGCAGATACAAAACTAATACATCAGGATAACAGAGATCGTGCACATACTAAGACAAGATTTATTACAGAAATACGCTATTGCCACACACAAATAATTTAACATAGATTAGCTATATTTTACCTATGTCTTGCTGGGACCAGTCACTTGGTTTTAGATCAAGAAGTTCAGTTCGAGATTGATACCACTGAAATGTTGGTGGCAAAGGAATGTCAGTGAATCTGTCAAATTTACACAGTGAGATCCATTCATCCTCAGCCACTTCTGAAAGGCGTGGAAGAGTGTAAAATATTGTCTGCAATGTAACATAACATTATTAGCAAAGCATCAAAGTAAGCATAGCAGATAATAACGTAGCCTCTAGGCAATTCTATTGCACACTTCTTTTATCTATCACCCCATGATTTTAATAGTAGTTTTTCTTGCCACGTGTCTTAACTTGCTAACAATTCTCATGAATCACCTCTACACACTGAGTGCTATCCTGAACTTTCATAATACTACTGTCTATAATTAGATGTTTTAAGGATCTGCATTGATTATTGTTCTAGACTTTTCAGCAGAGGTCTTGTGAAAGTGTTTTATGCCTAACGCACTAAAGGATTTTCAGATGCCTTCATGAACTTCAAGTAAATAATGCAGATTGATTTAACAACAAGAGAAATATGGTCAAAAACATTAAAATCTAGTCCTAAAACCCAACTCAGCACCACCAAAACATAACCACAATCAAGGACAAAAACAAACACTACCACTACCCTGCTCGAACTGAACATATGAATAAAATGAGGAGTTTAAAACCCAGATGTTGTGGTTATCCTATTAAGATGTACCCTGAATACATTTAAACACTGAACAAGTATTGGTCTTTTTTCTTATTGTTCAAGATTTTCACTGCCTGATTGTGGTAAGTCATATCTAACACATCTAAGTGTTCACAGAAGTACCTTACAGAACATGAGTTGTCAAAAATAAAAAATACAAATAATTCCTTCTCTGAAAGACAGCCCTGCTTGTGCCAAAAACTCATCTATCCCTTTTCATACTCATGTTTCTCATCTATTTTCAGTTTACCTCCTATTTTCATCTCTTACTTTTATCAGCACTCAGATTTTTGCCTTCTGTCCATCACAGTGTTTATCCAGTTTTCAGTTATTTAAGCTGTGGCAAAACATATAGCTGAGAAAGATGTTCTAGAAGCTACATATTTGTATTCTGTTCACATTAGACAACAATTTAGGTAAGTATTTCCTGGAAGCGTTCAAGGCCAGGTGGGACAGGGCCCTGGGCAACCTGATCTAGTGGAAGACAGCCCTGCTCATGACAGAGGGGTTGGAACCAGGTGGTGTTTAAGGTCTCTTACAACCCAAACCATTCTATTATTCTATTGCAGTGCATTAATAAGAGAATTAAGTTGTAGTTGTAACGTAAAATCCATCAAAGTTATTTTTTTGAGTTTTAAATGAGTAATAGTCTATCATTATTTCTCCTGCAGTAGAGCATATAAAGAAAGTTAAAATATACTTGTACATCTATGCAGCTACAATGATGAACAGTATTCTTTAGGACTTGCCTCTAGACTATAGTCCTCTAGTGGATGAAAAGTTGCAAAGAAGAAGTGATCTTGGATTCGCTGCCAGTTTCTTCTAGCATTCCTGCAATGACAGAAAGTAATGCAAGAGGTACACAAAATGCAACATACCAGTTTAATTGTCAAATTGGAACAGGGCAATCTAATTGCATGTACTATACGGGAAAGACAATAACAATTAAGTAAGCACCAATTAAAGAAATACAGCATTCAGGAAATAAGTTTATGTTTCAAAAAAGACCCATAACGTATCTCCAAATTCTATTATTTGAAGACAAAAGACTGGCAATAAAGGGTATCCCATGTGGGCCTCTTAGAGAAACCAAATACTAGCCTATGGTTGAGTGATTTACTTTTAATTATCAAAGCCCACTGTCACAAAAAAAAAAAAAAAAAAAAAAAAAGGCTATTTCCTGCTGCTTATCTGTATCCCACATCTTGACATGCCAGCTCGGGTAACTTAACAGTGACTCTCATTAGGGAAATGAATGAGATTGTTCTCAGAAAAAAATAAAGCAGTCCAAATTCATGTTGGCTCACAAGACTATTAGAAATCCTAACTAATTTTAAGTAACTCATAACAATACGGTTAAAAATGAATAAAAACATGTTGTACAAAAATATTTTATTTCCAAAGCACTAAACTGAAAAGCATTTCTGTAAACCTCATTTAATCATCACCCCAAATTAAATTCCCTACCATTTTTTTTCCACACAGAAGACTTTTGAAAATATGACACCTAGAACATTTCACGGTTTTATTTTTGAGAATTTACTGGTATCAGAAAGTCTGGAAGTACGGTTTTTTATGTCTTCATAACCCATCAGATAAGATGACTTAGCACCTATGACTGTCATTTTTTTCACACCACACTAAACTATGAGCACTGTTCAAATGTGCCTCAGTTTTTTCTGTTGTGCTACAGTAAATTATCACTTCATTTGCTGATAAACATTCACTTTCCAAGGCTTGCTTTCTTTTAAATTAGAATAATGAAAACCAACAGCAACTATCAAGTACCATTTTAGGAAGTTAGACTTGCTGCAAATGTCTCTGAAGAATAATGTTAAGCTCTAAGCCAGCAGAATGTTACTAACCCTGTGCCATGCATGTTTTCTACTTGTTGAAGGCTAGATTCAATGACAGGTGTCAGAGCTTCAAATTCTTCCACATGCAACATTCTGCACATACCCCAAATTTTTTTAAGGGCAACTAATGCATAAAGTCGAACACTGAAATTATGGTTGAAACACCACTGTAGAACTACTATGAGGGCTTTCTTCAGAACCGGCTTCTAAAAAACAAAAGAAGATTTTCATTTATGTTAAGTCTTAACGTATCATTTGGAAGTAGAAAAGGCTGGCCTAAGAACTGACGCTCTCTCAGAAAAGTCTTTCAGTTCAAAACTTTAACAGCACCTATACATGCAGATACAGGCTTCTGAACATGGTTCTGATTTCCTTCTTTCCTTCCTTCTCCCTATAGCACAGAGATACTTGTTTTGAAAATGTATCAGTTTATTGTGAAAAAAAAATGCTATTCCGCATACATAGAAGCCTTTATTTAACATGCTTATCTTCTGGTACTTAGGATGTTTATTTTGTAAATTTACACAAACAGTCAAAAACAACAGAAATACTTGGATTGCTGCAGATGTGTAGTATTTTGTTTCATGTAATTCCTGACTGTATTTAAAGGTCCATTTACAAATTAGAATTCCAAATAAAAAAATATAAATGTAACGTGGACTAGCTATTTCCAAAGAACTCTATATGGGTGTTACTATTCTATAGAAAGATGACCTTCTTTCAGGTTACCTGAGCCCACGATCATGCAAATTAAACTCAGGTCAAGAAAAACAACCCTAGCTTAGTTACACTGGAATAGCTGTTCTAAAAAAACTCACAGGTAATCAGGCCTTATGTATCCAAAACATCTGCTATTTACTTAGTTTTCACTAAGTCTGATATGGACAAGAAGAGCTGGTATTTTCTATGTCAAAAGGTACCTTAGAGGTAAGTATTAAGAAGGTTTTGTAGATAGACTGCAAGAAAAGGCTATTTCAGAAATTCAAATACAGTGCAACTGAGTAAATGACAATTTTAGTCAAACTTACTTTCTCTGAGGTATTCTGAAGAATGATGTCAAAGTGTGATAACACTGATAAAAACGTGCAGATGCTTGTTTTAAGCTTTTCCTCATCCTAAAGGAAAAAAAGAATGCCATGTTTTCTAAAATTCTGTGAAAAACATTTTGTGAAAGATAGCATAAGGTATTGTGTGCTTATGGTGCACCCAAGCGGTGCAGAAGCTTACTTCCTGCGCTGCCATTGCAGAACCTTTGGTATTAAGTGATCTCACTACAAATAAACACAGAACAAAATGTTTAAGTATTTTGACAACTTCAAATTGTTGGAAATTAGACTGTACAACAGCCCAATTATAAGACTTAAACCAAATAGAATTTTTTGATTAAATGGACCGTCTAAGTATCGAAGGATTTTAAATATACACTGAAATAGAGATTTATCTCCAGTGCAGAGAAAAGTAGAGCACACATCATCAGTAAACAAAGTCGTCACACGGTGATATTAAATACCAGCCTGGTTTGGGGCAAAATTATCTAAATACAGTTTCCAATTCTTTTTTCTTTTAAATTCTTCTCCTACTGTTTAACTTTTTGAAAAATAACTACAGTACCAAATAGGCTATTTGTATTTGATAAGCAAGACAACATAACCCATTAACTATTTTGAGTGGTGCATTTCAGCAGAAGCCCACATGTAACGTCTTCCTATACATTGGATTTGATGCAAGTACATGTTATTTACTCAGCCCAAATGTACAATGCTAATAAATTCAAGGTCATCAGAACACACTGACTATTTCTTCACTATGTCAAATCTTAAGATTACTTAAGAATCCAAGACAAAAATTAAGTGCTAGCAAGTTCTCCTCAGTCAACCCTTTCAGGACTTTTGGGTACCATATGCAAAATCTGCTTGCAGTTTAGAACTGCATTTTAGAATGCCATTCTGACAGAAGTTCACATTAAAAGCTGCAAAATGTATATGTGTTATGTAAGCCATGTTCCTCCTCTGACAAACAAGACTATGCAGAAGTCTTACAGAAGCTAAGTGTGGAAGCAAGAAGTGACTGGGCAATACCTTTCTAGACTCAGAGTATAAGGTGTCTATGCATTCCTGATGGCACTTACACCAGCTCTACAGAGTCCAGAGTAGAGTTTACATTATAAAGGGAAATCTCTCAACACAACTCTCAACAAGAATTGTCTTCAGCCAATTCTAAATCACAAACTTCTAAATGGCTCAGACTATAGTCCAGACTCACTTCCAAGCTCAACAACCCATTTCTTCTAAATGAAAATCTGAATACACATAATATAACATACGTTTAAAAAAAAAAATCTTTACCCTTTTTGTTCAAATTACTTTGAGTGAAAGTCAAAGTTCTTACTTACATAGCAAAAGCAATCCCAGAATTTACTAAGAAATTGGGGATATTTATGAAGACTCAAGATAACAATCCATTCTATGAAGTATTTCACAGATGCCTGATTGTTACCAAATCCAGCCTGAAAAACTTTGTCAAGGGTTCCACACAAAAAATTCTGAGAAAACAAAACCAGACAATCACTTAGGATATTATTCAAGTTGTTTCTATAAAGAAAAATAAAATCTAAATAAACATTATGAGCTTTATAATATTTGAAATACTTTTGATACTCAAACTAAAACATTCTAGAACCACCTAATTTCTTTATTATACAATTAATGACAAATGACAAATTAATGACAAATATTGTTGAAAGTAGATTTAAAAAAAATCTTTTAAAAAAATATAGTGAAGAGTAATACCTGGTCCAGCTTAGGAAGAAGTAGTAAGAGAGTCTGCCATACCCGGTTTTTAATTCTATGCTGTAAAGAGTTTGCATAATAGCGTGTTCTAGATCTGGACACCTGTTCATCCTGAAAGCAAGTTAGAAATTGTATTATCTATCATTCCTTTAAAATTGAAGATATGGAATTGTATTTAACTGTACTGAGAACATCTATTGCACAACTAGTAA
Source organism: Oxyura jamaicensis (assembly GCF_011077185.1). Taxonomy (NCBI): domain Eukaryota; kingdom Metazoa; phylum Chordata; class Aves; order Anseriformes; family Anatidae; genus Oxyura; species Oxyura jamaicensis. The sequence continues at coordinate 40,626,423 of NC_048895.1, read as the reverse complement.
TCAGCACTACAAAGCTAGAAAAATACATTAACATTACTTCGAAATATATTTTGAAGCTTCTATGTGATAAGTGTTGGAAGTTAAAAAAAATATATATATATATAAAAACACACAATTACACTTAGTATTTTTACTTAAGAGCATAAAAATGTTAGATATTAAGAATATTCACACAGCAGAAAGTTGAAGAATTTATGTAAAGGCAGCACCTACTGTATATGAACAATTAAAATAATACTAGGTAAAATGGAGCATGAAGAGAAGCTGTCATTTATTTATATTAAAGCAAGAACTAAATAACCTGAGTGAAGAAATGAGTATATAAATACAAACATTTCTACTTTAATATATACATATAAAAATGGATTTAATCATGCTCTAGATTAATTCAGCTTGTAACTGCAGCTCTAGTTTTGGGATGAAAACTAGTATTCTGCAATAAAAAAACATGTTTATGTGAAAGAAAATAGGTCAAATAAACGGAACTTTGAAAATAAATTCATGTTCTCACATAGTCGTATAGCTTTACATTCTTTCCTTATATACTCTGTTTTGGCCTTCTTAATAAACACATGACACTGAAAACTATTTCCTTAACTTTTTAAAAAGAAAATTATGCAGTGATACAAGTTCCATATTAATATTAAAATGCAAACACTTTTTTTTTTTTTTACACGTTTAAGCCTCATATTTGAGGAAGAAAGGAAATCCATTTTAAAGCTCAAGTTACTTTTCCCACTTGATTTATCGTATAACAAAAATATTACCAACTTTTCTTTACCAGTTAATTGGACAGGAGGGCATGAATAAAGGATCAGCCCTTCCTCGTTCATTCGACAAAATCAGAATGCTATACTACGAGAATGCACAGGTTATAATCTAATAGCAGCTGTAGTAAATTACCACTGGTTTTACACTAGTGCCAATGTATAAGCAGTCATGATATAAATGAAAATCAGACCCCAATCTTCTCCATTTATCTCATTTATAAAGGCCTAATTATACAACAGCTCTCAATTCAAAAAGTAGTTTGCAATTGTTACAGTGAAATGCGGTGCTTCAAAATGCAGACTAAAGGAAAATACTTCACAGAAGAATGGTTACAATTTGGATACTACTCAGTGAAGTCAGAACATCCCCTAAAATACAAAAATAAACCTGGAAGAGACTTTTTTTTTTAACCATTACAGTTTGGCAATCTGGATGAATTAACTCATGTCTTATAATAATGAGCAAAAGAAACGTCTTAAAGGGCAAATCTAGACAGGCTATACAAACAACTAAGAAGTACTTAAAGCTGAATTGTTAACTACTTTGCATTTTAATAATTAACATTACATTTATATATGAAAAAAATGAAGCTTACTTTATCAAGTAGTTTGCTGACGATGTCTTCCATAAACATCTTATGCAAGCTATTTGATCCATCCAACAAGCACAGAAATTTAATAGCACAAACCCTCACATAGTGATCATCTCGGTTTGTACTGTAAAATATTAGTAAAAAAAGAAGGTCAAACTATTTGTTCAGATACAAAGATAAATCCTAAGTTTAAAGGAAGTAGCAAGCTTTATCTTGAACGTACATACGATGCTCTCAACTGCGGAAAAGACTGGGCCATAGAAGAAGTCAAAGGACATGTTTAAGATGAATGTATTCTGTTACTCAGTTAATGCCAAAAAGACATTAGAAAGCTCAAATTTTGAGAAGAATGGCAAATGCTGCAAATATGCTGGGAAATCTTCAAAGTGGAAGGCAAAACAAACACAGTAAACCTCCCATTTGTCACAAAAGACTGAGAAATTGCCATCAAGTTGCCTGTAGTGAGATGACAGAATACACAAATAATCCAAACCAGACCATCATTGATGATGAAGAAAACTGGTGAGTTCGAGTTCAGGTTATGGCAACAACACTTCCCCAGAATACTATATTGTAACTGTTTCTCTTTTTCCACTGAGTAAATGTAGGAGTCAAGGTGGAAAAAAGTTCCATATTCCAGCAGCCAATGTCCCCCCATTTTGAAAACTGGATGCAGAGCTTATTGTCGATATGTCAAAATCAAAAGGCCTAGAGCCCATGTTGAAAAGTCAAGCTCCATATGTGGCTGCATTAATTAAAGCCTAAATTTATTAACCGTTAAGTCTGCAATGATGAGATACACATCAGCACTCCATATGATAACCGCACCCTAAGAAGTGTTATTTTTAGGAGGTGAAATAATGAGGAAGTAATTACTTCTGCCCCATTCAGGTTATCAAATTTGAATATACTGTCTTGAAAATACTTATCTACATTTTGAATGTAATGTGACATGATTGCCTTTCACTGATATTTAAGATTCTGAATATACTCCGAAGTTGGCTCAAAAAACATCTTTCCTATTATAGCATCGATAGTGATGAAGACACAATTCAGACTAAATATTGTAAGATACATACCTTTCCGTTACCACATTTGCTGCACATTTTTCTCCAAGGTTTTCTACAAAGGCATGCACATCCTGTATAAGTCTTCTCAGATGATAAAAGACAAAGCAACAAAGTTAGCAGAATAGCACAGAAAAAACTCTTCTCAAATATCTCAAAGATTAAAAGAAAACAAAAAGCACAAATGTGTAACAATCATACACATGAACCTGAAGGTGGTTTTTTTGTTTTGTTTTGTTTGTTTTTTTACCTCTGATCTCTCCTAAATACAGTTCCAAAGACACAAGCCTCAGTGATAAGTTCACAGTAATTCCCAGCATTTAAGAAAGCATTTGTCAAAGCACTTCTGTCATCAACGGCAGGAAATATCCAAGATCGACAACAATGGCTAAGGACTACATTGAAGACTCCAGTCTTTGTAGCAGACAAATCTATGAGCTTGAAAATTATCTGAAAAGAAGAAATAAAAGATTAAAAGTCTAGCTTCCACATTTGCTAGAATTATCCTATTATCCTGCAATATTATCCTATTAGAGCAGGTGTGATTCCCTCCAGCATCTGAGACTTGCTCAGGTTAATACTGTCTTGAATTTATTCACAATTCTCCGATTATATTGGCAGGTGAATGGCTAACAACTGGCCCGCTATGTTTATGTTGAACGGAAAACAAAACAAATGCTTATGCAAATGTAACACGCTTAACTTCATTGAGTGCACAAACCTGGTGTTTTTAATCAATCCACATGAATTTAGAAAAAAAAATTCTTCCATATGTAGCTATATCACTAATTCTCTTTAATAAGGATTACATCTATTTCAAAGTTCAGGAAAGTTTAGGAAATTTAAGTTCTAGCACAATTAATATTTGCATAAATCACAAGGAAGAAAGCAGAAGAAACGAAGCCTAAAACCACAGTGCTCTGGGCACCTCTGTAGAAGACGTTCTTTGTTTTACCACAGTAATACTTCCTTTTTGGTACAAAAGTATCTCTTCATTCCACACCCCTAATTATTATTCAAAGGACAGTGGACTGTGGCAGGCAAAATTACACTTCTATAGCAAATCAGTATCAGGCAATTCAATTTTTTTATTTTATTTTTTTTGTCTCTAGCTAAAACTATATAGCCACTGCACAAGGGGTCATGGCAAAAGAGACTGCCAAGGAGTGGGGTAAGAATATATGTAAGTAGACACTTGCTTGGGAACTTTATCTTCATTTTCTTATGAAGGGGCAGAGGGTGGCTCGACCAGATGCCCTTTGCTGAATATAGGAGACCTTCATTACCTCCTGATGCTTGTTGTCGTAGTGTGCCCCACTGCAGACAATGGGATAGCTGTCACAGAGACTCAAGATTCAACACTGGCAAAATACACCTTAAATAATGTCTCAAACACTAACACTGAAGTTAAGCCAAGTAGTTCTTGAAAATTAAAAAAAAAAAAGATAAAAGTAAAAGCTACAGCTCATCAGCTACCACACACATTTACTAATTCTAGACATTCATTAAAAGAAAAAGCTAGCAGGTTTCTAGAACTAGGCATTTGCATCTCTTTGCATATGTCTTATTTTGACTTGGGTCCACATTAAGACTACAAATGCAAAGTGTTATTTCCTGTTTAAAACAGATGACAGCAACATTGTTTTGAAGAAAATAAGCCAAAATAAAACTAATACTTTTTTATTATTATTATTTACAAATATGAGTCTGAGATCAGGACAAAGCTAATTATGTGGACCTTCAAGGCAAAACTGCAACCCCTTCTAGGGTAACTTCTGTGCTACGTGCAAAGCAGCACGAGACAGTAATTCTAAGCACACATACACATGGGTAACATTTACAAAGTATTACTGCTCTGGTAAATGTGTTACAGTAATTGTGGACTGCTCCATACAAACATCTAATGTTCAGTGGAAAAAGCAATCAAAAAGCGCAGAAACATGAAAGTTTATTTAAAAGAAAAATATTTATGTCATTCCTGTGTATAGAGCCAAGTTGAATCAAAGCCCTGGTACTAAATACAGTGAAGGAAAACTGTAATGTTTCATTCATGTACAGCTTTCATTTACATGAAAACAGTAAATGAAAACAGCATGACACGTGTGGACTTCAGAAATATAGAAAACTACATACATCTTACAAAAAAAAAAAGTAAAAAAAATCATTTTTTATTTTCTAAAATATGAAGCCAGTTCTAGCATGCTCTAAGGAGACTATGATTTTTCTGCTGTTTCCTACACCTGGATATTCAGAGAAAAAAAGACCTTTAAAGATGCAGTTAAAGTACCTAAATTTCTCTCATAGCATCTAATTAAATGCTGAAGGGTTGTAATTTTTCATCTGAAAAAGTATAATCTTAAAAGACCATTAGAAAAATTTCCCAGAATACTAAGTTTTTGCCAGTGCAGGTGGCAAATCCCAAACAACAACAACAACAACAAAGAGGAATTGCCTCATATAAGTATAGAACAAAGACCAAAATACGTTTTAGTGAATGCAGAACATACTTGTCTAAAAATCAAAGAAACGGTACTTTTCATTTTCTGTGTTAGAAGAACAACCAACAGATATGCAGTTTTTCATTTGTAAGCTTACTCTGAAGTAGCACAAGTTGGCAAACAAAAAAAACTAACATTTTACAATTATGCATTTTGATCTTTTGTTTGTACTGCATTGCAGATATCCTTCAATTGTTTGCTATTACCTTCACTAGTACAGCAGGAGGAAAAGGTGACTTAATGAATGAACATGAAGGCTTCAGAAATCTTTTTACTTTTTAACCAAAAAGAACTAACACTTCTTTTTGTTTAAAGTTCTGTTTGTTTATCCTCACTCTAATTCTCAGATCAAACTAGTGTATTTTCAAAAAAAAAAAAAATTCACCACAAACACCAAAGAGAAAATATGAACTAAAACCTATTTTTAGATCCAGGTAAATTTTGTGTTCATTTCCCAAAAAGAATTCTTAAACTGACCTCTTTTATTTTGGCATATGCTTGACCCTTTGCACTTGCAGCAACAGCTAGCACCTCAGTATCAAAGATGAACTGAACAAACGCTTTCAGATTGGACCAAAATATTAACTGTGTGTTGCTCAAAGAAGATATGATTTTCCATGCCAAATCAAATGATTCTATGCAGAGAGATTCTGATGAGTTCAGAAGCTAGAACAAAGGGAAAAAAAAAAAAGTGGTACATTTGACAAAACAAAACAAAAACAAACAAACAAAACTGTTAGTATCTTGCAACTGGTTAAATCTTTTACCTTGGGAACAAGGACTTTCATGCAATCGAACACAGGTAAAACCTGGTCTGAAGGAAGAATAGTTAGGGCTTCTAATGCACACTGTAGAATTTTTCTTGACCTTTCAACTGTAGATAAGGACAATTCTGAAATTTCTTCTTCTTGAGCCAGCATTGGAAACATATTTAAAACAAAACGCAGGCAGATCCACTGGTCATGAACATAGCGTGCAACAATTTTTCCCCATCCCTGAGATGATGTTTCTTCACATAAGCTGTAAGAAAAGTATCAGTCTTAAATATATACTATATTAACTAATCTTGCACAATTCTATCTACCAGGAACAGCTTAACCATACTTACTACTTTTGAGATGCTAAAATTTATGCAGGTGCAGAGGGAGACTGGGCAAACTCACGGAACAGGAGTCTACAAGTAAACTTTTCTAAACACAGAGAAATGATTTCTGGGCTCAAGTGTCTCATTATTCAAACTTCTGGGACAGTATTCTGTGGAAACATCACTATAAGCTTTCCATACCTTCATGTTCCCAAAGTATTTGTTTTTTAACCCTGTGGCTTGCTCTGGACTTCATTCCCTTTCCCAGTAGTACATAATTTCATTTTAAACCAAATTGTGCACATGCCATGGCTTTGTGCTCTCTATAGAAATGTAAGCTGGTTTAAGTATCAGGAGTATTCAAAACCAGTTCTGGTTACATAGTACTAGAAAGCAAATAGCTTTACATCATTGGATGTCTGAGCTAAAGGGCTTTTGGTCTGACCTCCTATGGCTGCTTTAATGTTCTAAAATCTGAATGTAAAGGCAGAAGAACACGTGAATTAATCTTTTGTGTTGAGAATTTTTCCTTTTTACCTTGGTATAAAGTTATCAAAAAGAAGATGAGGAAAAAAACAGCACTTCAATCACTGCTTCACTCTCTAATCCAACTTTTTCTGAAGTATTACTTAAGCTACATCACAGACGTACCTACTTTTTTCTTCAATGTAAGATGGTTTCTTTAATACTTCGTTAAATTGGAAAAAGGAAATAAATCTCTTTAGAGCATCCACAGAAGGCAGAGCTTCAAGATGTGCTTCAGGTTTCCAATCCATTATCTCACAAACTACTGTGAGTGAGGCCATGCTTATTACTTTTTTAATTTGTTCTTTAAGCTTCGGCTCCTAATAAGATCAAATCAAATACGAACAATTAAACATGGATCCATTTCTTCTAATATATTAATAAATAACCAACTGATACATATGTTAATTCTGTTTGTATCACCTTGGACATCATAAACCAGCAACTCTGCATCCCTGTACTTCCCTTCTCTTAACCTAGGCATAACACAGCTTTGCCTTAGCTAGGTCGGTGCAATCAAGCACAAGTTGGGAGCACCGAAATAAAGTACAAGCCTTACAGATTACAGTCATTTATTCATTACGGGCAAGAGTCTAGGCTGACACTAGCTTGGAGCACTTGTATATTGCCAGGTAGCGGTCTATATATTGCTGGACACCAATTAAAGATTCACGTCCATGTAGTCACAAACCCAATGCAACAGGACAGCGCAAATCTGGAATTCCTTTTAACCTCTTGGAACAGTTACTGCGTGGTCACAACACATACTATGATTATTTTGTGTGTTTTATATGCATATATTCAAAGCTGAATGAAACAAAAAATCTTAAAGCATCAATAAGCATACAGTTCCCTAGTAATATTAAAAGCTCAGTGTTATTTAAATATCTTCAAACTACTTTCAGCTATGTAGAGCACAGAAAATATATTCCCATCTAAATTACTTAACATTTTCTTTTTTCTTCTTAAATAAACTTAAGCTGAAAATGTGCTATATGAGCAATTGGAAAAGTCATCATGACGGTATAGTTGTCACTGAATTCAAAAGAAGTTTGTAGAGGCATCATTGAACACTGTCAGAACCAGAAAAATGTTTACTTTGAAATTACTGGAGTTAAGTACATAATTCATATAACCATCAGAGTAAAAAAAGAGTCTTGTTCTTTGTTAGAAAATAAACCTAGCAAATTCAATACTTACAATCTTTTTACTGTGCTATTAACTGTTCTTGATCAATAATTCAACACAGAAAATAGCAAAGATTATACTGCCCAGAAATTCTTAGTTTAATCCCCTCCTTTTAATATGACAGTAATGTTTCTTTACCTTTTGAAAATGTATCTATTAGGCTAATATACCTGAAATACAACTACAGAAAAACGAACATAATGAATTGTATGAAAATCCAAAGCAATGCTGGGTTCTGGAATTTCTTTTTCTCTGTACGTTCAAACTTTGAAATTCTAAAGATTGTTGATTCTAAGACATATTAAAGGCATTTTCATTTAACTATAACAACCTAGGTAAAATCAGTTCATGTTCAAGGAAAAAAGCTTTTGAGTACATACTATCCGCTATTACAACTGAAGTTTCACTTTAGCTTCATTTTAGTTGTATTGACTTTTTTAAAAAAGAAAACAAAAGTACTAAGAATCTTAGCAACAAATATTTTACATTGACATTACATTCCCAACTAATTACACATGCAGGGAAATACATGTATACATGCATACACAAGTTTATATTTGAAATATAGTTATAGCTATATCACTGATATCTGTATTAATAACTACAGTTTAACTTATTTTATGTTAACATTTATTGTTGTAAGTAATACTGAATTAATTACCTCTTTGCATTTTGTCTCCTGAAAATTATGAATAGAGGCATTAGTGAGGGACAAAATGAAATTCTTGATAGTTGGTAACTTTTTCCTGCTGACGTGTGAGCACAAATTCACAATCTCTGGAATTAAGGCTAAGTATAGATCACAACGATCCAGATCGCCAACCTAAGAATGAGGATACAAAAGTAAACTGGAGCATTAAGAGGCGGAAAAAAACTGAAAAGAGGAAAAAAACTAATATCAACAACGATAGTAGAAGGAAAGCAACAGGAAGGAAAATGAATTTATTATTTTAAATCTTGTCTTTTCATCTTATTTTAATTTAGGGCTTGCAATTATGCCTTAGAAGAGGCAGTCTGAAATTCTGAAAGTAATCTCCAGTTCTTTTAATTGACAAGGTTATTTCCCTTACTGGGAGCAAAGGCATGCCCCATACAACCACCTGAGCTAGCCTGAAGCAGGGTTCAAAGCTAACTCAGTTATCAGAACATAGCATTGCATTGCACCCTATACACATACAATGGTATGTCCCACACTCCTCCAACTGGATTTTATCTCATGATTATATCTTGCTTTATGGCTCTTTATTCTCTGAGCTTATTGTACTTCTATCTTTTATCCACAGCATAAAAATACCCGTGTATTAAGCTGTTCACTCAGGGAATCATATAAAAAAATCCTTTAGCTTTCTGAGTAGCTCCTCTGCATTTTCACCCACATACATACTTAGAAATTCTACTGATTCAACACTAATACTTGTTTTGATGCAGTAGCATGTTTCTTTATCTGTCTTCTATCACACTCATATTCTGGGGACTGTCTGCTATCACCTTTATTTCCTTTGTGCTTCTTTTACTTTGTACTTTTAATGCTATTTCCAAGAAGGTACCTCAGAGCCTCACACTTCTGTCCAAGTTTCCACCCTTACAGAAACCTGAACTTTTTTTCAGCTGTTGTTGTTACTATATTCTCCCACAGACTTATTTTTTTCCACTTTCCCAAGCAAAAAAAAATGAATTTTGACTTCTATTCATTATAACTTCTGCGCACATTTCCAGATAACTTTCTCCATGAAATCTGAACTGGCTTTCTTTTCTAATTCACTCTTCATTAAATAACTCTTAATGTGTCCATTCAAAAAAAGTTTACAAAATAAAGGCTACTTGCACAGAAATGCTGAAGTGTTTAAAGACCTGGTATGAAAACTAAGAACATCAGTAAATCAAATTACAAAGCAAAGTCATGCCAAAGTAAGTCTCATAATAATTACTTACCGTACTTAATTCATTTGTAGTAAGCTGGCGGAGTATAAATTCAAGAATACTCTCCACAGGTGTCATTAGAGATTTCCAAATAAAAGACAATACCTTATCTGTGTGAAAAGCAAAATAAATGTATTAACATACAGAAGTGCACTTTCTTAAATTAAATTATTACATCATACAGATTTAAATTACAGTGCCAATGTTACACGGTAATGAGTATTCAAATGCCTAAGAATCCCTTAAAACAGTTCGGTACTGCTCAGCAACACAAGCCTCAGAGCCAAATAAATCAAACCAGATGATAATCTTACCTGTGGTTTATCATGAATTGGCAAGACAAAAAAAATCCATGGGAAACCCAAAGATAAAAGCTTGATTTTCCATTTTTTAATGCACACTCACTATAGTTTCATCCCTGGGCACAAACACCTTATTCATAAACATGTTCTTTAATAAGAACAGTCTTCACATCCAGCAATTATTTGTATGCAAGAAAAACACAGTTCTCTAATACCTACAGAAGTGAAACTGGGGAAGGAGGGGGGGGGGGTTGGTTTTGTTTGGCTTTTACTGTTTAAAGATAATTGAGATTTAGACAGTGAACAATCTTTACCCCTAGTAAAACACACTTATCTACACACTTCAAACTGTGCTTCAAAAGGGTGAGAGCTAGCTGGCACTGAAAGCCAAAAAAATAATATATCAATATGAAAATGGAGCTAAAATCCTCTGCATGACCATCCTGTTCTAAAACCATCAGTCATTAGTTTCTGTATTTAGGGGAGTCACCCTGAGGATACATCTACTGATTATCTTTCACTTGTTGACCTTGAGTTAGACTTCAAAGTTTTTATGAAATAGAGGAAGACCTTCAAAAGGTAGAAATATAACAGGATGCACTTCCAGAAGTTCCAAATCATTATCGTTGCTGCATTTCTAATGCTTTATGTATATAGAACAAGCAGTTTAACTATGTCACATTACTGACATTTCATCATTTTTTTTCTTAAAGTAACTGAAGTTTCAAGTCACTAAAAAGTCTTCTGCAATTAAAATTCAGAAATTCTTCAGATAAAACGTTTAAGACAGAAAACCACAATTTGCTATCAGTGGCACTATAACACTATAAAAAGCAATAAATAACAAATACTTACTGTTTAAAACAGTGAAATCTCACAGCTGTACAGACAGCAAGACCTCTGGAAAAATACTGCTGCTTTCAGATATATGTCTGTCCCCATTACAGCATTGTTAAATAAAAGCACATTCTAATTGTTATTACTTTTGTTTTAGAAGCTTAAAAAAAGATCCTTCTTCCCGAAGATTTTCTCATTTTCCATTTGACAGAAAGGACTGTTCACCTTCATGGCAACAAAGCTTTTGTATTCTACAGCATTACATTTTCCCCCTCCCAACCACCTATTCGCAGCTCTGGAAGCAAGATTTATTACTTGGCAGGATGAAAAACCACGAAAATATTGTAGGAAATAATATAAGAATTACATTTCTTAACACAAACAGATGTCATACTACAAGTCCAACTCCAAAAGCCTCTTGAAAGGCTACTGATGATGAGCTGTAGTACAGCACCTACAGGAGGGATGCATTCAAAAGGACAAAGATACTGTGATGCTCAGCCTTGCAATAGCTTAAGAACTCTGGCAGCAGAACTAATGCTAAGTTAGGCATCCAAATTCCCAAAGCAGAAGCAATTGACTGCATCTACATTAGCAAGCATAGCAGCACATAAGGAAATGATTTATGGAATAAAAATCTAACATGCAGTCTCATGTGTTTTAGAGGTTCCTGCTTCCAGCTTGCTCTAGCCGAGTGCTGTGATCTGAAAGCACACTGGCAGTTGAAATACATCTTCCAATTTAGTTTCATCTGAAGGAATCCAACTCAGCAGTCAGAGACCATCCCACAACAGGAACTGTAACAGCCTGCATAATTAGCACTTGGTATTTCAGTCAAACAGCTGTAATTCAGGAGGGGGGTTACCGTATAAAGGACTTTTTAAAATAAGGGTAGGCATTTGCTTCAGGACTGTATTTAGACATCCTTATGAAACCTGGATGCAGAACCCAAAATCATTTCTTCCCCCCATGTAAGAGCCTAAATCTGTGGCCCTTGCTCCAAAGTATACTCTTGTATTTCATGTTATAAAACGCTGAAAAAAAAAAACAACAGCAATATAGTGAAGCAGAAATCTACGGCAAGATGCCTCTTGTTTTAGTTCATTCTAATCATGACAATTATGTTGCAATGTTTCACTTGCTCTCAGGAAAAACAAACAAACAATAGAACTACTCTGGTTACAAATTGACAAAACCTTTGATCAAAAGGAGTAGTAAGGACTCCACAGCTTTTGCCCTGACATTGTATCTGAAAATGCTACAAGTTGCTCAATCTGTGGGGGAGGACATCAATCATGCCAGCAGGCTGGTGCTGAAATGAGCACCACTTAACCTTCCTGCTTTTGACCAAGACTGAACTAAACCAAGTCAGTTAAGCTTGCCAACTGAAATCATGCCTAAGATTATGAAATAATCAGCGTCATCCTAACTTTTGTAGTCCGAACAGTATTAATTGAGACAAAAATATCTACCAGTCAACCCAGAGAACAGCAGGTCTAGGAAAGTCATTTTATGCACTCAGGTAAGGCTCTGCCTGAACCTGGGGTAACTAAGCAGGTTAGGCTGGGCTTCTGTACTAACTTCTTTTTCAAGTGACTAAATGATTTTTGAAATCCATACACCACCAAAGAACAGGCCTATAGATGTTTGTAACATGGGCACATTCTACGAAATTTAACTAACTGCAAATTTAATTTTAATGGATAACAACTGTTTTTTTTTTTGTTTAGGATTCCATATTCTCAATTCCCAGTTTGGGAAACCTTCAGAAGAGCCTCTGTAGGATTGGACCCACAGCCTGATTTCAATAAAATATGTCAGCTTGTCCACTTAATTTTTTTTCACTTCTAGGCTAGTATTAATTCGACAATATAGCCTTACAACATTAAGTACCTTATTTTTAGTTAGACTATAATTAATATAAGACACAGTATACTGAAGACATCACTAACCATCTTGCGTATTGGAACATTTTAACGAACGGGTCTGCAATAACTTCAAGAGAAGCTGTAGGCTTTTATCTGTTTTCAGTGTTGGTATGTAAGCATTACTGCCCAGTTTCATCAAGACATCCAGAAGAGGGTTCAAGAAAGCCTCTAGTTCAATCCATTCTATGTTGCTTTTTCCACTACACAAAAACAAAAATTAAAAAGAAAGTCTTCCTCTGAGTATCTGCCTTAAGTGCTGAAGTCACTTACTTATGGAAATAAATAGGACACAGGTTTCCAAGCCGCTTAAGTATCTATAGAAATGTTACCCAGTATGTTTGCAGCAACAGTTGGACAAGATCTAAGGGTCCATCAGGCTGACCCAATGTCTACAGAGATAAATGGACAATTTCCCATCTTGATTAGGCTTCTATCAGACCCTTAGGGCATAGGTGGATAAGAGAAAAGAGCAAAAATGTAAGGTAAGATAATTCATACTTACCTGGATTTATTCCTCATCTGCTCCACATCAGCAGCCAACATAATCATTGTTGCAACAAGCTTAGCTTCAAACCAGTCAGGCATAAAGCAATTTTCTCCTAATTAAAGATATTTTAAGGTTTCCACAGCATTTAGAAAATAGCATTTTTAAAATAAATTATTGAAATAAATTAACAGTATAAAAGCAACTGCTGTTAGAAATAATATTACTTTTTTTTTTGCATTCTTTTATCTAAATACAAACTCAAACACAAGCACTTTTCCTCTACACATCATAGAAGCGGATCCCATTTGCCTCTGCACCAAAATCAATTTTAGGCCCCACAGACTTATCTACTGCTTTTAAAAATATATTAGCATATTCAAAAGAAGTTAACCAAGAACATAATTCCATTATGCTTCCTCAGAAACATCAGCTAGTTATTTTAACTAGCTAGAAATTTTATCAAGAACTAAAGCTGTTCTATCAAAATAACTTTTTTTAAAAAAAACTTTTAACCAGTTTCATCAATGATACAGGAACACGTCATATTTATGAATAATTTCTTAAATAGTACATAAGTAGCTTGGGGATTTTTTTGATTGGTACGTTTTCGGCTTTGGGAATCTAGACAGCAAAATATCCTTTGGAGGTCCAATCCAAGCAGCCCTCCCCCCTTTCTCCCCACAGCTAGAGCTGCTTACAAACTACGATTATTTAAATGCAACAAGTTAGAAATATTGCTATAAAAAAAAAAGCTTTTACAAAGCTTTCCTGTCAAAGGCAAGAGATTTTCTTTCAAGACTACCAGACCTGTCTATATCCACATTTGCTTGTGTTTTCCTTCACCCCCATACTCTAGCACTTTCACACATCCCCAGAAGACTAACAGAAGAAATCTGACGGACTAGCATCAGTGCAGCAATAAAATTTAATATTAAGGCTTAACTTGCAATTAATACTGCAGGACTATATTTAGTGAAGAAAAACTGGAAATAGAAAATAAAAGTTCATATTTAAGAATGATGAATGTCACAACTTTAGCAGAATTTAAGTAAGTACAATATAAACAAATTAATAACTTCTAAAATCCAAAGTACTTTTTAAAAATTATCTTCAAGAAATTTTTACACTAATAAATATTGAACTTACTTTCAGGTGCCGGTGTCTTAAGATACTCTACCACAAGACCTCGTACATATTGATATAGTGATGATGTCTCTTGATGCTCAAAATCAGAGCGAACAGACTTTCTGAAGTATCTGTCATTCACTTGCAGCCAACTGCAAAGCTAAATTAAAACCAGTGTGTTACTATTTAACTGCATCTGCTAGCTCTGTACTTTACTTTAGCAAGGTAACAGCAGTATGTTGAAGTACTGTCAAATAGGAACTGCTACATCAACAGATCCACACCATGAAAGGCTTTCACTGGAACTACTGGGAGGCCTAACAGACTACTCTCCTCAAATACAGGAAAAGTTTCTTCCACAGAGTAGTTAAAGAGCACCCAAAAAGTAAATTATTAGTACCATTATAAGGAAAAAAACAACTCTCCACTATAACGCTGGAAAAAATCCCCTTATCTCAAAAAAGCCTTCTGATCATTGAATGCTATCTAATGAGAGCTGCGCTTTTATTTCAACTTCTGTGCCAAAAATACAATTGAATAGGATGAACAGCATATATAATAAGAGGTAACTCAGCACAAACTTTTATATCATACTGCTGCCCAACAAACCAAAACTATGGCTACTTAATCATCTGGTTCTGCATATCCTACATACAAAATGGTTTTGTGAGTATATCCATAGCATTTTGCACCTAACAAAGACATAACACATATACCCTCTGAATTTGCAATTCAGAATCTCACTTTACACCCTAGGTACATTTTACCTTTAGAGATTACCCTGTTACTCCTGCCTGTGCCAAGAAATATGCAAATCAGAGGCAGCTCATACGTTTTTTTGGCCCATATACTGGCCCATTCAGAGAGTCTCAGGATGTACACTATCTCAGACACTACCTTCAGAACTAAGAGAAAGGGAAAACACATACCATTTTAGCAGATTATCTAAATTATCTACCAGATTATCTAGCAGATTTATCCAAAGATAAACTTAAAAAATAGTGTACTTTTCCATCAAATGAAATTTTACAACATAGTTGAGGGGAAAGGAAGAGAAGGAAATAGCCAAAAAGAGAAAAAAATATATATAATATAGAGAAATAAGTGCCTGTAGATCCAATGACCAAGAACAGCTTCAGCTGAGGATGTTACATCCACCTGGTATCCTTAATAAAAGTAGAGAGAGAAGCCCAAGTTGTGGCTCTGTGGATTCCATAGGATGCCCTGCTTCGCACTCTCTCCTTGAAGTTACCAACGATTTAGAGGAGTGAGCATGGATCCCTGATGGGAGAGATTACAGACACTAGTACAGGCTTACCAGTAGTTATTTTAGGTCTTACAACAACGGCAAAGGATGCAGAAGACTAGGACTGTGACGAACAAATCGAAGCCTCTTAAAGGACCAGTATTCAGGAACCAAAGTCTCAGTAAGAACTGATTCTGATTTGCATTTCAATACGGTTAAACCCGACAGCTGCAATACTAGATATACTAGAGAAACTAAGAAACGTGATAAACTGGTGTATACAAGCTCCCATGTTCTGAAAAACCTCAGCCTCAAAAAAGATTTTTCTTCTTTAGAATTGAGAATTTCTGCATGAAGAGAGGAAAAAGTCACCTTTTTCTTCCCTCCCTTACTTTTAACAACTGTGATGGCATACCTTAGAATTCCTTTTTGTTTCAAATCTGCCAAATAATTTGTTTAGGGTTAACATTAACTCCTCTGTAGTATTCAAGAAAAATCACAGCTTCCAACTGAAACACAAATCCATTAGGACTCTATATCCAGGAAGTCCTGAATGTGTCAATGCAGACGGTGCTAAACATTTAAATATTAAGAATAATATATCATGCATTTGTACAGGTATTTTAAAAAGTGTTTAGTGAATATATAAGTAGCTTTAGGTCTTACCTCTATCCATAACATAGTATCCCTCCTTAGGGATTCATCTGGTCTAAGGCACAGAAGAAAGCTTGAAACTTC
This sequence comes from Oxyura jamaicensis, assembly GCF_011077185.1. NCBI lineage: Eukaryota > Metazoa > Chordata > Aves > Anseriformes > Anatidae > Oxyura > Oxyura jamaicensis. The sequence continues at coordinate 40,610,115 of NC_048895.1, read as the reverse complement.
TGGAAGAGACACTTTCTCCTGAAGAAATCAATTAAGATACAATAGTTGTTAGCATAATATACAATGAATAACATCTACCTAAAGACTCAGGAAGTCACTTTCATCTAGCAAATGTTGTAGAAGAAATTGACCTTGCCTTTCAATGGTACAGACTTGTTTTTGGCTCTTATGGACCAGCTTACCTTTATCAAGGAATATAACTTAATTCTCCCAAGTATTAAAATCATTGAATGGGTTGAAAGGGACCTTAAAGATCATCTAGTTCAAACACCCACCTGAAATCTATCTGAAAATTAACAAGTGACTAGAAGAATAGCGCTATCCATTACTAACACCTTTTAAATGAATGACATAAATAATCAGTCACCAGTAAGTCTTTTTCCTCTATTTCTGAAAGGAATTTTCAGTTCCTCTAGCTGCAACACTCAACACAGAACCATATAAATGAAGGGGAACGTTGATACTCCACTCACCTAAGAAAGCAAGCATGTTATAAGACAACCAGAACATAAATAATTTGACTACTGAATAAAGTTGTTTTTTTTTGCTATTTCATCATTAACAACGGTTTTATCATTCTGATGTCAAGAATACTTTTACTCTATTAGGTACTCACAGAAGTCCATTCAGTTCCTATCTGTTAAAACCTGAGTTTATACAGTGAATATGGTAACAGAATACTAATCCTTAGCTAGCTCATGAAAGCCCTACAAGATAATATCAGCGAATAAGCAATAATGAAATAAATTCATTCTGTGGAAACCAGAATTAACAGAAGCATATTCATTCTTAAGTACTCATACTTTTTTCCTAAGTAGTTGCCAACAAAATTGCAAATGCAATAGAACCAGTTGTTCAATGTTGTGTCTAGCAATTGTTTCATCATCTGTTTACACTGTACAAGAGTTGGTGCATTTCTACCACCATCAGGAAGAAAAAAAAAACTCACCACATCTGTCAAATGCATAGCTGTTTGAAGAAGATAGCACTGAGCAGCTCCACGCAACAAAATTTGATGTGTAATCATGGTACACTGCAGCACATCTCTGCAAAGAGAAAAACATGTACTGTGGAAAATACACATTTAGGAAGTTTAAACATTACCTAATTATTATCTATTTTCAACATATGAGATTGTATTTAACAAATATACTAAGTATAACACAATCTTTGCCCTAATCAGACAGAATACAACCCTAACTCCAGACTACTGCTCTATGTACTTTAAAAACTTGAGGTTAAAACTTGTATAAACATATACGATAATATTAAAAGCACTGAAAAAGTACAGGAAATTATTCTGTGATCACATCAGTTCAAACTGATAATTTAATGTTTGCTTTTCTACCTCTAACAAATAGGGAAGTAAGTTATGCAAGTCATCAAATTCTTATACTAGTACTGAAAGAAGCTGGATGAAGCCCTCACTGCTCACATCAGCTGATGTGTCTGTTTTATTCTTTGTAAATTACTTTTATTCAGTATTCCTTAGTCCACCTATAAGATTTTATTTCAAAGTTCAAATTCAATTAAACTGGAATAATTACTAACTTAACAGATCTTGAAAGTGCACGCAGGCACTTTGGAAAAATCAGCGTAATTAAGGACAAAGTGCATGCCAGTAACTTTCACCTAGCTTTCTATTTACAGGTCTTTCAGATTTCAATTTGTGGGCTGTCTCCAGATGTAGGCTTAATTGCGATTACACAAGGTTTTAATGCATTTAGAAAAAAAGAAAAGTTGTGTGACACCTGTGAGTTAGGAAGTATGGATGATCAGGAAAAAACAATGCCAAGAAAAGAAGCAATGGCAAGTGACTAAAATGTAAAACTGATTCTAAGTCACGCAGCAATATGAATACTTTAGTTCTTGAATTGCATCCTTCTGTGAATTGGACATAAAGGAAAGAGAACTTCCCCTTCCAACATACATCCATCACGCCCTCCCAGAAGTAACAAACATGAACTAAATCACAGCTCTCTAGATATTCACCATGTTTCCTTACAAGAAGAAAGAAAGAACACAAGGCAGTAAAAGTTTCACCTTAAGGCCTGAAGCCCATCAGTGCCCAGTACTTTACATGCAGGGATGCATGCCAGAGCCATAGAAAGAAACAAGATGGGAACAGCACACCAATGCCGACTTGTCATCTTCTGAATAAACTTTAACAGGAAAGTACCTTAAAATAAAAGTAAACAAAATATAAACAAATCAAGTGTGATTTTCTGCTTTCCAATGCATTTAAATGACAAAGACGCCAGCAGGAGAACATTGTGACACACTCCCATTGCACATGGAAAATCATTTCTGAAAACTAAATGAAGGACAATGGTGTCTCCAAGTTGCTAAGCACAGAACCCTGACTTTGTGATAAACAAAATACGTGCCATAGGAAAGAGCAAAGAAATAACAGCATCTACGGCACTACAAGCATGTAAGGTGTTTTCTACAACAATATGTACCTGTGAATAGAGTATATTGAATAGAGCTGGTTCTACCCTGACTTCATCCCATTAGACCATATATTAAATTCTGCTCTGTCAAAGGTTGCTCCTTTTCAGCCTACGCTGACAATAAAAAATAATAAAAAAATACTTATTCAGCTTCTGCCTTAGGGCTTCAAAAGGGACAGAGTGCTAACTATATAGGTTGTGACCAAAAAGGTCTGGCAGATTGTTTGTTTTTATAAATCAACCTAACAAGGGAAAAAAAAAAAAAAGATAAATAAAAGAACACCAAAACAGAACAAAGATTTTACACAGCACAGCATTATCTAAACTGTTAAAGAAAAAAGAATCTGCAAAAACTATTCATCTTCAGAATGGGTTGTGGTTATTTTTGTCTCTTTTTTAATAAAAAAAGAGTGCCCTGGAGTTTTCCTTAAAACAATTTTGTAACTTGTTACAGCAGCATCCGTCTAAGTCTCTGGAGAATTTTCTCTTCTCTGGGAACTTCACTGTCATAATGAAAACTACTCCTTTTTGTCCCCCTCAAGTAACATGAAGAAACTGGGGTAAATGCTTACATGGGATATGGAAAATGGGTCCGCAGTTTTTATTTGGTTTCTTTTTTAAATAAAGATAAAGGTGATATTGAAACATACCTCTTTCTTCCTCTGGAAGAAGCATCAGATAAGTAGCCAAAAAATTCTGCAGCCTCATTCCCAATGGAGGACAGGCTCCCATTAACTGACCTGGTGTCCTGTTGAGTTTTAAAACAGGAAATAAAAAACTGACATGTTAACAGCTACAAGTAGGATTGACCTTAAACAAAACCGGAATGGTTAATTCACTGCAGAGACTGTTCCAATAGGCCACAGAGATGGAATGCATCAGCCTGCTCCCTCCACTGTGCCCAGTAGTCCAACAGTAAATATAGAGAGGTCAGGGAAGGTCACAACAATACCAGTCTTCCTAGCCACCTACAAGGACACGGTACGGCATCAGCACACTCAGGCATTCAAGCATAACCTCAGGTAAAGTTACTGGACTGGGAGCATCAAATGTCAAGCCCAGAGTAAGGAATAGCACTGTGGGTTCAACTTTGTGCCTGCACTCGCAGTATTCTACAGGCCTTTGGGCGAGCCTGTTACCAAGGCCTACGTAACAAGACCAGGGAATTCTCCAAACAATATGCAGTGGGGATGTGACTAGTCTGATCTGGAGAACAATGAAGAAACATTACCTATACAAGTGCAGTAGGGAGGAAGTATTCCTCCCTGAAACATATTATAAAGTCAGTTTATAAACAAAACATCCAACCAGCACAAAAGACTTTATGTAAAGATGCAAAAATTTTTCCATGAGACAAATAGAGGTAAGCAAAATCACGTAATAAGTCTCAAAATCCTGCCTATCAGGGATTGGCATGAGGCAATTGTGAAATTGTAAAGTTTCCTCCCATACAACTTGGCATTAACCCTAAAAACTTTGTATACCCTTGGTATAATCAAACATGTACCCTCTTCTACTTTCAGATATATCCCAACATGTTTCACTGGAAGTATAAAAGCTATGACAGAAGATTATAAAACCTTAACCTGACTTAAAGCACATCAAAACATGCAGCATTTGCTTCAGCTAACTTTAAGCATATGCCCATGCAAACCATACTGCAACCAGCTAATTGAGGTGACAAACACAGAACTGCTGCAAGAGCCTGAAGCAAAAGACTTGTGTCCTGTCATGTTTAGACAAAACAACATGTTCTATATACAGGTATCCAGAACAACCAAATCCAAACTGACCACTGGATAAGTGACAATCGTATTTCCCCCCTCTCCTGAAGTGCAAAACTAATGTCAACTCTTCTAGCTGCCAAAAAAGGTCTGCCAGTCAAGGCTACTCCAACTGAGTTGGATTGCTAGCCAAACGTTCGTCAGCCAAGACACTTCATCTAGAATAAAGTGCATTCAGCACTTCATTTCCCATTCTTAGAACTTTTCATGCTACTAACACAAAGGATGGAAAGCCATCAGTATGATGAATGAACAATAACCTTGTAGCCCCTCCAACTTTTATCTGTTATGCTTTTACACCAAAGGAGGCACATTTACACTGCCACCACTTGAACTCTAACGGTGTGCTGCAAAAAAACTTTTGTTTTCCAAAAGATAGTCATCCACTGGAGGAAAAAGATTCTATCAGTTATGAATTTGCAACAATTAAAGCAAACCCCTTCTGTCCGTGCAAAAAGAAAAGAATAAATAAATATTTCAGTAAGTTATTCACTTATCATATCTCTCTTCATTTCCAAATTGGTATTTTAACCATATGTGCTAAGTGGGACCTTAAGGCATCCCCATGTTGCTATCACTAGGATGAAACTGAGCCTGCTTCATCTTACTCACAGCCACCCATCTTTCCTGAGACTCTCCACCTGTCAGTGAATTTAGCAAACACCCTTTATTTGTTTTCCTTTATCCAAAATTTTACCAACATGCTCCAACCACTATTATTAGAACACACTTCCACTCATCAATATATGTAATAATCTGTGTCTTACCTACTATAAAGGCAACTTTCTGAGAGGGCATCCATTAATGGCCCGATAACAAACTGATAAAAGGAAAGAACAATGGGTAAACGTACAATTCCAAGAAACTGATACATAGAGACTAACTAGAATTATTCAATCTCACTTTAAAAGTATAAAAAGAGTCAGAAATTAAAGAACACTCTTGGCAATAGTAAGTATTAGTAACAAAAGGAGCAGGAAACTAAAGAGCAGAGGGAGCAGGAGACTAAACAAGCAGAACAGTATTTTTCAATAGGTAAATTTCACAGAGTATTGTGAAAGGTGCAGGCACATAAAACATTTTGGGAAACAGATGGAGAATGGATGGTGTTCAGCACAAAAAGGGAAAAGATATTTAATCATGAAATAGAGAAAAGATTAGAGGTAGAAGAAAGTAATAGAAAAAATGCTATACTACTATACTATACTACTAAACCAGCACTAGAAAGATTAAGGATGCATTATTTATTTTTTTTTTTAAATGTTGACTGGATTTCAAGAAACTAACTTAATTTGTATAAATCAGAAACATTAGCCTTTGAGGCCAATACTCCTTCTATGAAGAGGAGAAAAGCAATGGTAATATAATACAGATCACTTCTTACTGATGTGTAGGCTGGTTGGGGTATGAACATACACACGTTACCGTTTAAAAAAACTAGGGACTTAAAACTTGCAATACTTCTTTCCATATATGGGATACATGTATGTGTATTTTTAAGTGGAGATACAGTCATATACTGATTATACTACAGACACATTCAAAATATCTCGCAGGGTTAGCTATCCATGGATCTTCAAAATCAGTCCTTGAATAGGAGACGCTGCACAGACTTAAAGTCTGTTGACCAACTTTACACACAGCTCTGTTCAACCAATTGATTTAATAATTTTGGAGAAGTTCAGGAGCTGTGGAACTCTGAAGCATCAATCATTCCCTTGCTAATGTAACCCTTGATTAAAAAAAAAAAAAAAAAAAAAAACAGGAAATTGGGTGGTAAATTTAATTAGAGCATTAGCTTCAAATATGTGAATGAATGACTGAATTTAAGAATCCATTCCCTGTAGCCTGGCCATTTTCCAGTTAATTTTATATTTGACACCACTTACAAATATTGCCATCATTCACACAGCTAAGTAAGAGGGTACTTTTACAGAACACACCTAACTCCAATACCACTGAGGCATTTAGTGTTAAGATACACTATAAATTAGAACATCTGTTTGTTCTGGCAAGTAACAAAAAAAAAAACAAAAAAACTTACCTCCGAAAAACCAAGAGAATTTGGAAGATGCTTTGTTTCATAAAGCTCTAAAAAATGAAGAATGCCTTCCTTTGTCAATGTCTTATTCTCGCTCTCAAACATTCTTTTATAGATGCACATGTGCCACGATGGGTGAAACAACCAACAACCTGATAAAAACACATATTCTTCTAAACTGACAAAAATGACAGTGGTGCATTAATATACTCTTCATACAAATCTATGTTTTAAGGAAATTTATCAAACACACATACAATACACTGACATTCTGGATAATGTGATAGTTAATACACAACACAATTCAAAAATATTATTATAGCTGCTAGATTTATATAAATACACTACTAAATCTCCCATAAAAAAAGAAAAACACAATTAAATGCTCAAGTAAAACAAAACACAGTGGGAAAGAACCATGTAGTTAGGCTTGCTGGCATTAAAAAAAAAACCTTCATAATAAGATAAGTAATTTTGTCATATGCTAGGATTTCTTGTTGCTGCATCTCAAAGCAGAGCGACGCTGACTGTGGAAACAATAAAAAACTGCTACTAAAACAAAGAAAAGAGTGAGAGTTAATTGCCTAATACTTCGGAGATGCTTCAGAAAATTTTGTCTTACCTTTTTCCCCTGATATAGCATGCTCGTATAAACTGTTCAGTTTTGGTAATACTGGCTTTATGACATGGATCTGAAAGGCAAATCAGATACAATGTACGTAGTCAGTTTACAACTCAAATTTAAGAACTGGCACTTAGTCATGGGCTAGAACTTAACTATCAATAGCATCAACATAGCAACTGACAATAAAACTGCATTTAAATAAGCAAACATACTCTGCAATGCCTGTGCAACTGATCCAAGGACTTCCTATGTATCACATAATCATAGTCTAGAGATTAAGGTAAACTGATGCTTCCATGCTACTGTATCATAAAAGTAATCCTTCCCAATAACCAACCATTCTATTCATCACAATTACAGTGTGAAGCTTTCAAGTCAAACAGCACAGAACTCTGAAGTTAAACATTTTGATAATTACTATTCTCCCAGTTACAGGACAACCATGCACAAATGACATGAAGTACAAAGAGGTAGTCACAGCTAATTTATACCATGCAACTGCAGAGGGTCTCAAGTCAAAAGCAATCTTTCTGGCCTCTGAGTCAAACTCAAAACTATCTCCATCCAAGGGCACAAAGCGCTTTACTCAGAGATGTAGTGTCCTCTGTTGAAAAGAGGTTACTGAGTGTAACAGCCTGATTTTTGCTAGGAAATGGGTTACCCTACTGGGCAGCCCAATGGGTCTTGCAATAACATGCAACCCAGGTTTTCCTTCCTTAGTTCAATGCACTGCCTTAACCAGATTTCAGAGAGAGAGCTGTGAATTTATGCCAAACAAACTACTCTTGCTGCATTTTAAATACTTAAAATTCAAAATAAAAACATGCCTGATAATGCTTAAATGCCTTCAATCGCCAAAACTGGAAATATTTTACCTTAACGAAATATTTACACTGTACGTGCCAGCAGTTATCGCGTATAAGCTGTCACAAGGCTTTCGGGTGCCCTTACCTGGTTTCCCTCCAAGGTTTCCATCACCAAGATGTACGTCTCCCAGAACTGCAGAAGCGTTTCGTTCTCCTCGGCGGACCACCAGAACAGGCTGGGTTCTAAAGGCAACGCAGAGAGCTTGCTGACACCGGGCTGCTCCCGCATCCCTCCCACAGAAGCCCGAAGCCAACCCCCTGCCCAGGACAGGCGACACAACTTGCTCCCTTCCCGAGCGTGCCCACCTGGGGGGTCCAGGAGCCCCCAGCCCCCAGGAGGGGGGCAGCAGGGGCCGTGCTCCCCTTCCCTCCCTGCCCCTCTCTCTCAGCCCTACCGTCCCCGCCGTCCGTCGGGCAGCGCAGGCGGGCTCCCTGGCTCCCACAGAGATCCACGGCCCTCTTCAGCAGGTAGCGGGCCCTCCTCCGGCACAGCCCGTCCCTCTCGGTCAGCCCCTCCTGCACCAGCCGCCAGAAGCGGGGGCACAGCCTGGCGTCGGGCCCGGCCGCCGGCCCGCGGGGCAGCAGCGCGTCGCACAGGGCGCTCAGCGCCAGCAGCGCCCGCCCGGCCCGCGGGGCCCCCCCGCCGCCGCCGCCGTCCCCCAGGAGCCCCTCCCAG
>NC_048895.1:40593046-40596670 GCF_011077185.1 Oxyura jamaicensis | reverse complement strand
CGGCACGGCTCGGCACGGCGCCGCTCCGCTGCGCAGGCGCGGCCCCGGACGGGGGGGTTGAGGCGGGGCCGGGCCGCTGCGGCCCGCTGAGGGGAGGGAGGGGCCGCCATGTTGGGGGGACAGCCTGGAAGGACAGGGTCTTTAAGGCCCCTTTCAACCAAGCCGTGCTGTTCCGGTTCTAATGCGCCAAGTGCGGTGCTCTACCGTTGGTTGTGCTTACTGTTGCCATCTATGCCAATAAATAAATAAAACATTTTCTAGTTCCAAGACATGACCCATGATCATGGCCGTGAACCTACCTGAGTGCCCTGCATCTGCCCCATGAAACACTTCATAGTTTTGAGACCAACAATCGTGGCTATGAAGCCTGAGTGCCCTGCAGCTGCCCCAGGAAAACTGTACAGAAACACAGCGCTGGCACCGTGCCGTTAGCTCCTTACGCTGCGTGCCAGCAGCTGGTGTGGGGACCAGGGCGGTCTGGTGTAGCCAGAAGGGACAAGCGAAAGCAGGCTGATTTCCAAGGGATGTAAATTCCCTGCACAGCATCCGCAAGGCCTGTGAAAAAAAGTTAGAAATGAGCACCTCGAAGAGGGTCGCAGATAACTCTCTGGGAAGATGTGGTCACAGAGGGAGGCAACCGTGAAACCTTCTGGTCTTGTGAAAGCAAAGGAGAGCAAATTCCCTGCACAGCAGCGCTAGGAAAGCATAGTTTCTGATGGATATGGGCGTTACCATGGCTAACTTCTCAGGCATCTAATGAAAAAGGCCTCTTGAAGTTTTCTCTGTGAGCTCACACTTGATCTTTTTCTCCACATCACACAAGTATAGTCTCTCTCCTTTCCCGATACATTTTTGAAATTTGTGATCTTTGAGAGTCTACTGACTGCAGAAGAGGTGAAGCTTGTTATTGCAAGGGACCTATAGTGTGACTGACTGCCTATGAGGTAAATTCCAGAAAAAGAAGGGGAAAATGAGCTATTTTAGACCTGCTAGTTAACGTGGTTTCTGTATGTCTTCACACTCTGCGTGTTTAGTTACGTATAAAATACATAATGCAGAAAAAGCTTAAGAAGACAATTCAAATTCATACACTTACTTAAATGTAAAGTAAAACATAGTGCTTTGTTTCACACACACAAAAACATTTTTCCAGAGGAGGAATGACAGAAGACACGAAATTACCAAATAGGATGCTTGCAGCTGAAATCTCTTCCATGCCATAATACATTTTGTCTGCTCTTCCAGTTGCGCTGATGTCTTTCTTCAGAAATTCTTCATTTCTTACTTACAGCATGCAGTCAAGATGAATTGCGGGTGTTTCTTTCAGCAGGTCTGAATAAGTCCTGAAAAGGGGACATTTCTTTATTACAGTCCATCTTCTCTTCCAGGCACCTGTAGGACTTAACTGAATGAAGCATTAAAGGTCTGTACAACATGTAGTAATCAATACAATAAAATACTAGGTGCTTTACTGGTCTCCATTATTGCCTGATTTCAGCCTTGCTATTATTTTTATGACAATGGGGTGCCAATTCTAAAGCCCTATTACATCAACTTAAACAGCAGCATTTAAATTTCGACCGGTTTACTACAGATCATTTCAAAAAGAAGTGGGTGAGAAATTATGCCCATGGGAGATTAGACTGGGGAGCATCTGAGCAGAATGTGATGCAGAAAGATAAAGGACGAAAGAAAACCAGAAAGGTGGTTATGGAGTTAAGCGAACAAGAACGAACAGTAGGGATCATCAAAAAGGAAATGTTTTTCCCTTGTTGGCTGGTGCTGAATGCAGCAGGGAGGCACTCAGTAGTACCTAACAATCTAGTTGGTACATACGTAGCAAGCTTTACGCTTGCTATTAGCAGTATGTTAACAATAGTAACAGTAGTGGTGGTTCTGCCATGTGCCAAGAGAAGGTTCCATGAATTTTATACATCACTAGACACTCTGTTAACGTGATGACTTTTGCACAGTCTGAGCTCGATAATTCTTCTGTATATTGTGGATTGTCCAAAATCCTCTTCCAAGAAGCAGAGTTTTGTAATTTTGAGGTGGCAAGAGCCACAGCATCCACACCCCCACACCACATTCCTTAATGCTCAGAACCCTAAATTTGTTCCTTCCAGCCCTACACTCCCTACCTCACCAAACACCATGTCCCGTTCTGTTTTCCCCACCTTTTCTTCCCACCCTTATTCCCAAGCCAGCCCTGCTCCCAGGCCCCAGCCTGCCAATTGCAGACACTTCTGGGATCCCAAACCCTTTTCACCCCGGCCTTCATGTACCAACCCCAGCACTCAGAGCATCCCACCCCTGCCGATCCCTCTGCACTTCTATTTAGAAGTTCCTGACCTATCCAGGTGCCCTCCAGCCTAAGTGTATTGCCTAGATCAAAGGTTGAAATACCTTTGGTTGGGTTTCATTTGTTGGTTGGTTGGTTGTATTTTGCTGTGCTGTTTGGTTTTTAAACAGGACAGCCTGCAGCTCTTTTCTTTACCTCTGCCACATGAGATATCCACCCTCATTCAGATTAATCTGCTTTGGAAACCTGGGACTGAGAGGTATTACCTGAAACATCAAAACCAGTCCACAATGGCAGGAGCCAGCCCTGAAATAAACGGCCAGTCTGGATGTGTCCTTGTCACAGGCCACTACTATCTATAGTTCACAAAATGCTTCTCAAACAGATGAAGGGCTTGCTGCACTCTCCTCTCCCTTAAGCGGATTGCCTGTGCCACTTAATACCATTACAGCCTCTGGGAGGCAGGACAGAGATGAGAAACGCATATTAGTGTTGATTCACATCTGAACTGTGTAACACCGCCTTTGCTGATGATTAGGATTTCCAGCACATGGCACCTAGCTGACCAAGCGGGGGCTGATTTTACAACTCACATGTTTAACAACTGTAGTTTACTGGATTTCAGTTTTTTATTTATTATTATTATTATTATTTTTTCAGTAATTTGTAATGCTGCACCTTTTTAGCAATACAAGAGGACTAAGGTTCCTCCCTCATGCCCCTGGTTAAAAAATCAGTGCCCTGGTTAAGTGCACACTCTCTTAGTCAACTGGATCCTTGTTCTGATGTAAATGTTTTCCCCTGTAATCACACAATCGAGCAATTCTGTGTGAGGAACAGTCCAGTGACGACCATTCCATTCCAGCACTCAGTTTTATTGGAAAAGGGTCATGGACAAAATTACAGTATAAACTACAGACAGTTATTTAAAAGTTTTGGAAATCCCCATGTGCAATTCTGGAAAGCCACAGCTGAGCTGAGGCACCATGGTAGATTATTAGAGTAAGGCTGCATAGATGTCTTTTAAAGAGTTTAGTTTTGATGGTGTTCTTGGATCACATCAAACATCTCCCTTCTCGTGAGGAAAGAAAGTCTTGCACCATCACCTGCAGGTTTCCAGGTAATTCTGCACGGTTCGTAACGTGCAGTGGGTTTCATTCAGAAACATGAGCGAAGGCTTCCTCATCTCTGCAGAACAGCAGATGGTGCTGCTGTCACTGACAAGTGATGGTTTATGTTTCTGGAGAAAAGAAAGTATGTGACCGTGGAGGAAAGGGAAAGGAAAGGAAAGGAAAGGAAAGGAAAGGAAAGGAAAGGAAAGG
>NC_048895.1:40533761-40593036 GCF_011077185.1 Oxyura jamaicensis | reverse complement strand
AGGAAAGGAAAGGAAAGGAAAGGAAAGGAAAGGAAAGGAAAGGAAAGCTATAGGAGAAGAAGATAATTGCCATTTCCTGGATTTTTAACTAGAGAATGTAAGAAACTCAAAGAGAAGAATGATAAATACAGAGAAAATCAAAAGGGCTATCTCAAAGAGAGACCAGATCTGTAATTTTCAAGAGGTGCTAGCACAGAGGAAGGTGTAAATGCAATTTGGAGAGGCAGAGAGGCAGCACAGACTGTATTCTGGATCTTCCCTTCCCCATTGCTTTCAGGACACCCTGAACTCTGATGAGGAAGGTGCCGAATACTGGCAGTTCCCCACTGACTTTATAAGGAGCTGTTTTCACCTGGACCATATCTCAAGCCAAGCATTTGAAATCAGACACATTGAAAAACCCTGAGAATTTTTAAAAAATGGTTTTAAATATCTGAGTGGGGAAGGAGGAAGAGCAGAATGAGGCAGGTAATGAGAAGCTGTGGCTGCAGAACCGGCCCTCTTGCACTCAGTGATGGGCTGCATGCTTTCAGCTTTATCTGGGCTGTGCTGCACAGCCACCTTTATTATCTGCTCTAGCAAGAAAAGGAGCATGAAGGAAGAATGGTGAGGAGGTACCTGATAAAACAGATAATGCACAACAAAAAAGAAACAGTAAGGTATCTTTAGGACAGTACCGTTAGTATTGCGCAGTGACATTACCCACACCTGCATAAGAGATGCTCTGTCTGAAGTCCTTCTTTGAGCAGGATGACTACCTTCATCAGAAAGACACTGCTATCTGTGTGCTTTGTAGCATGTTTGCTTTAAAAATAAAGTTACTGTTCTAACACTAAACAGCCTTCCCTCAGAAGCACATTTAAAGGCAGCGGCTGAAAAGCAGTTGAGTCCAATTGAAGGTTCCCAGTGATGGGAATTCACAAATCTATACTATGTGGATTGTCACTAGGAGCTATAGGGAGGAAGTTAAGCTGGTAAATCTCTAGTTACACTGAGTGCAGTGGAATGGTCTGGAAAAGATGAATTAGGAGAAAGAATTAGATGTAATCCTTTGCCATCTGTCCTTATTTTGCTAACCTACTTGACAGGGCACTGCTGAAATCTGCAGTCATTTTTTGTCTGCTTCACATAGCTGAAGATCATTTGCCGTACAGACTAGAATCAAAAATCTTCCCAGTCACAACCTCCTTTCCTATTTGTTGGCCCTGTTTATTTTTTATTTTTATTAAAAATAAAGTTTAGGACTTTCCATTCAGCTGTAGGCTACGCCATTCATTTTCAGCCTCTCCCTTTTGCTAGGACTCTGAGCCAGATGGTAAAGCTTAAATAGATTTTACTATTGGCTCAATAGGGAAGTAAAAGGGCTGTTAAAATGTACATAATCCATCCTTCTCCAGCTTTCAGCCCAGAAAGTACGTATAGATTTGGAAGAAATGTGACAATTGAGAAAATGTCCATATGGCATCACATAGTTTCTCTGTGACAGCCTTTGTCTCCAGGTCTTCATCCAGCAAATCATGTAAACATGAGCTTATTCTGAGTATTTTGCTGTTCTGGATTTTAGTGTACAGGGGATTCTATTGACAATGAACCAGATAAGAGGATCTGTGGTAGTGGGGGAAATACTCTGTGACTCCTGTATGAATACCTACCAGCTGCAATCCTGGGAGCCTTTAGACTTTTTAAATGCCTGGTGATATTACTGGGAGTAGAGCCTTACTACAGGAAGGTGGATTAAGGCAATCCCAGATATAACCAAATCGCAAGGACCAATACAGTTCTCACTTAGTTCAGTGAGAACAGAGCAAAATGCCAGTTTATTCTGGGGAAGGAAGAAAGAAGAAGGAAAGAGAGGGCACAGGGAGGATGGGAGGAAGCTTCCGCTTTGCTTCCAACTCCTAGGTATTTTTCTTTGCAGATGCAAAGGTTTGCAAAGTCTTATCTTTTCCAAATTCATGCTATAAGGAGTTTTTTATGACCTTGGCTTAAGAAGATGAAGCATGGGTGAATAGCTCTTCTGTGGTGAGCTAAAGTAAATCTGTTATCCCTTCTGGGAGCACAGACATAGCCTGCTACATACACAGAAGTTATCTTTGATTTTCAGCTCAGTGGAGAAATTGGTGAGGCACTGGTTGAAAGCAAGATTATTTCCTCAGTGGGAAGATTATTTCCTCAGTGGGAAGTTTGGGTGTGAAAGACCCATACATACCACTGCTGCCTTCCATCTCCAACAGCCAGAAAAGGCAATAGTCACTTGTGTCCAGATGTAGTCTTTGCATTTTGAATTCTGTATTTGACTTCAGAGAACTTTTTTAAAGTCTATTTTGAAATTTCCATACTAAAAATAAAGACAGAACAACTCATCGGTTTAGCTGAGAACAGAAACTTTGAAAGCATTAGGCAAGAAGCAGCTCTGGTGTTTTGAAAACAGCTCCTAATGCTGTTGTCTTTAATGGGGATGGGTAATCCTCTCTGTTTTCTCATATTCCCAGTGATTCTCTCTAATTGGGAGCTTGCCAGTTATTCTGCAAAACTCCTGACTCACTCCAACATCATTTAGGGCCTTCTTAATTGATTGCAGGATATCTTCAAAGTCAGAGGAGGGCTCTCATTTGATGCCGTAAAAGCTTTTCCAAGAGGCTACAATCTCTTCAGTTTTTGCAATGTGCTTTAAAGATAGCGGGATCAAAGGACAAACCCCCAGATCAGCTCATCTGTAGAAATACAACTCTTTTACAACCTCGTTATAAAGGCAGTGGCTTTTGTTTTATTTTTGAACTTGGCCTTGCAGGTCTATTTTTTCCTGTCCTATATACAGGAATAATAAAAAAGAGGCATTTAGCTCATTGCCACAATATTTCTTCTTTACTTCATCCCTTAAATCTCAGGCATGTAAAGAGTGATGCTGGTGGTCTTCTACACATCTAAGAGGTCCTCCATTAGAGTCCATTCAAAGCATTTTATAGACAGTAATTTGTGAAGCCTCAAAGCACACTACCGAGGCATTTATTCCTATGTTTTTACACTCAGGAGGATGTACCACAATAATTACACAACTTGAAAACCCAAATAACTAGTCATCAGTATTTGGACAGTAGAAACACTGTAATGGGACCCAGCATTCGGGAGCTGAATGTACTTCTGAAAGTATGGCTCTCTTCCAGTAGCTGCCCCAAAATGGAGGCATCCAAAATAACTCCATCTCTGAGAATCTTGACCTTAAAATCTTTTCTTCCCCCTCCACATCCTGCCATGATAGCTAATTAGCTCTCTTTTTTTATTCAGTGTCACATAAATCTTGAAAATTCCCACAGTAGAGGCATATCACTGTATTGTAAAAGGAAAAAAAAGAATAAAAGGAAAATGGAGATGGCATTTTCCAGAAGCGTTTGACCTTAGCCTAGTTTCCTTCTGGTTTCCGTTGAAATTACTGCATAAATAAATGCTGAGCAAAGCTTTGCAGTTCTGTAGAGATCTCTCACTTTGTGTGTGTGTGTGTGTGTGTGAAACCGATTTTATAATACATAATCACATTGGAGTTACGTTTGTAAGCCCACCCTAGAGATCTCTGACAGTTCTGCACCAGCTGTGCTTTAAAAAAAAAAAAAAAAAAAAAAAATGTTCTTTTTACAGATCCTGGTGTAGATTTTTTTCCTCACAAAAACATGTTGAAAACAAAAGCCACAGAGGAAACGCCTGCCTCTTGGTTAGCTCTGCACGTATGTTCTCAGGCAAGCTGTCGCAAGGCCGTTCGAGACTCAGTGTCATTACCAGGCTGAAACCCATGTTTCTTCTTTCCTTTTTCTGATACAGCCCCTCACATATCAAACTGTCCTAAACATCAGTGCCGATGCATCACTTCTGACACTGAATTTTGACACTGAACTCGTTCCATATTCTGGACTGTAAGGTGGACTAAAATGTGCTGCTACTCTGAAAAACAAGTCTACAATAGTGTTGGGATGTGTGCATGGGTGGCTGTGTATGGAAGGGGGCTTTAGCATTTCTCATCTCTTGATAATTCTATGTAAATGTACGCAGTTCTTATTAAATAAATACTTTCCCCACCTAAACACCATTGAGGCAAGTTCATCCTGGATCCTTAAGGAAAGGAACGTTTGTGTAGCTGTTCATGTGTGTACCACTCTCATAAAAATGCAAGAGATGCTTGGTTAGTCACTGCTGATGCTATGAAACCCAAGCCGAAATCCTGTTCATGCTGGTGTGGAGTAATGCAGACTTAAGAAAAAGTCATTTAGAAATAGGACACAACTGACTTTTGTCTGTAAAATATTTTTTAATATATATATGTAGATGTAGATGAAAGAAAAATAACTGTAGATTGTATATATATATATATATATTATATATATATATACACACTGCAACAGATTAAACCTTACCTTTCATACCTGGCCATAATTTTGGTAAGATACAACATTTCATTAAAACAACACTACTTTTCATCCATTCATTCAAGACTTTGTTAGCAGCAAATAAGACCTGAAAAATAAGGGAAAAGGAGAAGATTAGAATAAGTAATCATGTCCTTAAATAATAATAATAATAATAAAGAAAAACCTCTGAATTTTAATTCTTGCAATAACAATAAAATCCAGCAGATGGTGGAAGGAGATCACAGTGTGAAAGGAGTGCTGGGCATTTTCTGCAGCTATGGATGTGAGCCCTTCAAGGAAGTCCCTGTCATTATTCATAACGCACCGTCGGTGTTTAAAACAGAAATAGGACCAGAATTGTTTAGACCATGCACGTTGTGTCTAAAATCTTAGATGGTGTCATGTAAGACTGGTTTTGACTTACATGTCAAAGACAATATTCTAAATGTGGATCTTAGGCTTTGTTTTAAAGCCAATTGACATCAAAGACAATACAAAATTACTTAATGCACATGCTGGTGGCTGCTTTTATTCTGTGCCTAATAGTTGTTGAGGATGGAATGTAGATTTTTTTTTCCAAGCATTTTTATTTATTGTTCAGCTGGTAGCTGATGATCATACCTGCATTACTGAAAGCTGTGGCAGAGGGAAAAGACATTACACTTGCAGACCATATTTCCTCCGTGAGTGACAAGCCCCTGCAGAGCTCCCTATCTGAAGCAGCTTCCTGCCAGTGACAACCGAGAAGCCAGGAATATGTCTGCTGTAATCAGAAGAGATGTACGGTGGGGGGCTGACATCTTCTTTTATCTGCTTCATCTAAATATTATCTCTCTCTAACTTCTGTGCCTTGCTTGTGGCATACCAAGATAGATATTAAACAGCTGAGAGATGATCCAGATCAGCAGCATCCCGAATTTTCTGTGTAGAGGATCAACTCTTAGAAAAACCAGCAGCAGTGCAGAGTGTTGCTGCAATTTAGGTGGTACTTTCAGTAATCAGAATAGGCTTCAGAAATACCAGGACAGAACTGTGGGCAATGGGGAACGCCTGCATGTCTTGCTCCAGAGAAGCACAGTATGAGAGGAGGCACAGGAGCAGTGTCGGTGTGACACGACGCTTCCTATCTGCAGTTCTGGCACCTAAATCTGCCATCCCACAAGCACCCCAAGCACTCCTTGGCCTTAGCAGATGGCCCATAAAAACTCATTCTCCAAACAGTTCTCAAAACAACGGAGATTATTTTATTGCAGCAGGCTGAAAATAACGCTGATGGGAGCTTAGGCCCTCTTCTGATTAGTGGCTATCCTGTCATTTTTCCATGGTAGCACACGTCTGAACTACTCTAAGTGGGCTTATTTAGGTCAGTACCTTTTGCAGACTTAGTGGTAGCAGCTGGTGGGTGCCCTTTGCTCAGGCCTGAAGAGCTTGCCGTTGGCACACCACCTTCAGAGATGTAAAAGTGCACATTTATATGCATCTATACAGAGTCTCCCACTTCCGAGGTCTCCCACAGCGGCCAGGCAGGTCACTCATCCTGCCCTTTGCAGCAGGCAGGGAAAGCTGCAGTGCCAACCTCTTGTGTACCATTGGACATGCTTAGCACCTGTCTCATTATATAAATAACACACATATTTTATTTTTATTTTCTTTTGGGAGCAAAGATATCAAGAAAACAGTTTGCCTCTGAGAACATGGTATGTCCAGAAGAAATAGTCCGATACGAACGCTTTCTCCCAGCGGTAGTTCTGGGAGGTCTTTATTTCATCACTTACAGGAGGCTTTGGCTTTCACTTGCTTCTTCTGTTTGTCTGTGGCTCCTTTCATCACCGATAGCCACATTAATGACGCCAGTGCTCAAGGCGTCAGAAGATGTAAGCAGACTGAGCCGGGCTTTCTGTGCGATTGTTTCTCTGTGCAGGAACAGATATGCTGTGTATTTTCTTCATGTCCGTCGGCATTAGGAAAATTTCAAGAATGCTAAGTGCTGATTTGACTTTGCCATTTGGTGGCGATGCTGTGGTGATGATTCAAGTGAGTGAATCCGGGGATGGCTTGCAAGCAAATAGATCTGTATTCCCACTGCATGTGATGCTCTGCCTGACACAGTAACTCAATGCTTTAAACACATCCAGTGACCTGCAGTCTGAGCGGCAGCCCACAGTAACCAGATCTGGGGGGAGAAGAGGCATTCCTATTCTCCCCACGGACAGTGGGGAAGGCAGTGTGTTTGTTTCCACTGCTTCTTTGCTACTTGCCCCACACAGGCCACAACAGACCATTAGGCTTGGATAGCCTCTGTCATATTTGACCAAGACAGAGTGTTACTGGCTCTCTGTAGACAGGCCAAGAGCTGGGCAATTCACAAAGAACGTATCCATTCCCTGCAATCTGGGTGTTATGTTTTCCCGTACATTCAGCCTGCCTGAATTTTTTTGAGCCCTTCCAGCCTTCTGATAGAGAAATGTAAGTGACCACTTGATTCGATCCTGGATTTCTTCCAAATTCTTCAAGTGGTGAGCTCGGCTTGACTGAGGCTTTCTGTGTCTTTGTATTGTTTCTGTCAGGCCTACCTTCAGCTGCTGTATTTTGGGGCTGTGTACAGTGGCAGCTATATCCATAATAACCTTTTTCCTGGTTTTGGATACCTAAAAATGTAGCACGAATACTCCAGAGACATGTGCTGAAGCTGATGTGGGGCTTCTGGCAGCAATCTCAAATGCTCACCAATAGTTTATGATCACTCTCTGCTCAGGTGGTTTCCCATTCATCACTATCCTGATGACACCTCCCACTTGCAGATAATATTGAAAGATTTAGCTTCTCTGTGTGGATGTGTCTCAGCATTTTGCAGGAGGTACTGAACTCGAGATACACGTTAGCAAGGAGTACATGTCTTTTTCTAAGAAATGGCATGCCTCGTTAGCAATGTGTTACATATCTGCCTCTTTATTAGAGGTGGGATAATTCTTTGTCTGCCCTTTCACGTGTGTGATAGCTGCATCCTGTGATGATACCAGTTGTCCATATTGCGTGTTTATTCAGGAGATATATCAATGGCATATATATGAAAACTGTGGAAGAAATGTTGTCAGATAAGCTACAGATCCCAACAGACTCCAGATGGATTCTGTGCCTCTGAGAGTGGGAATTGGTCGTATTGCTCTAGGCGGCTGGGGTCAGTCCCAGCCCTGGGGAGATCACCAGACGTCTCATACTGCAAACAATCCCAGCGCCATTATGGCTTCATTCAGCTTTAGATCTGTTCCCTGACTCTTTCTACCTGACAGAGGAAGATGGGAGCGTGATGGATCGCAGCTTCTGCCACACGATCTCTGCCTCCATCCCCAGGAGCCTGTAGCTTCTGGGCCTTTACGCTGATCCCTCAGAGCCCTTTTAATGCATCTTGCTGACAGCGCCGGTGCTTTCCCACCTCACATCTGATCCCTGCAGTGCTCTCAGCCATCTGCTTCTTTTCTTTTCTTGGGTGTGGGGGGGTAGTGTCTTTCTTTATCCAACAGTTCTTGACAATATTCCCTGCATCATGGGCACATTTGTTCTTGTCAAGCTGGGCCTTTCCTCACCTGCAACCACTCAGCTGAACACTCTTCTAGTGCCCGTTGAAGTCTCTTCTGTCCTTGGGAAGGGGTAGGTTGCCTGGATTCTCAGCAGCACCCATACTGCCTGTGTGACTTGTGGTAGCCCCTGACATCGGGAAAAATGCCTTACTTTTCCATTCCTTCCATTGCTCCAATTATTTTTTTTTATTTCCTTTAATGCTGTAGTTATTCCTTGAGGCATGAGTTGTAAAGATGGAAATAGATGAAGGCAATTGGATGCCTGGAAGACATCCTCCCCTTCAAACACCTCTTGATATGCATCCTAATGGCTTCATTACAGGGATTCTAGTGAATATTGCTAGCTCTGCATATTTTTATTTTTAATTTGTTCTGCTTACATTGACTGCATGAATTGTTTGCTTCAGACTTAGAGCCCTTATGTGGTGATGAATTCACTGGGTACAGCTGAAAGCAGAGGATTTGGTGCTGCCAGCAACACTGATTTGACTTGCAATTTACTCTGCCTAATGGCACGGAGACATTGCATTGCTTTAATTCAGCTTTGCATGGTTGTAATTCCTTTCCGTCTCTGGCGTAGTTCTGAGGAAGCCTTTGCAGCCCAGCGCACTTAGTAATGTCCTACTGTCTTCCTAGCGTTCATTCCCCTGATGGCGTGCTACTGCTGTCTCTTGGCACGTAGCTGAGAGTTTTATTTTTGCCCTTTTGCACCATATTAATGTCATCACCGTGCAAACTTTCCTACGCTGTGCACATTTTTCTCACAGCACCAAAGGTCTTCCCTGACATCCCCTGCTTCATATTTATGCTCTTGCTTTTGATGAGGTTTTACGCTTATCAGTTCTACCTGGCAATGCCCACCCCACTGCTGCTTGGTTTTTGGCTGGGTGCCTTTGCAGCAGCGTTAGACACACCTGTAGCTTACCAGCAATGAGGACAGATTTTCTTTCAGCAGTCTCTTTGCCCTTTTTTTCTCACTTACGAATCTACCACTAATTACTTCAGGCTTTAAGATCTCCTACTCCCATGAGTCAGCCATTTTCTGTGGAGTCTGGCAGCATACCAACCTATTGTTTCTCCAGATTCTTGATTACACAACTGTGGGGCAGATACCTCCTGGATGTGTCATTTTTTTTTTCTTTCTTTTTTTTTTTTTTTTTTTTTTTTTTTTTTCTGAGGACTGGAAATGCTTCTGAGACATTTCTAGGATTTTGCACAGGGTTCTTCCAGTCTGCAGTTGGTATACATCCAGATGCTGCAGAAGCACATGGGAGCCACTGCCAAGTTCAGCTAGCAGTGTGAATGGGCTTGTTTTGTCTTCCTGTTTACCCAGCCCCATGGCAATGTGTTAGATTTCTCATGTGACTCAAAAGAATGGCTAACAGAGCTATTGTCAATGCTTCCTCTTTCATTTTCTGCAGCTTTGGGACAGAAACGCAGTGTGAACCCATGATGTCTTCTCCATACCTCTGTGTTCAGGGAAAGCGTGGGGTTGTCTCTTTTTTTTTTTTTTTTTTTTTTTTTCAGTTTTCATAGCTGCTCATGACATATACTTATTCTGTTTTGCCACCATATTCAGTGTCCACACCGAATGTGAACCTGACAGAGAAACAGGGAGCCGACACCAGTTGCTGGCCCATAGCTTCTCGCCTTCCCTCCTCCCCTGGGAGCACCACAATGGTAAGGAGCCCCCCTGCTTTCAGGCAGAGCGAGCTCCTCTCCTGCAGCTCATGCAGCCCACCCCAGAAGGAAATTGCCAGCTCTCCCTGGGGGGGGCCCAGGCAGCTAGGGCAGGCCCCAGACAATGAACCAGGGAAGGGATGCGGGAACTGAGACTGCGGGTTTTGTGCAGGAGTCAAAGCAAGAGACAGCTGTGCAGCCTGAAAGATGATCAGAAGATAAAATGACAGAGGCTGAATTTCTAAAGACATTCTAATGCCAATTAGAAGCCTGAAATCTTCCCGGCTTGCCCTGCCCCAGAAATTCAGATCAAATCATGCACTGAGTTATTCCCACAAAAGGAACTGGAAATTCAATAGGTCAGATTGCCAGCTAGAATAAGTCCACTAACTCCACGCTCCCTGTCATCAGAGGACCTGGCCCCATGACTGTGAGCTGCAGATTTTCCACATGGCTGTTTCCCTGGGACTTGCATCATCACCCTGCACAACAAGGAGAGTCCAAGGTCCTGGTGTAGGAGCTTTTTAAGGAATCAAAGGAAGAGGAACAACAAAAGCTCAAGTTCACGTCATTCACCTGGTTTAGTAGGGTTTCGGAGCAGTACCTTCCCATATCCTCAAACACCACATGATTGGTGCCAGATCTTAGTGCCAGGTCCTTCAACTGTCTCCGGGAATGGACCCACAAGGACCCACAAGGACCCACAAGGACCCTCAAGGACCCACAGAGCAGCTGTGCCACAGCCTTGCTTCTAGCCAGTCCCACCCCACCTACATTGCAGCACTTGCAGAATCAGGGTACAGACACAGAAAGCCTTTAAAGCTGCCTCCTGATCTACTTCTTCATTAATATAGAAAAGAATGTTCTGCATCTCAGCCTTACGGTGAGGACCCCAGTCATAACGTAGGATTAGTCAGACAAGCAATGCCAGTGGAAATGAGTTCTAGAAACTCTGCCTGAAATCCCAAGAGCATGCCATTTGCCCCTAGGCAGAGAGCCCCCGGGCAGCTGTGTGCATCAGTTGCTAGGTGTCAAGTCACCCATCCAGCTGCATGTGTGAGCTTCACACTGAAAATCACAGCCGGGAAGCGCTGCTCTGAAGAAGGATGATCATTACCTAACACACTTCTCTTAGCAAAGGCACAAATTCAATGATTTACTAGTCCTTTCCCGTTACTGACTACTGTGCTCTCATACACTGTATATCATAGTAACAAAATAAGAGCTTTGGTGTGATCCCTCCTTGTCCCCTGCTGTCACCCTGATCCTTTTATGTGAGGACTGAAAATCAAACCGGTTTATTTAAAAATTGACAGGATAGTAGGAAATATAAATAAATAAATAAATAAACAAACAAAAAGCCTTAAAATGAGCTACTAATTATTAATGTGAATGCTTTTCACATCCATCTCCTCCTAACTATCTCAATGGAATCACAGCATCGCGGAATGATTCAGTCGAACCTCACGCTGTGAGAAGATCCATTTGTCATAGTTCTTTAATTTTTTATCCATTTGTAAAGCATCCCAAAACCTAGCCAGCAATAAAATGGCAAAGAAACTGCTGCCCAAGGCACCCTCTAAGAGAAGCAGTATGGGCTGGACTCTGTTCTGCCACAGATTAGTCTAAATCGGTAGCTGCTCCATGGTGTCAGTGAAACCCAACTGCTGAAATGCAGAGGAGAATCTGGCCCCGTAATCTAACTCCGTGATGAAATTGCTAGTGTAAATAATGACTGGTGCTGTTCGGCTTTTTCCACACCCCCCACCCCCCCAAAGTGCTTTAATGAATAATTAATTTTATGAATAAGCTTTAATGAATGACACTTTAATGGCCAAACTAGTAAGACTGTAAGTTAGAACACTTTCCCTCACACTTTCCTCTCCTCCTCTGGCCCCAATGCCTTTCTTTACTCCCTTGAAACAGCAAATTGCCCACTGAACTACCCACCAGTCACATACACTGCCACCACATCCTGGCAGGGATCGTCAAACTGCCAAAGCGGACAGTTTATAATTCCAGGAAAGACATTGTACGTTTGTTTTAAACGTGTAACCTATGTTCCAAAATGTGTGTGCTGAAAAATAACAAGCCTTTAAGCATTTAATTCCCTTATTCCCCCCGGGGCGCGGGGCCCCCCGAGATTAAAATCCATTCATTTCAATCAGGCCGTTCAGAGGAAGGTTGTAAAATGAACGACACAGTTAACCAGTTAATATAGCACAGATGGAATTTTAATTCCAGATGAAAATCAGACAGGCTTTTGTAAAGCTGTTCACTGGCAAAAAAAAATAAAGTATCAGTATATTAAAAATAATAATAATAATAAATAAAAAAGCAGTATTTGAAGACAGCCAATGCATTTCACTTTAGTGATAACTTTTGGTTGGGTTTCCCAGTACTTTAAGTATTACTGAATAAAACTTCTTGACTTCCATCAGTAGAGGGCAAATATATCATTACAGATGGAAGAAATCAGGAACACAGCAAGACTAAGGACCCAGTTTTGCAAGCTTACAACACAATCGCAAATAACTGTTTGCTCATCTTACTAAACGCTATAGGAATGAATCTGGGGACAATTTTTCTGAAATGTCTTCCAAGTGGCTCAAGCACAGCGTTCAGAAATGGAGGCACCTCCAGTCAGGCAGTACTTCTGAAAATACTTAGTCATGCATCCAAAGTCATATGAATAACATGTACCTGCTCCAGCAGCAGTTTTAACCAAATGCCTTCTGACCAAAGGATTGGGGTTTTATGGGTGCGGCTTAAAAATTAATCAAAATAAACAAATAAAACACCCCTTACAGGAGAGCTGGAAGGCAACTGGACAGTTTGCTATCTGATGAACTTGAATGTCTCTGTAACCAGTCCCTCCTGTTCGGTCCTGCTGGCCACCCATTTCTGTTCTGCTCGTATTGACACACTCTGCAGGCTTTTAACCATGTTACTGAGTCAAGTAACACTAAAAGATGACCCATTAGCCAGCTAGATTAAACGAGAGACACCAAATAGCAGATAATAGCCAAAGGGTAGGGAATGGGAACAAGTCAACATTACTCAAGGGGTTAGCAAGATGTTCCAAAATTTAATCTCGGTGTTCATTTAGTTAAGTAAATATACAGTCAACCCCCATTTGCACAAGCCTTGATCACATGAGGTAATCATTTCTGGGGAAAAAAGCCACATTCCTCCAGCACGGATTTTATGTAACAAAATACTCTTCCTCCACACAAGCTCCCAGGCTTTGGCAGTGATTTCATTTACCTGCATTACTTTCACTTCCCCTTCATTTCTCCCAGATCCCTATGCCTTTATCACAGGGAATGCAGCAGGAAGTGCCATGGCTCTGTTATGAAGAAAAAAGGCCCAAGAATATTCTGGAGAAAGAGGGAAAGGTTAAAAAAGCATGTGTTTAGAGTGTTGAAATCCACTGGCATTAGTCTATGCCCCAGATTACCTCAATTGTACTCTCTTCTTTCCTTTTTTTCTTTTCTGTTCTTTTTGTGAAGACTAAAACAACCATATTAGAATATGCTTATCAGTATAAATCTGTATTTTTTTTTCAAGGACTGAACTTTGTGAACCTGACTTGCTCTTTTTACTTTGGTTTGCATGTGGGAGGTTTTTATTTTTATTTTTTTCCTTTCCTCGTTTCTTATTTTGTTCTGAGTGAGGGGGTGAGGAGGAACTTCCTGATCTGGACTAATGGAAACCTTTGAGGGTTCCCTCATACCACATTATGTCAATCACATGCACTTCACTGGTTGTGCAACTCCCGTCACTGCGACATTGCTCTCAACCTTATCAGGCCCACCTAGTCGGTGGGAAAGAAATCAAAGGTGAACACCATCAACAAAGTGGCAGCAGGTGTTTGTGGAGAGCAGGAGCATCTAAATGTCAAAGAGCCGTGAGGCCGTTTTCTCTAAGAATTGCCCAAATGGAGCAGAAGGATCACAAAGTATTGTAGCACTAGTGGCACACACAAAATGGAAGATATGCACCACAGTTTTGGCTTTTTCTTCCGTGTCCCATATGCAATGTGGATCAGCTGAGTTGCTGGCTATCCAGGGGAGAGGTACAGGCCTTGCAGAAGCCCCTTTCCAGGGCACTAGTGCAGTAGCTTAGGCCAGCAGTTAAGAGAGTCACATGCCAATCTTTCGCTGCGATTGCTACACAGGCCCGATTGGGAAAGAAGGGAACAGTCCAGTTTTTCCAGTATTCCAGCTCTTGCCCTCTTGGGGACTTGGTGCTGAGGCAAGAGCCACTGCTCTGATCCTTTGTGTAACCACGCGGCTGGCCTTGTGCTCAGCGTCCCTGTTAACCTCTCAAGCCCCGCAGCATTTCACACTGCAGGTCTCCGGTACGGTCCTCAGCTGTTAAGCATCAGGCCTCGATGTGAAATGCAAGCATTTTGTTTTTATTTGTTTATAAAGGTCCCATCACAGCCTCCCTGGCCTCATATAATAATCAATAAAATACACCAGCAAAGGCCTGCACACAATTAGACTTGCTACAGAGTTAAACTGCACAAGACCTCCAAAATCATCCTTTCTGGTCTGAGCCAGCAGAGCCTGGCATCCTGCTCTGACAGTCAGCATATTTGGAAGCAAATGAGGGACCCGTCACTGATGTCTGGCAGTCTTGGAAGTGTAGTATTACAAAGACTCATAAAAGTGCATCTCAGAGCGTCTTGCTTCCATGCACCACTTTTTTTCCCCTTTAATTATTTGATGTCTTGACTGCAGGAAACATCCCGCCTCCTCTCCCCTCCTTGGAACAAGAGCAACTGTGTGACAGAGATCAGAGTCCCTTTTACGTTGGCGTGGCTACAACATTGCTGTCCCACGTCCATCGCACCCCATGCCACTGCACATCTGCACCAAGCCTGCCTCCTCTCTGCACGCCCCTCCTGCTGCCAGGGCCACCTTGGCAGGATGCTGCCCGCCGTCCAGCGCTGGTGAGCAGCCACCCCGGCACCCATCCAGCAGGAGAAACCCATGAGCCGTCAGGTTTCCCCACCCAGCAGCAACAGGGCCCTGGCTTGAAAGTGCCGCAGCCAGATGGAAATTCCCATTTGGAGAAAACCCTCCGAAGTGCACGTATCCGTAGGATGTTACTGGGCAGAAACAAATAGAGGAGGCTGTTTATGTCTCTAAAGCCTGTCTCTGCTCTAACTTGACTTCAGGCCTAGTTATTCCTGTTGTGCTTACTGCAATAGCTTACCACTGTCAACAGGAGGACTTATCGGGGCAGCCAAGAAGCGACTGACTCAGCACGGTCAGGGCTTAAGAGCTCCACGAGGCTGGACAGAAACCGGCACAGGGCATGGTGTCACCAGCACTCAGCCCGGTGTGGCTGCGGGGGGAAGCTCTACAAAATCAAGGGGAATTTAAACTCTCTTCCCAGCTGAAACCTCTCCATCGTTCTGGACAAAGATTGGAGGCTGCTTTAGCTTGGCTGCCGTTGAATACTCCCTGGCCCTCTCAGCGAGGTGTAGGAAACACGCGGTGTGGCAACATCAAGCTTTAACATACTGTTTTCCCACAGTGCTGAATCTTGACCTACAGACCTTGCTTGCCAACTCTGCAGCAAAGTTCCTGAGTGGGTTAGACCCATAGACCTTCTCTTCTCCTCTCCACATTACCAACCTGCTGCAATCTCCTAATCTCCCTGTTAAAGAGGTCAGCAAAATGAAGATTAAAAAACAAAAAAACAAAACCCTACACCCTGTGGCATCACTTCCACAATGCACATGCTTCTCATAATGGCAGGTGTAGAGAAAATCTGTAGGAAAGGCGCATGAGGTACTCTCCTCACAGTGCCTAGCTGGGAGGACGCTATTCCTGCATGTTTTCCTGGGCTGACATTTCAAACACGATGCTTTGAGTGGGATTTGTCTCACCCTGCTTTAGAGATCTACATCTGAGCCAGTCACCCTTCATGTTCAATGGAGAGAAGTAGGCATGTCTGGGGTATGAATCATCTGATTTACTTTGTACATCTCCCTTAGACTCAGATGAATCACACACTAGAAGTGCTTATTTTTCTCCATTGACTATAAAGGGAACCAAGATGAATACTCAGATACAGACGTCTACATTTGGTCAGATGACTCTTACCCTCCACCTCCTGGGAAACAGCTTCAGGTAATGTCCTCTGCATGGGCAGTCACTGCCTTGCCTCTCGCTGTCACTCACCCATGCCATCGCCTAAAATCAGGACAGCTGTACACTCACGCTCCCACCCCAAAATCTGCTACACACCCAAAACCAGCGAGGATGTCTGAACACCACTCTTTGCTGGAAGACCTCAATAAAAGAATTATCAATTATCAGCACTTTTAAATTTTTCCCAAAACATGAAAAAAAAGAAAAGTAAAAGGGAGCGTTTGTTTGGAGAACTCATGAACAGCAGGAGACTGCAGAGGCAGACGTTGGTTGGGCTGACCCCCTGTGCATTCCCAGCACCAGAGACCTGATGTGCAGAGAGCAGGGAAGTTGGCACAGTGCTCCACTGCAGCCTCCCACCACCCACTCCACGCAAGGACAGCCATGTCAACCAGCACGATTTATGGCCTTTCTCCCCACAGCAGATACCCATTTCAATATGACGCTGCCAGAAGCCTGTGAGTCCTCTTGAAGTCTTGCCTTGATTCAATTCTACCTGCCTTAGACTTGCATGGTGTCCTTATTGGCTTTTGTTTGTACCATCGTCTGTGTGCTTCTTACATTTATTGCAGGCATTCTGTTGAAAGATCTCATTGAGGATCAGCTCATCTCATAAACGTGACACTCAACACATACTGTTGTTGTTCGGTGAAATCAATTAGAAACATTACCGTGTTTGTGATACGCTCATTACCCTCAACTAACAGCAGGCCTCAAGATACCTCCCTGACATTCTTTTCTTGACCCATCAAGGCATTTTCATAGACATCCTTTGTGGCTGTCCTTAAGGTTCACAAATCTCCCTGCCTCATGCTCCCATCCATACCTTCAAGAGTACTCACTTGCCCTCAGAGGTGTCCAAAAATACACCATACACTTTTCACATGAGGCACGTTCTAGCCAGAAATAGCTAGTGTTTCCATCAGGCACGGCTATCTACCCTTTGGTCTTCCAAGCATTCACTATGCCCACATTCTGCAGCTACGCAAGGGAACATTCACTTGCTCCTTTTTCTGGCCCAAGTATCCAGCGGAAGATTTCCTAAGTCAGGGCACAGGAGGACAAGCTGGATTTCTGAGACTGACGGAGGGAATCATAGCACTGTTGATATCTATTAGCACAGACCAATAAAACATCCAGGACAAACACGAGTCTCAGTTAAAAACAAACAGAAAGGATTTTTATAACACTGATGAAGTATTAAAAGTTCATTTTATTTTTACAAAAGCAATTAAAAACATCTGGGATGTCAAACAAGTCCCTGCACACAATGTTTTAACCCAATTCCATGCTATTCGTGGAATTTCCCCTGCGCTTTAGTCTTGACTGAGCTGAGCTGAGGTGAACCAGACTTCTTTCCTCTGTTAGGAGAAACAGCTGGACGCAGACCTTCTGCTTTGTGTGGACAAACACCACGAGCTGACGAGACATTTTTTAATATGAACATTTGGCTGAGCAGACAGGCCTGGGTTTCTACATACTCCGGCATCACAAAAGGAGGTACAATGCTCTTCTGCTCAGGCCTGGCATAATCTCCTATATGACCGAGGCAGCTGTCACCCTCTCTGTGCAATTTAGGAGTTGACTCACCTGGAGATGACATGTTTCAAACTACACTCTGAAAGCAAAAGGCAATATGCCCAGTGCTGGGTCTCTGGATACACGAGTTACCCCCATGCAGTCACTTTCTGTTCTGTGAGAGAAGGAGATGGGCAAAACCTAGGCAATGCTGCCTTCCAGATTTCAGCCTGAGGACGTGTGCTAACCCTCAGAAAGCCACACCTTCCTAACTCAGTATTTCCTTGGGCTGCGTCTGACTTTCTCTGCTTGCAGCAGCAGAAAGTTACGCTCTATGACACCTGCCCAGAATATTGAGCATTTGGCTTAAAAAGCACAGAGTCATGGGGAAACAATGACTAACACTAAGTCACTGTGGAATCCAGTCCCAATGGGAGTACCTGCAGACAGCCTTGCAAATTGGTATGGATGTACATTAGCTTGCCAGAGTTGCATCCAGTGCTAATTTAATGAAATATTGCTGCAACACAAATAGGAGCAGGGATATTGTCTAGTCCTCCAATTACCAGTTCCAGTGAGCCACTTCAGACCATCCTGAAGACAGCTGGCATGCTTAGATCAGGTGAAAGAACATGATGTGACAAATCGGTGACAACCTCTTGCTTCAGACAGTCGGAATTAAGGCCTTTCTCCATCACCCTGACCACACATGGAAAGAGAACATAAAAATGCAACTTATATGGTGATCTGCAGATTGCTATCTGTGTTGTGAGACCTATGGCAGTGTTCACCGGGGTCAGCAGCAATGTTCCCATGGCCTTCTCTGGGAGCATGGGCAGCAGGTGTCAAACTGCACCTAGAGATGGGAAGGAAGCACGCTTGGAAAGCTGATAGGATGTGCACAGCTCAGGAGCAAGCTGGCACCCACCTTCTACAGCTGTAGCTCCTCAGTGACTGCAAGCTGTACTCCTGTATGACAGAAGCTTCAGGAATTCAAACATCACTGGGATTTTTCAAATCCTAGCTCTCTGCAGTACAAAAGACCTCAACTTGCAGCTTTCTGGGACTAGGAGACAGTTCATTCACAGCACCATAAAAATTCACACCTATTCAAGAGCTGACCTTCATTCAGCTATCTATTTGAATAATGACACAAGCAGTGAGGATGAAGCAATTGTGTTTTCAAGGCTCTGTTTCTGAAGGTTTTGCCATGTATTTAACTTTACTTCAGAAAATGCCCTCTGCAGAAGACAGGAGTCTTGTGTTAAATATAGAAGTGTGCGATAGCAGCAGACAGAGAGGAGCCACAGGGCTGACAATAGAGAAGGGCCAGGGCTTTGAAGAAAGATCCAGGGATTGTCTTGCTGGTGAGAAACCCAGGGTTTGCAGCAGATGAATGGAAGGAAGGTAGCAGTCCTGGGAGCAGGGAGCTACAAGCTGTGCCTCACAGAAGGAACCATTTCACTTCTCCTTGCCCTCCCCACGTCACTGGCCCTGCTGTAGGGGCTTCCTCTCCTGCAGGAGACCTACAGCACAGAGGCAATCTCCCCAGCAAGGCAAGCAAAGCCCTGCAGCCTCTCCTCCCGTGCTGGCCTCTGCAGCAGCCAAGAGGAAAAAGCAGCTCCAGCTGGGGCGAGTCCTGTCTCCGGCATCTGTGTTCTCAGCATTAAGCCCAGCTGCTCGGCAGGGGCCTCTCTCCTCTCTCTTGCCAGGGCTGGTAACCTCCAGCCAAATGCCCCTTGGTTTGGAAGCCAGCGCTCCCCACCTGCCGCCAGCATATGACCCCGTCCCAGTTTTGGATTACCCCGTGAGTCACGTTTTTTCCACCTCCCTCTCCCAGCCTCCCCAGAGGAGCGGTGCCCCTGTCAGAGGCAGCACAAGGACAAGGGTAGAACAAATGCCCAGCGGTGCCTGGCTCTGGTGCTGAGGATGAGAGGCTGGGGGAGATGGGTATGGAAAAGAGGCTGAGCAATGCCTGCTGCTGCGCGGGGCTCAGGGATCACCACCTCATGGGAAAGCCAGTTCCCCAGGATGCGGCCCAGGACAGCAAAGGGCAAGGCTGTTTGCTCCCCGGGGCTGCCTGCCTCTCGCCTCAGCTCGGTCGTGGGGGCCCCACACTCCGCCACATAACGAAGAGGCAGGCTGAACTGAGTCACCAGTCCCCTGTCTGTGTAGAGTAAAGGCAGCCCTGCCAGCTGGAGAGCAGCCAGGTGGCAACCCTACACGCAAGCAGGCACATGGCTCGGCCGGGAGCGTCAGCCCCCCTCACAAATGTACGTACATGGGTGTACGCGAAAGCTCGGCTCCCAGCCCGAAGGACCTGGTTAGTTTGCCCCGCTGCTAATTTGGGTTGCTACTCAGGTTGCTCAGGACCCCCTCTCCCACCCCACAGCTCTGGCACGGCTGCAGGCAGAGACCTCCTGCCTGCCTCCGCCCAGACCCCTGCCCCGCGGCTCCCATCGCGCCCCCCCGCATGTCAGGCGTGCTGATACCTTCTGCAGCCTGAGGAAACAGCTCCCTGCGGGGCGCTACGCAGGAGGCAAATTCCATCACCGGGGTCAAATTCCTCAAGCAAAGAATCGGGAAGTCCTTCAGTACTGGGGAAAGACAGCAAAATAACAGAGCTCGCTGCCCCGGTGGCAGAATGGGGCTCGCAGCGGCGGGGTTTCCTTCTGATCTGACCGACGTGATCAGTGACTTGCATGAAATGCATACACCAGTGATAAATCGTCACAAACACTCCTCGACAAAAATTAAGTTACTCACAAAGTGATTTCTTAGAATGACTTCTCCGCTTGCTCTTCCTGAACTATTAAATTACACTTCTGTGATTAATTACTACAGCAACTGCAAGGCAAACTTAAAATTGTCACCTAAGAACAAAAGGTCTTTGAGATAGGAGTTGTTTACTTTCAGCTGAAAGGACACATGTTCTAATTTGGTAAACTGTACGTTAGCTGCATGTTAATTCTTCAAGCAGAAAATAGCAGCTGCCTGCATGGAGCAGCAGAAAGGTGAAAATGTCATTGGATAAAACCTCCAAGTATTTCTCACAATTGGCACTAACAAATGGCTTCCGGAAGCTAGAGGTCACTGCACACACAGTCCTAGAGCTTTCAGGCATTAACCTGAAGTTATTGTATTTAACTTGAATTCCAAAAGCAAGGTCAGATGGTTTACCCCAAATGTTAGCAAATTCCAACAAGTAATCTAACACAGACGCTTTCATTCGCTCCAGTGGGATGCTTCGGAGGCAAAAAAGGAGTGGTTTCAAGCCGGGCTGCCGCTTTCTCAGCACACACAAACAGCAATCACATTGCAGATGGGCTTTTTGCTTCCCCCAGATCTGGATGTAAACCCTCCCCCAAAAGGTATTAAGCCTGGTCTACAGAGATATATAATTTTTTAATGCACCGGGCAGCGGGAGACACTAGCTGCTCTGTCACCTAAGTGTTTTTGGAAGAGGAAAAAGAGCTATTCAGCATTAAAGATTCAGGAATGTCTGTTGACATATTAAGGAAACAACCTCGGGGGACAGCTGACATGGCTCCAAGAAGCATTACCAAGGGAACAGTGACGCAAATGTCTTCCATTTTTACAGGCTGGCAGCTCGCCAGGTTCCCTCGCCTGATGTCTGATGTAATGCTAATCCCTATCTGGGTTAGCGCTCGGATATCAACCACAGCAGCTCACTCTGCTGCAATCAATACAGCACACTTTTTATAGAGGAGCGTATAAAAAAAATCTGCTCTAATCTACCAGGAATATGTACAGTAGAGTAATAGCAGGGGAAATCTAATGGCTAACCTGGAACTCACCCCGAGCATTTTGCGAGCGTACACGTGTGTGCACAGGCTTGTTCACAGACCCAGGTATGCCCCGAACCACAGCAAGTCCAAGCGAGGGCCATGCGTTGCAAGTGCTGGGTGTTCACCAGGGGGGAAGAGCCTCCCAGTTCCTCTACTGAGGGATGCACGAGCAAAAAACAGAGCTGGAAAAAAAAAAAAAAAAAGTGCTATCAGCAGTAGTATGGAAGAAAATGTTTATGTACTAATGATGACATTTTGCACTTCTATGAGTAGCAAAGGGCTCCACGGATATTAACGAGGTCTCACAGGGTAGACAGGAGTGCCCAGGTACTCAGAAGAAGGAGTCACTGCTGCTTCATTCAGCAGTCAAAACACGTCAACCCCAGAGTCAGTGACAATTCGTCATAGCGGACACCAACACCAGCAGCCTGAGACAAGAAATGAGTAGGGGAGTATCCAGGAGAGGAATCCAGGGATCCTGAATTACCATGTAATTACCTGAGTAGTAATTTGTCTTGCTCATAGGAGAAGAACGATGAAATCCTGAGTAACCTCCAGTGAATATAGTCCCAACTTTATACCATATGCCATGGAAGCCCTTCCAGTCCTTAACTGCACCCTAAAACCACTTCAGGGCACTGGCTTGCTACTGGCTGGTAGTGCAGCTTCCTGGATTGTCAGCTTGTGAGCAGTGAGCTCACACCACTTTATTTCCCAGGATGCTGGTATCAGAACTATGAACATTGCTAGGTGACTTCTTGCCCCTGAGAAAATCTTGAGATGAACTTTGTGGGTAGCAAAGCAGATGAATTCCAGCCTGTGTCCAACACCTAGTGCTGTGGGCAGCTTTGCAGGCCAATGCATTGCTTCCTTCTATTCCTCTTTTTTCAGATAAAATTTAAAGGTAGTTTTGGGAAGGGGGCTTCCAAATAAAAGCTGTTGCAGTACTATTAGCTCTTGGGTTAACTCCTGCCAGATGTGAAAAGAACATTAACCTCATCATTCTGGTTTTCCAGAGGGGGTCAGCCTCACAAAACAAACTGAGAGCTGGGTTGGTGTTTTGGGTATTTATAGGAAAATCCATTTACATGGAGATGAAAAAGGCAAAACTCCTAGGCCTTGCTCAAGGCAGCCTTTCCACTGCAGACAGAGTTGATTTGACTGCCCCTACTTTTCAGTGGCACCAAAACAAGAGGACACCAGTGTCCACCCACATTAGCCCATAACCCCTCAAGCAGCCACATGGCATGAGGCTCCCCTTAGGCACTCATCAGCACCCAGACACAACCTCACACATCTGCCAGGCATTTCCTTGCGTTTCTGCCTCCCTTTTGCCAGGAGATGCCATGGCACAATGATGCTTCTGGCCCCCTCTTCCCCCTCTGCTCTTTATTCCTGCCAGCTGGGCCCTGGCCAGAGCAGCAATGTCTGCAGGTTGGGCTGCACATGGGAGCAGTGTGGGGGCTGCAGTTTGTGGAGGGCTTTTTGGGTCCCTCCAGCAGTCAGAAAGGCTCAGGGAGCAAAAGAGGGAAGGCAAGAGCTGAGCAGAAGGGGCTGAAAATGGCAGGGCAGATGTGGGGAGGAGAAAGCAGGGAGCAAACAGAGTTTGGCCTCATGGCTTCTTACTCGATTTCTACACCTTGGTTCCCCAGAAGCCATGACCCCCTCACATTCACCTTCCCCAAACAGACGCACACTGCTGCCCAGCCCAATACCAGGGCTCTTCTCTCCGATGAGAAATATGATTCATAGGGCTGCACCAAGCACAGCCAGAAGCTGAGGCCTCACCTTTTCAGGGGAGAAACCCCATCAGCCAGTAGCAGGCCTTGCCTGCAGGCCAGCTGTGGTGGGGTTTAACTGGGTAAGGAAAACAGAGGCATTACAATGCCTTGGCAGACGATCTCCAGCCTTAACCATCCCGTAGTTCCTCCGTTACGTGCTGTTTCTGCAGCATTCCTGAAGGAGCCTGTGAGCAGCGTGCCCAAACCAACCCCTTGCCTTTGGGAATTTCTGTTCTTCGGTGCTAACAACAACAACAAAAAAGTGGTTTCCACTGTAGTGCAATTCTTTTAATGACCAAACAATTGCCTTTAGTTTTCAAGAAGAATACGCTTGATTTGAATGGATGGCCTTGTTATAACAGCCCCAGAAATCAGGCCAGCTGGGAACATTAATACAGTTACGTTACCCTTCGTCTGACTTGTGAAAAGGTGAAATATTTGATGACCAAAGAGCCATTCTTAAGAGCTGTTCTTAAACAAAGGGCTCAGCTGGTTTTGCTCACTTCAGAATAAGTAAGAAAGGCACATAGCTTAAGAGAATACACATTTTCATACAAAATACACATGGCAGTGCTCCAGACGTGCCTTCCCTTTGCAGCTCATGCACAGGGAACTGCAGGCCCAGTCCTCCTCGGTGGCAGTCAGCGATGACCTCCTGTAATTATGACACAACGCCAACGTGAAAGGAAAACCCAGTCCTTCCTATGCGATCCATAGGACATTCGCACAATTTTTAACGTGTTTTTATTTCCTTAATATTTAATGAAATGCTTAAGAACAAACACATCCTAAAAATGTTGATGTAATTACAGTTTGTTGTGCTTGAATTCTGAACGGAGAGCAGTCTCCATTATTTTTTCCACATGCTCATACTACATTATATTAAAAACATATTTTACTCAGTCAGACATGTGTTGTGTGCTTTATAAACGCTTTGCACAGTTGGAAACATTCATGTTTAACAAAAATACGATCACCATCAATACAATGTGGAGAACCTCCTTTGCACTAAATGATCTGTGCTCTGATCAAGGGAGCTGATCACCAGAGGATCGTGCATTAAGACCCTGTCCAAAAGGACCTATTCCAGAGCTGCATGCAGCTCTGCTGGATTCCTCAGGGCCCAGCACAGTTGAGTGGTAAAGTCTTCTGTCCAGACAACACATAGCCCAAGCAAGAAGACTCCAGACAGGTTAATACTCTGGTCTAGGTGGAGTTGTATTATTAAATTTTGAAGTAGAAGATAAATATCAGTTAGTGTCAGTGCCCTGCAAGGTTCATTGCCCTTCTGGTGTGGTCCAGTAACCTCTGACAATCCAATTAATGTGACTCAGGTTGTGTTATCACATAATCTTTTTTACTCAAATCATCCCACTTCACTGGCCTACCCCTGGAGTTACTCAAAGAAATCCAAAAAGATCACCGTAGTGTTTTTTTTCAAATGTTCACACAAGGCTGATGTTCATGATCTCTAGTGACCAATTAGTAAAACTAGGTGGTTTTCAGGGCAAAATCCTTAGACAAAATTCACAGGAGTGAGATGTCAGCTCCTTATTCTCCGAGCAAACATAGTCCTGTGTTGTCGATGTAAGAATCATCCTTACCCAGACCGCTTCATGCAGCAGCTGGGGATTTCCACATTTTTCGTGTGCATAAACAAAATAAACCTGGGGTGTGGATTGGTCTCTAGTTCCAAACCCTCTGATTCCGTTCCAAAATGAAGGCCCCATCAGGTGCAAAATAAACTCCTCTTCCCAACTGGAAAAATATGTGCGCTACGTGCAGAGCTGCAGTCAGTGAGTAGTTGAACGCATTTGTGCTGGTTCCATATTAATGCAAGGGTCAGAAAGAAAACATCAGCAACCAAGAGCATTATACGGACCTCCCCTTTTGGATGTATCATCCTGTGCCACATAAATATACATTGGCAGCTTGTGAGAGATACAAGCCTGTTCTTATGCTTTAATGTCTGATGACATCTTGATGTGACAGCAACACGGTTCAACAACATGCAGGAAATGCAGCTCATGGAAATAGGCATTTAGCAAAGGATAAACAAGATTGTTTTTCTCTGAAGAACACTGAAATGGGAGCACTCTTTTGTGAATTTACGGGAATGCTTTCCTTTTATTCATGATAGCAACTGTGTGTCAACTGGTAATAGTTTACCTCTCTGATTTTCATGTTGTGCTCTCTTTTCTGCCCACATGCTCTGCTGGATGGACACCCAGGCTCATCTGAATGTGTAACGTGAGGACCACAAAGCACACAAGTACTAATTCTAAAGCTAGTGAAGAATCTGCTTTAGCCCAGAGCACTGGGTCTGGGTTTGGTTTCGCACTCCTGCTCAACAGTGAATTAGCCAGAAAGGGAGTTGTATGCTCCACTACAACTTTTGCTCCATGCAAAAGTAAAGACACACTAGCCTTGGTCTTACCAGTGGCATCTCCATCTAAAGGTGCATTTCTTACAGTGAAAACACCCAGTGAGGAAAATATTTAGCCTTGTCGCTTGAAATGAAGCCACAGCTTGATGCAGAGCTAGCTGAGAACCAGCCTAGTGACCATTACCCAATGATATGCTTGGGGAAGCCAAAGAAAATGACACTTCTTCATACTACATGTTAGGTCATCTTGCTCCATCCTGCTCCGTGCAACTGTACGGCTGAGTCTCTGGCCATCAGAGGAGCCGTGCACAGATCTGACCAGCTGGAATCACTCCACCCCTGGGTCATTACGATATTCAATTATGGCTGTGTACTTAAGTGACACAATAGATATGGGAATTGAAAGCACAAAAACTCCTAACCTCTGATCCTGTCTCTACAACAGAATCTCTCGGTGGCTTTAGGCAAGGTACTTAACATCTCCGCCTCAGTTTTCCATTTGCAGAAGGGGGCTAATAATACTCAGCCACCTACTCCACAGGGGAGTCCTGAGGATTCATTACTTAATGTAAAGTGGCTAGAAGATGAAAACCTGCATGTAAGTGCCAAGTGGTATTACCGTTACCCGGGTTTAGCTTCAATTTTTGAGACTTGCTTTCCTTTTTAAAATGAGGAAAAGTATTCCTCTAAGTCTACTGAGATTTCTGTTCTGCACTGCATTTCCTACACAACAGGGAAGGAGAGTTGGGAGCATGAGAAAGGAGAAAAATGTGTCCCCTTGGATCTCAATCTACCTTTCACATCCTCTCAGGAAATTGTTTTGAAAGTGCCCGACACTTGCTGCAATATGCTGCAGTCACAAGGCAAAAATTTTACTCTTTCAAGAATGCTTTATGAGCTCCAGGAATAAATCATCTCTAGCAGGGATGGTTAAGCATAATGTTGAGAGTCTATGATTTTCCCCAGAGGTAGAGAAATCATTCCAAGCTTTTTTTTCAATTTGGTCATGAAACTTTAACAAGAAAATACCAAGGGCCATTCTGGCTCATCGCTAGGATATGTACATTAAGACAAAACAAGGGGAGTGTTTTGATCCACCAAGTTACTTCCTTCTATCTTCAATGAGATAAATCTTTCATTTTAAGTGACAATTCATGTATGGCAAACTACTTTCACGGCAATGCAGCCAACATGGTGCTTGGTCAGCATCTTTAAACAGAGCAGCATAACTGCATTTGACAATATGACAGTGATGGAGAGCAGAGGAACTGGTCATTCTAACGCTGGCTGTGCTGAGAGTACAAGCTGCAATAAACGAGTGCAGCAAACAAAAGGACTGGTCCACTATTTGCAAATGCTAAGATTATTGGAAACAAAGAAAATGATTTTGTCACCCCAGGAAAAAAAAATATGGCCTTTTATGATTGTTCTGAAAAAGCCCCCTGCCATGAACTGCTGCCACTCCTAAGAATTCAGAGCATGCAGCTAATGCATATGGCTCTGCTTCCAACTTCATTAATAGGAGATTTTGGCACTGCAGGAGCCCCTCCTTGTGCACACTGGATCCAGATCTGGCCTAAGCACACAATTCTGTTTCTGTTGAATTAGCCAGAGCACACAATGTGGTATTCATGCCAGTTTTGTGCTGACTGGAGGACAGCCGTTACCTGATTCGGTATGATGTCTGCCAGGATTTGTCAAACATATTTGAACCAGTGCTGTAAGTTTGTGCTAGCTCAGTGCTTGGCAGCGCATAGCTGCGATGTTCTGGTCCAGCACGGGGCACTTTATGCCAGATTTGCTGTTCCACGGAACCGCCGTTTAAGACGTGCAGTGCAGTTACATGCCTTGCTTATATTAACCAAACTGCCCTGCCCCTTTACTGTAAGAAATCATCCAATTCCCAGATGCATAGCAGGGATTATATAATTCCAGAAAAAAAAGGCTCTCTTTTGATGTTTACTCCAGGGTTTCAGGTTTCTTAGTGATGCAGCAATTGCCAGGCCCATCTAACTTCTGAATTTAAAATGTTTATGTCTCACTTCAGTAAGTAAATGAAAGACACTGAGTTAATATAAGCAAAGCATGGAAAGAAAAGAAGGGTCAGATGAGAACAGAAATCACTGCCCACTCCTGTTTTTCTGACTTCCCATTGAGCGGTGTGTGGAGCCAAGCCACCCTGAGCTGTGAGTTGCTCCACTTTCAACAAATATTGGTCAAGTCTTGCAGGATCAGAGCCAGCTTTGGGATTCTGAGGCATTCTGGCAAGAGGACTCTGCTGGGATCCTCCCTTCCTCATCATCCCTCCCAAGCAGAACAGAGTCATTTAAAGCGAAGTGGGTGGGAGGGCTCAGAAATCTTTGAGCCCCAAAAGCTTGCCCAGGCAACATCGAGGCCAGCCACATGCACGCGGGGGGTGTCAGCATCTGAACTATTTTCTAGAAACAATTCTCTCTGAAGGGAGCAGTCCTTCAGACAAAGCCTTGTGACACATTCTGGTGATTTTTAGGCTATTTTCTCTTCCTTTTCTTATAATTACTTTGTCATGGAACCCAGAATAATCACCCAGAAGTAGTCAAAAGAGACACAGAAACAAAATGCCTCTTGGGAAATTGCAACACAATATTGAACCATAAAGAAGAAACTTCATTAACTGAAGAGCAGCATGAGTCTCTTTGTTTCACCTGCTTTCTCCCATGTCTCTCTTATTTGTCCTCTTTCCACCTCTCTCTCTTTCTTTCTTTTATTTTTCTATTACTATTATTTTTTTAAATCTTCATATCATTCTTTCCTCTCTTGGTTCACATTCCCTCTTCTCAAAAGACTTGTCTTCTCCTGCTCATTGTCACGCTCCTTTTCTATTCGCAGTGGTTTTACCTACTTCTCTCTTTTCTCCCTGGCCATTCCCACTCATTCCTGGCCACCATCCTCCTCAATTTCTTTGCTCCAGCTTCTCAGTTCTCCCTTGCTCTTCTCTCCAACCCAGTTCTCCCTGCCTGGTGTTTTATTTTCTTTAGCCTTTGCCTCCCTGAGGATATTCACTTCTCTCCCTCCAAGTCTTGCATCTTCCTCCTCCCCTTTTAGATTTTTGCAATCCTTTCCTTACGTACACTGTGGATTATTCTCATCCCCTTTCACCTCACTGTTCTGCAAACATTCTCTGTCCTTACTCATCAGTGACCTGGCAAGATATCCCTCACAGCTACGGATGTCACTACAGCCACAGGAGCCACAGCCATGGGAGGGATGCTTACAGACAAGAGACAAGGCTGAAAAGAATCTCTACTAACTCACGGGGAGGTTATTAGTTGTGCTTATCAAAGGGTGGGTCAGCAGACAGGAAAATCCCCAGCTTATCAGTTTCTCCTTTAGACAGCTATGGTTGTTTTGTCACTGTTGTTAATCCTCTCCTGCTTTCCCAAAGAGCGCTGTCGGTGCCGCCCAGACAAAGTGCTGCTGGTTGCCCCTGCCTTTGCCCATCCTGGAGGTGGGAATGGTTGCTCTGGTCGCAGGCATGCAGCAGTAGAGCCAGATCCCCTCTTCCAGTTATGCTGGTATGCAGCTTGGAGGCGAGTCCGCCCTTTGGATGAGATGCTCTTTCCTGTGGCTGGAAGTTGCATCAGAAGTTCACCGCTGAGGACAGCAGAGCCACCAGCCAGTGCCTGGTGGGGTGTTTTTGTACTCTTTTCATGGGCTTCACCCAGGGACTTCCCAACCGTGCTGAGAGCTGACCCATGGACAGGAGAGCCACACAGAGACGAAGTGCTGGTGCTGATCACTGGCCGTGCCAAAATTGTGCACAGTGTGCTTTTAACTATCTGTGATAAAACCCCTATGCTCATGGCCAGCTTCCTTGCGGAATGCTCTCTTCACGGAAAAAAAAAAAAAAAAAAAAAAAAAAAGGCTAGAAACTAGCTGGGCTAACTCCTTCCCAAGGGCACCATCACTAAGTCAACAAGGCTGTGGTATAAATACATGTGTCCCATTGTTAGGGTGGGATAGTCAAAGCTGACCGGGGTTTGTAAGGAACACCCACAAAGATCCCCAGATGCCGAGCAACCAAGTTGAAAGCTCCCAAGGCCAGCGCCTTGGCAGGAGCCAAGCACAGTGGAGCAGCAGATGAACGTTTGCGTTTCTGCTCCATATCCTTCCCGGTCCTTTCCTTACGAAAGCTCAAGGATTAGTAATTTTGGACACACAGCCTACGCGCACACAAACATGTATGAAATTGGCAAACACTGCCTTCATTAAACCTGCGGAGGAGCTCAGGCTCCGAGGGACTCACCTCTGAGGGCTTCACCTGAGCCTCACAGGAAGGGGCCGCGGCAGAGCCAGAAATAGAGCCCAGACCTCCTGACTCCGAGCCGCGGGCCCTAGCTGAAACACCGGCTTCCCTCCGCCACCCCTCCCTCCACACGCTACGTTGGCCAGACTGGAAAAGGCGTTCAAAATAAATAAAATCCTATTCCTGTGCCAAGTTTTAAAAAACATTTTCTTGTCATGGCTGGTTGTTTTTCTCCTGCTAGACGTTAGGCAGTCTCCACTGAGTGAGACAGCTTTCCTTTCTTCTCCAGGAAACACAGTTGTCTCCCACATGTTACACTTAATGTAGCTCAAGCGAATGTTTGAGGAAATTCCCCCTAATTCAGTGAAATTGTTAGCTTGGCAGTGGCGCTCTGGAAACAGGACCGAAGTATTGCGTTGGATTGTTCTTTTTTCCTTTTTAAAGCGCACAGGAGAGCTCGGGCTCAGGACGGGCTGCTGAGGAAGACAGAAACTCATGTTACATATAAAGATTTGGCAGGCCCCAACACAGAAATTTCCAGAAGTGTTTGCGTGGCAACAGCTCCATGCCAATCCACATTTTTTAGCTATTCTGGCCGGCTGCCCGGCCGACAAGAAAGTCTTGTATCTCCGCACAGCTCGCTGGCTTCCCTGAGGAGTTTCCATGCTGCATGGCAACGTTGGATAATCTTATTTGTGTGCCAGAAAAACTCCTGCTACTTACACTGTTACTAAATACCAGATGTGCTTAATAAAGAGTAAGTGGAGCCAAACCTAGGGTAATCACATAACCTATCATTAACATTTTCTAAAAACAAAAATGCAATTGGAACAGCAGATTACTGTTTTGCTTTGTTTGCTTTACGCCCTATTACTGGAACCCCTGGGGTGCTGGGAACAGAGCGCGGTAGGAGCAGACAGCTCTGGCACGGCTGATGACATTGTTTACAATCACACCCCTGCACATCTGAAACATGTGTGAGAAAGTAAGGGCTAAGCACATTTCCTTTGCCTCGGCGCAGGAGCCGGGAGGGAGGGGAGGGCTGCAGCAGGAAGTCTGCGCCCAGCGAGAAAGTGCCGGGGTCGTGTTTCTCCGTCCCGTGGAGGCGGCCGGGGGTCTGGGCCCTGGCGCTTGCACATCGCCAGGTCCCCTGGGCATGGGAGTGAGGGAGTGGGCCTTGTTCCTTGAAATTTAATGACAACACGAATCCTCCAAGCCCGTTTAAAATGCATTTTTGAGTGGGTTGGGAGCCCTGTCACCACACAAAACATGCGCATGTGTTTGCTATGGCTTTAAATGGATGTTGCACATGTGCACATCTGATGCTGACCAGACCCTTGAGGGAAACAGTTCAGTCACGGCAAGAGCAAGCAAGCTCTGCTGCAATGGGCTCTTACAAAGACAGACACACATGCACTGCAATGTTTATGGCCCCCGTGCAGCCGGTTTCTCTCACAGCTGGTTCTGCAGTTGACATGCAGGAACAGAGTTAAACGAGTAGAAAAAGAGCGCTTTTTTGTTTGTTTTTATTTTGGTGCCCACCCAGCTAGAGGGGAATCATGGCAAACACACTCACTGGCTTCCCCCTACGGATGGCCACCCCTCACATGTCTGCTGGCTCAGCCCAGTGGGAAGGATTGCTCCTGGGGTTGGAGCAGGAGAAGTCCAGACCTGGCCCGTCGTGTGCACGGAGCCAGGGAGCTGTGAGTCACCTGTGTCAGGCCACAGCCCGGAGCCACGGCTGGGTCTCTCCAGCCAACCTCTGACCCAAGGCAGTGGGAGTCACAGCCACACAGGGCTGGGATATCTGATCCCAGGAGCCGGGCCAAGGGCACGGTGTGAGGAGGTGATGGCAGGTGTCAACCTGCCACAGCCTGGGGCTTGAGGGCGGCCACTTGCACATGGCTGCCAGCGTGACTGGGCTCGGCCTTG
The DNA here is from genome assembly GCF_011077185.1 of Oxyura jamaicensis. Lineage (NCBI taxonomy): Eukaryota > Metazoa > Chordata > Aves > Anseriformes > Anatidae > Oxyura > Oxyura jamaicensis. The sequence goes on along the minus strand of NC_048895.1, from coordinate 40,561,500 downwards.
CCCACGCTGCTGGGGAGCCTGCAGGAGGCTACGAACACGGGCTGCCTCACACCCTCCTGCTGTGCCACCCTTGCCGCTGGCACCTTTCCTGTCTCCTCCACCATGATTTCCTGGCTGAGCGCAGCACAGGTTGCAGAACAGGCTGACTGAGGCAGCATGACTAGGGCAAGAAGCTGCCACTGCTCACGGGACCACAGCTTCCCACCCAAAGCCCCCCCACCAGGCAGTCAATGGATTTACTTCTGCCTGGTAGCCTGTACTCTTATGGCACCATAAGAGCTGAGGGAGCTGTGTACAACATGAGGCCAGAGTCACTCATGGCAGGAGAGCTCCAGCCCCCTCCACCCACCCTGAAAGCACAGAATGAGCAGCTTTCCCAATTAAAAACCTGGGAGAGCAGCAAAGCGGCCAGAGGTTCACTCCCTCGCTGTGCCCACTCGCTGTGAGCCAGACGACCTGCTATCATGGGAGCTGCTGGTTCGCGGAAGCCTCACCCCACCAGCTGTAGGCGGCACATAGTACAGCCAGGAGGAAATTAGGTAGTGGCTCCCCCAACACTGCATCACTCTTTCCACTTCAGGCTATAAGGATCTTCTCTAAGAGTCAGGAAACAGCACAGAGGAACAATTAATCCTCTGCATGAAGGCACTCCTTCCACCCCTCACTGCTGCCTGGGGCTCCTGGCCCCTGCCTGCCTTGCCCTGCCAGCCGCCTTTGGTCGTCTGCCTTCCCCTTGGGCTCCTCCCCAGAGGCTGGGGGGATGCACTGACAAGGCCCGTCAGCTGCAAGGACCCAGGCACCCCTGTCACATCTCCCCCTTCCACATTGCGCCGCCTAGGCCTTTAGGTTCAGTTTGCGGATGAACCAACCAAAAGATGTTTTCCTCCAGTTGCTTCCAGGAGTCCAGCCTGTCTGTTGTGTTTTGAAGGGGATCCCATCAGACAATCCCAGAAATGAACACCTAATTCCAACCCTCGTTGGCAGCAGGGAGGACAGATGCCTGCCAAGCAGTCACAAGGCACTCCACAAACACCTTGCTTCACCTCGCCACCAGGGAATAAAGTCCATTGCCATTAGGAGACTTCAGGCTGCAAAGTGAGGATGTTCCCTCTGGCTTCAGTTCCCATAGTCCAGACACTCAAGAGCCATGGGGTCCCATGATCCCAACAGGGCTGGCCAATGGGACTAGCCCAGCCCACTTGTCAGAAAGGCAAATTTAATACAGAGCATACGTCTCTGGAGTTTTATGGTGGATCTAGATGCATGTGAGGTTTCCTTGTTTTACTGTGCAAGGGGGCCAGGCAGACCTGCATTTTGCAAGGCACTTTACAGATCTGAAACACAGGGCAGTCCTTGACCTGAAGAAGTATCTCTAGAGAGACAAGACAATAAAAGGGATTGAGCAAGAAAGCAGAGGGAACAGAAAATGATTCTGCAAATACCGCCTTCAGACCATGATCAATGTGAAAAGGGGTTTGAGATGGGTTTTGAGGTCTTTATTAGAAGAGAGCTAACAAAGAGGTGTGAAAAGGACAAGGTCAAGAAAGAGTAGAGAGGGCAGATGAGATGAAGCTGAAAGGAAGAGGGAGAAGAAGGGGAAGACAATCCTGACAGATCCCAGTAAATCTTTTTCTGTTCCCCAGTAGACAAGAAATAGGGGATGGGACACAAAATGTGTCCTGACATACATGGAAAAGACCCAGGGAGTGACTCTGCTTCATCACTGCAGTTCTCATACTGGCGAGCCAAAGCTGACCCCATCTTTTCCCTTGTCACAGGGCTGCCATTTCTGCTTAAACAACTTCTGCTAGCTTCCATCAATCGCAGCCAAAGCTGGACAAGTGGGCAACACAGTGTCAGGGAACAACTACAACTTAATGCACATGAGAAAGATCTGCTAGAGCTCTCCAACACATTGACAAGTTTTATCTTATCTATTGCCAGGCGAGACAAAGAACTGGAGGGACAGTGAAGGTCAATCAGGCACTTAGAAGAACACGGAACAAGAGAATAACTGATTATGCTGAAGGGCATCACATTTGCAATTAAGGCTGAGCTCCAAAAACACAGTATGGGGAAAGTAATCTGTTTCTCTTCCCCAGCCCAACATAAAAAGGCACCCCACTGGCCCCACCACAACTGTGTTGGAAGTGTCCCCTTAGTGAGTCCCCACCATGTCCTCAATGAAGGGGGATGAGCAATAAGCCTGTAAGTATTTACAAGAAAAAGGCTTAGCACAAAGAGCTTCTGGGCACAGCTCTGTTGCCAGTAAAAAGCATGATGAAAAGCATACTTTCTTTGATGAAGCCTCAGTCGAGTGCTTTATGGTTAAAGGTGAATCTAGTATATATCATATTTGTCTGATGGCAAACAGGGACCACTTGTGAAATCCATCTGACTGGATGTTCTCAGAACATCTTCACGAAACATATGTGAGCTTTGAATCACCCCATTGTTGTCAGGATTTCAGATGGAAATTGTTCTGGATGTGAGAGAATGGAGGGTCACTAATGGCTTATTTCTTATTAAATGCTTTGCGTTTAGGGACTTTGGGCATATGTAGGTATTGTATATGTAGCTATGTAGATTCACATGAAGCAAAATACTAGATAATGAAAAAATCAGAGAGCAGCTTGTCTTTTGTTAGACTAGTAAAAAAACAGGTTATTGCTGTGTTAAGACAATACGTGAAAATATGCGAAAAGTGTTATTGACCCCCTAGAGCAGAACAGCCCTGTTACTGATCGCGATGAGCAGCCCATGAGATGTGACTGCTGGGGCCAAAGAGGAGGGTGCACAGTGTGGTTTGGCCCTGGAGAGAGACTCAGCACATCTGGCTTAACCTCCCGGCTCTGCTGCTGACATCCTATCGTTTTCTCTCTCTTGCTTTAGTATAGCAATTCAACAGCACCAAAACTAATTGATTGCACTTTTAGGGCTAGATATTCTGCTGAATGGCCCTTAAATTCTCCAGTCTGAAGGGGCAAGTATAACATGCCTCTTCTGCAGTTGTCAGCCCGGAGGCAGCAGTTTCATGCTGCAGGGAGCTGCAGGGAGGATACAGAGGATGCGTCCACTGAATACCACCTCCATCACCTCTGCTCGTGAGCAAAGCTTCACAGGTTATCTCCAAGGTTTCCCTGGAGGGGAAAAATAATCGCAGCTTTCCTAATTCAGTCCCCGCTCAGTGGGCTTCCTGCTGCCTAGAGCCACCCGATGGTGTCCATGCTCACCTGACCTGCTGTGAGTTCAGCCTTCCCTCACTCCATTTCCTCAGCCGCTAAATGATACTGAAGTCACAGTTGGGATTTACACCACAACAGACTGCTGCACCAAAATGAGAACCTCCATGAGAACACCTCTCAAAATAATGAGAGGTGTGAAGCAAAACTGGTGCCCATGTGGCGCTGGCCACCTGGACTCACTTGGTGTTTTGAGATAGCAGCTAGCTGTTTATAGCAGCTGCCTATATGAGCAGTGTTGTTCTTTGTTTTACAAGCTCACTCTGAGTTTCCTCGAGTACCCTGCTGACACAGGGCGAATTTGGGGAGTAGTCTTTCCTCCCTTTTCCCAGAGTAGCAAACATCTGGGACTACTGAGATACCGTCATCTTGTGGCATTGGCTGGCTTTATTCTTTAATGAGTTTTTCTGTAACGACTTCATGATGTTTCTCCAGGGAGGACAACTGTCTCATCTGAAACCTTGTCTCACATGCTCCTTTATAGAAGGATGTTTTATGCTAAGGCTCTTGAAAAAATTTCCTTTTGTGCTCTGTCCTCACCTTTCCCTGTTTAATTCCTCCCAAATGTCTCTCTGATGCTTAACCTGTGGGTCGCCCTGTTCACCAAAAACAAAGCAAAATGCTGTTTTGAATAAGCTTGGGATACATGGATGTCATTTCTGAACACTAGCAGGCCACATGATACTACCAACTTTACTTGATCCCATTTGCTGGAACAGCCTGAATTTCTCAGGGGCAGGTTTTTCCTCCTAGTTCATTATTGTTCAAACCCATCAAGCAAATGGCTGTGGAGCGGAAGCTTGAATGGGCTTGTTTAATGAACAGGCGAAGTCATTCATTTGCAGCCTCACGGTTCTGCAGCAAGGCTACGGTCTCCCCCCTCCTGCTTTTCCTTAAAGACTCCCTCCCCTCCTCGTGGCATGACACAGCCAGCAAAGCAGCTGCGGCCGGTGTGTGTGCAACGCTGTTGTTTAGCAGAGCTTGGGATATGCCAGCCTCCATTTCAGCCTGCTCCCTGCCCGAGCTCTGCCCACACCTTCATGGTTATTGCTGGGACTGCTGGCGCAGCTGTTGTGCTAAACCATGGCAGGGAAATGGCCCTATTGGTGCTGCCATGGAGGGCACAGACACGCCGTGACCCCTGGCACCTGCTGGGTTTGGAAAGCCAGCCCTGCACCCACAGCACGGCCATGCCCCTGGCAGCGTGGGCTGCGTGGAGCTGGTTTACTCCCCTGACTCACCCCACGGCCGGATCCAGGATCAGGCCTGCAGCTGGCGTGAACCGGCCCATGGAAATTCGGTGGAGCCCTGCCAGGCAGCAGCAGCTGAAGCGCCGGCACCAGAAGCTATTTTTTATGCATAAAACTAGCTATTTTTGCATGACCTTTGGTTTCACAGCAGCACCAGAAAAGCGTGCAGGCTGCCTTTCCCTTGCGAAAGCGCGAATGGAAGGTATTTTTTTTTGCCGGACGCTTGCTTCAAAGACGCGTTCAGGGCAGATAAGTGATAGCATCTGTCAGGGTGCCATTTTTGCACTGCGCAGCCAGCGTGGGAGCACTCCCTGTCCCCCTGCTCCCTGCCTGCTAAAAACAACTGAAACTAATTACATACCAGGAATACCAGCGTCCCCGCAAAGCCTCTGCCGCACAGCGGCTCTCCCTCGCTCCCTTTTTTCCCTTCCGCCTGATTCACCAGGGCTTTGGCCGAGCTCCAGGATTTGGGAGGGTGGGGAGAGGCAAAGGGGGGCTTGGGAGGGCAGCGGCTTTTTGAGCTCACCGACAGCCTCCCCTTGCTGCGGTCCTGTGCGCTCATTTCCACTTCACAGATGCTGCTGAGCTCGGCCATGGGGAGGCAAATCCCAGAAGTGGAAGGGAGCGTGGCGGGGAGGGAGAGGATGAAAGCAGCAAAGAGCTGCATTTACTAAGCTGTTTTTCTTTCAGTGAAAAGAAGCATTTATCAGTGATTTCATATAACATGTGAGACGTGGCTTCCTGCCAATTTTCTAAGGATGCAAACAACCCACTGACATCATATGCTAAATATAGAAGAGTTCCTGCTGTAGGTGAATAAATAATGCAGATGCAAAAGCCCAGGTCTTCAGTTACACGATCGTTAGGATCGGTCTGTCAGGTTCATACAATCGAGAGAATAGCATCCAGCTTCAGCACCGAGTGATAGGGGAAGAATGCAAAACAACTGCAGACAATGGGTGATTAAGCACATTTCCTTGTTCCCTGCTTTTTCTTACAGCTGCTGCGTTTCATGTCTGCAAGCAACCCATGCTGCAGCTTTTCCAGCACAAGCTCTGCCGTGTCCCTCCCTTTTCCTTAAAGCCAAGCCTTAACGACAAGCATGGGTGGGGAGAAGCTGAACAATGAACGCAGCCAAAATGTGGAAACTTCCCCAGGCGCTTAGCGGGGGAAAAAAAACAGGGGAAAGAAAAGGGAAAAAAAAAAAAAAAGCTCTGATCAGGCTATGCAAGCAGTAAAACAGCAGCAGCTCTGTATGAAGCAGAAGTTTTCCATGCCCTGTCAGAGAGAGGTTTTAATTAGGATTTCCCAACGCTTAACACTCTTGATCCCTCTCGTATTTCTGTATGAGGCACCCATTTTAACAACTGGACGAGGAAACCTGTGGCAGGCTCCACGGCGCATTATTTTAAGCTTTCAGAAAGTGCCTGGAGAAGGATTAGGGTTCATAATAAAATCTAATCAATACTTTTACCCTTCCCTTCCTCCAGATCAAAGGCAGCGGGCAGGAGAAAGAGTCCGGAGCCATTCTCACTGGGTGGAAGGGAGACACGAGGGCAGGAAACAAGAAGACAATGCGCCATAAAAGCTGCCGCAAGGTGTTGGATCAATGACAACATCTGCATGAATCCTTCCCCTCACAGCCCGGGCTACAAAAGAAGCTGTTACCATGGAAACTGGTGCAAAAGCATCAGGCAGAAGGGAGAAGGCTGTAATGAAAGGTGGGAGAGGGAATATTTTTAGATCGCTTAGGAGGAACGCTACCAAATGACATCATCCCATCTCGTTATTTGCACCAGTGCTATGTAACATGGTGCGGCGTCTGCCCCGGGCTGTTAAATGGAAAAAATGTTATTATGCATGCGAATTATAAATACTGCGGTGAAACTCGAGCTCGGGAGTTATTAGACATCACTATTCTGTAATAAAGAAGAGCATTTAATACACTGTGCTGCACGGACTCACTGTACGATACAAGAAGCATTGTGTCTAGGATTTTAATGTTCCCAGAAAGTAATTATGACTCATCCTTTTATTGTTATTAAGAAGCAAAGTGCAAATAATTTTACACATTTGATATCCCACACATCAACAAGCCTCTTGCACTGGAGAAACATGGCCTAATTTTCCAGAGTGCTTCATGCCAACATGCTCTGAGTGGATGTGGTAGTAGTTGTAGATGCTCAGCACTGCCAAAAACCAGCCACCCATTTCACATGTGAATGCCTCATTAATTTCAAAAATACGAACTGCACGTTTCACTCTCTGCAGTCAGCCCCCTAGGTAGGGCCAAACCCCACTGAGGGTTAGGGACCCAGTAGATACCCGTGGTATCTACTGAATAAAGCTCTGATAGAGGGGAAAAATAATTCTGACACATTTGCTGTAGTTTTCCTGATCCGGGGGTCGTTCAGCAGGAGCAGAGCATGGCAGGCATATCCGAAATGAATCAGATTCCCCAGCTAAGCCCCTCCAAATACACACGTAGGTGTGGCAGCATCCACACGTGCCAGTTCCCAAATGTCAGCCCTGGCAACACGCGGGATTGACTCCCAACACGTACACCAGCCTGGCGGGTCGGTGTCTTTCAGACAGCTCTCCTGACTGTCGAGCGGCCAGGAAAGGCTCCAGCCCTGGAGGTGAACCAGGCAGGGACTCGCCTGGGACGTGGGAGCCTGGCGCCCGCCGCACTTGAGAGGTGCGAATCACTATTCGGGTCACACCGCCACCGGTAACGTGAGAAGGGTAAACCCGGAGGAATGTGCTTCTTGTGACTGCAAAGCTTCGAGCCTGCTCACTGCACCGGAATAATGATCAGCAAATGCCACGCTCAGCTAGAGAGTGTGCTGTCACTGGAGATGTGCAGGGACTGAAATTCCCAGCCATGCAGATATCCACTGACGATGCCAAAATATCTGTGCGTGAGTGACAGGGTTTGCCCTAGCTTCTGCCCTGTGCAAAGCAAAGCACGTGGGTCCTCAGCCATTTGTTTTTGCACTTGGGACGAACCCCTGTGTCAGCAGGGAGGTGCTAACGGCAGCCACCCTGATGCCAAAGGAGTGAGCATGGGCGCAGGCAGGTTTGCGTGGCCCCACTGCAAGGCGGGGGCTGCCCTGTTTTTTTTTATTATTATTATTATTTTTCTTTTTTTCTTTTTTTTTTTTTTTGTTCATAGCCCTCCTCCTCGCTGGGCTAAATACACCCCCTGGCCTCCCATGCCTGCTCCCCACTGCTCCTGCCACCTTGGCTGTGTGTCCTTGCCCTCTGCCTCCCTGTCCCTGCCGTAAAAGGCACTGGTGCAGCCCAACAGGGCATGGGTCAGCCGGGAAAGCGGCAAGAAATAGCACAGAGAGGATGGTGGGTGGGCGGGCAGGCAGAAATAGGGACAAGCCAGAAAGTCACCGCCTGGCTACAGGCAGAGTTTGCTTAAACTGAGGGCAACAGGCAGCAAAGCCTTTTTTTTTTTTAAGTTTATTTTTATTTTTTATTTTTTTTTTCACTGTGCAATCGCTATGTGCTTCTCTTTTCCCTGTTTTAGCTCTTCTTCCACACAAATCTGGCTCTATAAATACATTATAAATTGTGAAATGTGTGTGCTACTTCTGGTCCATCTTCAGAGCTGTAGATCAACACCAAGAACCACTGTGTAGCTTAGGCTGTGGAGCATGTCCATGGCACAGGACCTGAAAAGGTGAATGAGTTTAGCTGAGCCTAAAATAACATGACCTCAAAACATTTTCTGGTCTAAATAAATGCAGCCCAAGTAAGATCCCTGAGTACGCTGTACCTAAATTTCCTGGCTTAAGTAGACCACGAATGAGACAGCAGCCTTTTTATGATAGGATTGGCTAAACTGACCTATTCTACACATTAGCTTCATTCTGCTTAACCTCAGCCCCTTTTAAGCTAACACCCAGCACAACAGTGAATAACTTTTCCTTTCTTCTTGGCTGCTCTTTTTTGGCACTTCTTCTTTTTTTTTTTTTTTTTTTTTCTTCTTCTTTCTTTTTCTTCATGTTTTTAAGGAAGGAGGTCAGGGTTCTACATCTTACAATATTACTGTTGGATATGGATGAAAGAATATTTCATACAACTTATCATTTAATTTGTATTATATGTTAGCTTTGGCAGTGCTGGCATTGTAGTCATGCCAATAAAGAAACTTTTGATCTGAATGAGTTCAAAACTCAGCCAGGCTTGAAGCAAGGTTGCAGAAAATCATATCAAATATTTAAAAAAAAAAAAGTAGTGCATATTTTCAGGGATAGAGGTGCTGTTAATGCCCTTAGTGGCCTGTTTTACAAGAGGCATGGGTTTTCTGCAAAGCCAGGGACCATTTTAGGAGGACACCCAACCTGGGCTGAGGAGTCACTTTCACAACTGGAATTCACCAGACGTATTTTGGGCACTGCCCCAACCAGAATCCCAGCAGCTGTGAACATGTATGGCTCGAGGGGCCTGCACAGATTATCCAGCCCCTCTTGTCTTCCCTTTCCCTCTCTTCTTGACTTCTCCGACCGGTATTTGTTTAACCTTTTTAAAATATCTCTGGTGGCAGGGACAGCCCTCTGCCAGGGCTTGCCTCTCCTGGTAGTTAGACATGTTTTTCCATCAGACCTAACCCAGGTCACTCTCACTGAGGAACAACTCACCTCCCTCTCTGTCTACCTGGAGACTAGTTGATCTAATGGCAATCCTTACATATTTGACACGTTGCCACGTCTGCCCTCATCCTCCGCTCTTGCAGACTGGGCAAACCAGTTCTTTTAACCTTTCCCCTGAGAGCCACCTCCTCCAGGTTGCCACCGCTCCTGCTCTTCTCCAGCCTCTCCCTGCAGTGAGGCCTGCAGTGGGACACTGTCCTCTGTCTGTCTGGGTCCTGAGGAGGGGGAATGGCCATGTCCCCGTCCCCATACCTGGAGGGACCACCTGTACCTGAAGGCCCCTTCCCCATCCCGGAGCAGAGGCCGCCGCACCCTCGCCTCCCCTGACCAGGCAGGGCCAGAGCCTCGCATCTCAGGTGGCCGTGCCTGAGCCCAAAGCCAGAAGGCTGCTCCTGCGTGTGGGGAGGCTGTGCCTCAAGCTGAGAGCCAGCAGACAGGCCGGGCCTCGTTTGGCTCTGCAGGGCTGCTGAAGCTCGGGCTAGCAAAAGTGTTTGCTGGCTCGGGCTTGCCAGGGACCCAGCTGAACAATTAAAGGAAGTATCAGCGCAGTCGCAGGCTCTGCTTGCAGCGCGCTCATAGCCCTGCCTTCTATGAATAAAATTAATCATTCTCACAGATTCTCTAATCAACCCAATCCTCAGAGGTGTAAATTGCACTGGCAGATGTATAATCAGGGAAGTTTTCCAAATTAACCTAAAAAAAAAAAAAAAAAAAAAAAAAGAAAGAACAAGAACCCACCGAGTCTCTTGACGTTGGCTGAGTTAAGCAAGGGCAGCCTGAAACAAAAATGACACCAAGCCGAGCAGCAGCAATCGTACCCTCCAAAAGCTGAAGGAGAAACCACCACCATGGCCTTTCCTGCCGAGCGTGGGGACACGGCCATCAGCCCGTGTAGCCCTCTGCTGGATACAGCCCCGGCCTGGCACTCAGATGGAGGGGGACATCGACGTGGCCGCCTTGGCTGCTTCCATGGTCAAATTTTGGGAAGCACGTGTGCCCACTCCATGGCCCAGGTGAGACTGCTGTCCATTCCTGGCCTGTCCCAGCCAACCACCTCCTCTGTGGTAGAGGTGAGCATTAAAACAAATGTACCAGTGTGTACTGATTAACAAAGGAGAGGGGATGCCAGAACTAAGATTCTTAATATCTTAGATTTGGTATTCCTTTAACGGAAAACAGTGAGGCAGAGCATCGGAACTTGAGTTACAGATGTGCAGCCTGCAAGACCTGGGGGCACAGAAAGAGTTAGGACGGGGCCCAGCCTGCTGCTTTGTGTCCCACTGTTTTATTATGTAAAATAAAAATAAAACGGATTCCAGAAAATAATGGTAAATATTTGATGATATAATTATGTCTTATTAATGCAATGTTCTTTATTTTGCAAATTAAATTTTCACAGGAATTCATCACCCATTTCATTTTTATTATTTAGGCCATGAGCGTGTCACAGTTGTTTGTTATGTATTTTCATAACCATTTGATTAATATTAAATGTTTAAAATAAAAACTCCATTTATATTTTAGTTGTAATGGCCATGCGAATATACCCTGAATATGAGTTGGTATTTATGGCACACATTAGTTGTTAGCACTACTTTTGATATCTTTATTGCTGTGTGGGACGCGCACAGTTCATTACGCGTGAAGAATAGTTTAATTTCCAGGAGCTTTGCCATGATCTGTAAAACAAAGGGCGCTCGCAGTGCTGCTCTGCCTCCCTTGCAGCACCCAGGCTGAGGCGAACCCCTCTGGTCCTCCTGCTGCTGCCTCCTGGCCTCCGTGGCTGAGGAGCAACCCTTGGCACCAAGCCTCTTCCTCCTCCCACCGTGATCCCAGGACACCCGGCAGACCCTAGGGAAAGGTCCCTAGAACCCCTTGCAAGGACCAGGGGGTGCTGCCCTGGGGACGTGCGGCTAGCACACCCCGTCCTGACAAGGCAGCTCCTGTCCTCCCAGCGTGCAGACCTGCACCGTGGAGGGGCAGGAACTGGGGAGAGTGTTAACTACCGGTAATTATCCCGCAGGCCTGTGGGGCATCTTTCATGCCTGTTGGATGTGGTAATAAAACTAACCTTGTGTGTTTTGTAATTGCCCTGTACAGAAAGGCTGCTTGTGGGTACAGAGGGCGGCTGCAGCTGGCACCGCACATTGCTGTGGGTTTCGTTCTCTGAAGAGGCTCGGTGTGAGCAGGCTCCTGGTGGCACGGGGAGCAGGATTATGATTTCTGCAGCAGCATCTCAGGCAATTTCAGGTCTCCAGGATTTTTGCAGCACTGCAGAGAAGTGCTGTGGTTTCTAATAATAAAGAAAACAACAACAACAACCACAAGAGAAGGGCAAAATAAAAAGAAGCTTCCCCCCCACCCCCTCTGGTCTCTGCCAACCCACTATGAATCAAGCAATACCACACGATGTTTTCGGATGCATCAAAAATACCACAGCCATTACTGTGCGTATGTAGGATGCTCAGCCTAAGCCAGGTATCTACAAAGGCCCTTCTTTCTGTTTGCCGCACCAGCTTGGCATCCTATGGAGAAAATAGCTTTGTCAACTTCCTTGCAGATGCCAAATGTCACTGCGTCTCCTACCAGTCGCGGGCTGTGTGCACAGAGCCTCTTCTTTCCATCTCCGGTCATGTAGGACCTTGCTGGCATGCTACTGCTAGGAAGAAAACCGGATCCCAGAATTTGCTAAATGTGCTAACAACAGCAGGAGACACATGGCTGCAGAGGACAACATCCTGCCTCCACCACAGCTTCCACTGCTGGAAAATTTCAGGTCCTGGCTTCCTGGGGAAGGGAGGGTGCAGCTTCCCTTACCTAGATTCCTCACAAGGACTCTGGAGAAACTTGTCCATCCCCAGCTTTGCTGGGCTTTTATGAGACACAGTGGATTTCTGCCGCATTCCTCGTGCTCATTTCAAGTGACATCAGGTGAATAGAAAGCCTTGCCCCCGTGTCTTGGTGGCTTTCCAACCTGCTGGCAGTGCTGCAGCTGACTGGCCGAGGCAAACATCTGCAGTGCCCGGTCCACAGAGCAGCAGTGCGGTCCTCACCTGTGAGAAGCCATTTAATGGTGCCAGACCTCTGCACATTCAGCGGTCCTTGTAAATCCCTCTCGGCTCCTCTGTTTCTGAAAGGCTGCCAGGCAGACTTCCTACCTGCGTGACAGGGAATATCCCCGCGCCTCGCAGCTCACCCAGCGGAGCAAGCGGGGGGACGCAGCCAGCAGCAAGAGGCTGGCATTCCCCTCTGTGACTGCTGACGTGACATTCCAGAGAAGCAGAGAAAATGTTCCTGAAGGCATAGAGATTTAAGCACGAGAGGTAAAAGCAGCAGCCTCCCTCCCCCTGACTGCTCTCAGGAGCTTGTTTTGCTTTTCACTTCAGCTCCTCAGGCTCCAGAGTCAAATCAGATGTGGCTTCCCAGTGAACAGAAACCTCTCATTCTGGGTGATGTTTAGCAAAATACTTTCTTCCTGGAGGTGGTTACGGGATGTGAGAGGACAGGCAGTATGTGCATGGGATGCTACCCATTTTTTTTTTTCCCTGGTTTGGGCTGTTCAGGAGGCTGGTGGGGGGTGCAGATCCACATTTGAGACAGGGTTTGTGCCGCCTGGCTCCTCGTGCCACCCTATGTTCTCTGAGCTGCCACTTCCCATCAAGGACAGCACGGACACCACATTTCATAGCCACCTTTGTGAAATAGATGGGGCAGGGTGTCAAAGAGGGAAGCTTGATTAATATGGCTTGAAAGCTACAGCTGCCATGCAAAACAGATGGCTGTTTGGCCTCTGGGTCCCATCTTGCACCTCCGCTAACTTGAATGGGAGCTCGCTTTCCTTGGTTCAGAAACTATGCTTCCCCTTGGCTGGGGGCTTCAAAAAGAAATACAACTCCGGTATGGCAAGCCGCAGCAAGAGCCTGGGACAACAGCTGAGTTACAAATATACAAATAACAAACAGCTGAGTTAGAAATACTCGGTGCTTTGGACAAACTGAAAAAAGGTAATGGCTCCTTACAGGCTAGAAGAAAAGACGCAGCCTCATTACCAGCTGGTGCGAGGCAGTGCACGTGGGGGATGCTGCCCATCGAGTCTCTTTGTCCCCGTGTCATTCACAAAGTGCAGAGCCTGGCAGTTTTCTGAGCCTCCTTCATGCCAGGGCCATCGGCAGCCTCCTGTGAGCTCTGCTTGCTTCTGGAAACTGAAATACCTCCTCTTCAAAACCGTGACAGGAGAAGGTGCTTTACTTAGGGCTGAAATCGGAGCCAAAATCTATTCCTGGCGATGGCTTGAAGGTCACACTCCAACAAAGAGCTCCTACCCTATCAGTATGTGCTGTTAGACAGATGCTGCTGTTGCTCTTTCTCTGACAGTGACAGATTTTAGGCTTGGTCTGCCGCCCTTTCATGGGTGTGTTTGTTTTCTCCTCCAGTCTGCATTGCTCTCCTAATCCTTGCCCCCAACTCGGGTGTCACCTGCTTCTGCCCTTCCCCAAAAGGATGCAATCAGGCCTAGATAGTGCTGATCTCTACACTAACAGCAAACGTGTTCCTGCCTACAGATTGGAACAGCGATGAGATGGCAGCGCTGCTTTGCAAGCATGCCCCTAATGGCCTCTGGTGGTGGTATCGGCTGAGCATTTCCCATACAACCACTCCCTGTGGAGCCCTTGCACCAACTGCATGAGGCAAGGGAGACCAGGAGACCCAAAAGTTGAACCTGTTTGGGTAGTGAGCAGCCCCCTTGATGTAGCCCGGGCTGGGATGCTGGAGGACATCTGGGGTGTCTGCAGGGACGTGTCCCACCAGCGTCATTTCCCAGCTGATAGGACGTGGTGCTGCGCAGAGGTACCTCTGGGGCAGCCCAGGGAGCATGGCCCTGGTTTGCAGCACCTAGGGCCTGGTTCCCTTCCTTAGGTACCTAGCACAGGTCCTCTACAGGAGCAAATGCCCAGGTCCTCATACTCTGTGCAGGAGTCCAGGCTCCCACAGCACAATGTGTTACCAGATCTGGCCATTTCCACCTGCTCTCCTCTGGAGTAAGTCACCCATCTCCCACTGGGCAGGACAGAAGGGAACAAGGCTCCCAAAGCAGCTGCCCCACTACCCCTAGCACCAGCACCCTGGCACCGCTCCATCTCGAGAGGGTGATGTTTTTAAGGCAGCTATCCGTGGGTGTTTGGCATATAAGGAGACTTCAGTAGGAGAGGCAATGAGCCGAGGATTATGAATGGTGGCCACGGGATGGGCCAGTCAATCAGAGATAAATTGGGACTGAGGAAAGAGGAGCCTGGTGCTCTGCTGATCCCCACGGACAGAGATGGATTACAGCAAACAGTTGCCTGTATTTATAACCTTCCCAACGCCCCGCTGCGCCCAAAGGAGAGGCGAGAGGAAGGATCACAAGACCCTCACTGCCTAGGGCTTGGGAAAGGAAGTCTCTGCAATGCTAACACTGGACATTCCCCCCCGGGGTCGAGATTTTCCATGGTGTCACTGCCACTGTCACTCACGGGGGGAGCGCCCCAGTGGTCCATCCCTACTGCAGAGCCTGCAGGAAGGTTTTCCAGCAGCCCAGAGCCAACCTGAAGGGAGGCAGAGAGGAGCCTGCTCCCCTGGTCCCTGCTGCCCCCAGGGCTGGCAGAGCTAAGCAGTGTGTTATGAGTGTGGTTCTTTCCAGGGCCTGTGTTTATGTTTACTTTTAGGAGCTAGAGATGGTACAGATGGCTAATTTGTTTGTTCGGTATTGTTCTTTCTAGCTGCCTAGAGCTGTTTCTGTACTTCTGTATTCGTCATGGTTACTGCGTACTCAAAGTCTCAAGTGCCTCTTTCCCTGTACAGTGGAAAGCTTACGAGCATCAGCTGAAAAACTGTGCCTGTTGGGGAGGATTGTCTCTGCACTCCTCCCCCTAGGCTCAGCACTGCCCCCCCATTTGCCTATACTTAGGTCAGCACAGAGATTTCCCAAAAGCACAGACACCAGGCTTTCCCCTGGCTCCAACAGCCCTGAAATGGGTCAAATCCCCCACAGGTGAGAAGGGGAGCAGGAGCAGGGATAACTCACGTTGCCTGAGGAGCAAGATGGTGGTGGTGGGAAGGCGGCAGCTGCGTTTGCTCATAGCACATCGCTGCCCGGTTGCTGTTGGTCAGGAAGGGCAAGCAGGCTGATGAGCGTTCCCGAAACAATTAGGAGACAAGGCTACTTTCAGCAGTGCCCCTTCTCACGGCTTGTAAAGACACAAACGTGAAGGAGCCCGGAGGAGGCACCTCCTCCACCACAAGCACTGAATGGCTTGTATTAGTACAATGCTCCAAATCCCCTCTAAGTCCTCCCAGAAAGGGAGAGTAAATATAGTTTGTCGAACAGTTATCTTTAGCACACTGTCTCGTCTGCCAGCATGGATCTTTCTGCATGACCTCTTGCTAAGTCAGGGCAATTTCTGCTTGTTTGCTTACTCCTGCCTGCCACGCTGTGCCCGGAGGGGAGCCAGGGCTCCCTGGGGCCCAGGGCAGGGACCGCGTCCTCTCCTGCTCTTACCAGTGGTGTGGACAGACACAGACAGGCTATTGACCTTTAGGCCCACTTATCCCTTTTTTTTTAAAAAAAAGGAATCAAGTACCAGTTGCTAGTTCACACAGAAAGGTGGTGAAGGAAGAAGAAAGGAAAGCCGGCTCTGTTGCTGAGCCTCTTTTTGGGCACTTTGAGCCCACGCCTCTGCAGCAGGCCCTGTGTAATTGCAGGACGGGGTGGGAGAAGAAGCAAAGGGAGGTTTTGCAGAGCACTGAAGCCAACCCCACAGCACACTGCTGCTCGGACTGGCAGCCCTTCCCTCCCTCGGTCTCAGCTGGCCACTGCTCTCCTTGTGCCACCACTACTGCACACACTCAGGGTTTTCAACCAGATCTGGTGGCCAGGCCCACATCAGGTAGGGGCTACACTGCAAAGCCAGAGGCAGAGTGCATTTTCCCCAGTGTAAGCAAGGGGATGGCATGCTGGGCACAGCAGCAGGCAGAGACATCCCACCACACTAAAATCCACATGTCCAAACCGCTGATTTTCAAAGTAATAATTTCCTTTTTGCTTGGCCGAGGCTCAGACATGAGAAGGGGGGGCTGGAGTGTTGCTGGCCCCAGCTGCTGCAAGCGCGAGAGGCATCGTGTTGCAGCTCTCCCCTCCTGCCACTCTCCCAGTACCGCTGGGGAACTCTCCAGAAGAAGAACAGTACGGTTTCAGTGCCGTCTGCCAGACCGAGGAAAACAGCCCTGCTCTTTTGTAAGGAGGCCCCCTGCTTCCTCCTGCGCTGCCGAGTGAAACTGAGCAAATTCACAGGAGTCAGATCCTCTGTGAGCCCCCAGCGACTGCGGCACAGCCAGCAGCACGGCCCCAGGCCCACATGGGGAAGGAGGATGGGTCGAGCACCGTGAGCTGCTGAGGGCCCTGTTGGAGCCGAGCAGGGAGCAGCTGGCACCCGGGGAGCCTGAGCTCGGCAGAAATGGTGATTATGGCCCAGGGAAGGGGAGCGAGCCTGCTCCTGGCTCGGCGTCAGGCAGGGGATAGCAGGAGCGGATCTGTCTCCAGCATCCCACAGACTGCTGCGGAGGATTAAATCCAACAAACCTCCCTCTGTTGGCAATAACTGAGGATAGCTCTATTAAACGCGTATACATAAGAAACCTACCCGCTGCTGGGTGACTGTAGCCAAATGAAAGTCAAACATCTGCATGCCAGACACGCGGCGTGTAGCTGCACACACTCCACGGCCACACCAGCGGCAGAGCCACTGTGACCACCTTATATCAGATGGGTTACACGAGGGGGTGCAGCTCATCTGCTCCTTCCTCTGTTTCCATCACCTCCACTGCCTTCCTCTCCTCTATTAGCACCAGGTCTGCGAGAGGGAAGAGGGGCACAGGCACGAGGTGGTGCCCCCTGAGCCCCACAAAGACTCAGGGGCTTTGCTGAGCCCTCCTTTCTCTGAGCCATTTCCAGCAGATGAGGCCATTTCCAATGTGAGGAGGTGACTGGTGGTGCTGGCCTGGCTGGCCTGAGGCTCATCCCAGGAGCACAGAGAGGTTGAAGTGCCCCATGTCATGCCTGCTCTGTCGCTTCCTCCAGGCCTGCCACCTCAGCAGCCTGCAGGGGTTTCCAGGCAAAACAGCATGGGGCTTTGTTCCACCTTAAGAGAAACATTTTTAAACATTTATTGCATTTATCCAAAGCAAAGCTGGAAACGGATTGAAATCAGCGTGGTAGAGCCCATGCAAAAAGGCACCCAGCAAGGAAAGAGAAGGGGAAGAGCGGGCACAAGGCTCCTCGCCTCAGCAGGGCCGTGCCTTGGTGGCCAGCCGTGCTGCCGAGGGATTTCCCCACAGAGGCGATACACTCACACTTCCTGAGGGGCAAACGCAGACGTGCAGCGCAGACATGCCAGCAGCAGGAAAGCCGCTCTGGGAGCGGATCAAGTTATTCAAATGAAGCTCCCTGTTTCAGCTGGGTGCTTAGCCTTATTCGTTCTGTTTCCTCAACTGTGCCGCCGTGCCTGAATTCGTCACTCCTTCCACTCGTCTGACCCCATTACGCTTGCCCTGGTTCCCACCTCCACCAGCTCCCCAGCATGCTTGAGGGTGATGGAGCCCAGGACTCGCCAAGTTCCTTCCAATTAGGACGTGGCTAAGGAGACAGCATCAGTAATAAATGGCTTCAAAGAACTCTCCCAGACTTTCCATTTATTATACGCCAGTGAGATGCCAGTTCCAATGAGAAAAATCTTAAAATACTCGTGAGATTCTGCTTGGGGACACAAATTTTTCTTTTGTTATTCATGAGTAAGAATTGTGTTTCCCAGGTAAATTCACCTGAAGCAGATCATTGTAGTCCCTTATACATATGTTTCTAAATTTAGTTTGCTTGTGAATTTTCCAGCAGTGTTTCTTGTTCATTTTTCAAGAGGCCAGCAGAGCTTGCAGTGACAACAAAACCCTTCCCTTGAATTCCAGTCCCAAGAAATACAGTGTGGAAAAGGCAGGCCAGTGGCTCAGTAGCAGCCTTAAGTCCTTCACTCATAAGCTCTGCAATTCCTTCTGCTTCTTCTGAAAAGCAGCCAGGAGATGCCCTGCATGGGGCAGGGAGCCCCTCGACAGTGACGTTAGGAGCCAGCATTTCACTGCATCCATCAGTCACCCCCTGCCCCTCTCCTTCCCAGTTCTCCTAAACACACACTTGTGGAAAGGTTTGAGACAGAGAAACTTCTCTCTGCTGAGGCCTAGGGAGCTCCTTCGTCTTATCTGCACGTACCAAGCGCCCTGACAGGACCAACATTTCTTCTGAATAATTTATAGTGTATGGAAATGATAATAACATAGAAATCTGCTATGATTTAGTTAATTATGAATAAGTAATAAGGTAATGCTAGCAATACATTTAACTGAAAAACCTATTTATAATGAAATGATTTCTTATAAATAATTAGAGCAAAACTGTGTGTTGTAACTCATCACTTGCATGTAGTTGGGAAGGCCGGATCCTTCCTGCACGTCTGCTGTAATGTTGCCTACAGGGACCCCCGTGGAACCAGTGAAGTCAATGACAGAGCTGCTGGCAGGATGGCATCCCATTCAGGTGGGTTACAAGGAGAAGGGATTGCAAAGAGGGATGCTTTTGTGTGTGTGTGTTGTGTTTTTTTTTTTTAAGCCAACTGAGTGCCAGCAGTTCAGCCCCTGAAAACCTTTGCTTTTCACCTGGTGGTTAAACACACCTTATTTTGCCATCCTTAAGCCCACTTTAAAAGGCAATGAAGCCCAAATGACACTATTTCCCATGTATTGCTTACCATACATCCTGCACACAGCTGGCCTAAACCACTTCTCTCTGACTCTGTACAGTGGCTCCCAGGAATCTGGACTCCATTTGATATGGTTGTGGGTAGCATGATAAAACCCAAAGTTTGGTTACTGAGAAGTGATGGGAGGAGGTTCACCTGAAGCAGCATGCCCCATACCATCTGAGCAAGAGGAATTAAATTCAGACTGCCATCTGTAATCTGTCCTTGGTGCCAGCCTGGACCTTAGCTCAAAGGAGTGATGAGTGATGTAGACCAGCTACCTTCCAGCTCCCACCATCAATGGGCAGAAGTAGGGCTGGCACCTAGGGTAGCTCTCTTAAGTAGACAGTCCCCATGAAGTCCTTTATCTCCTCTTTGAAATCAGGCTTTAGCACACTCCAGCTTGCCCTGGTGCTGCTCACCAGCGCTGGAGGACTACATGGAGATATGTAGCCTGTGAGCCACCAGCTGTCCCCCCTTGGCCATCAGCATCAGGAGACAGGCAGCACCACAGCATCACTATGGGGCTGATCAGGAGGGAGCCCAAACAAGCCCTGAGGCTCCTCTAGTGAGAAGGCTGAAGGTGGCCCAAATCCAACCCTCTAGGGCAGTATCTTCCCCTTCAGGCACCTCTGAAGGTGCTCTCCCAGGGAAGGTGCCTGCAGCACAGTGATGCCATCCTCATGCAGCAAGGGCTCAGCTCCCCAGGGAGCCCAGAGAACTGCCTACACAAAACAGCGTTATTGGTGCTGCTCCAGTGCTTAGCGGACTGTTATCCATCAAAACCGGCACTAAAATTGGCACTCCTTGTAGAAAAGGAAGGGATCCACCCCAAAACACTAACTGTCAGGAAACTTTACGGACATGGGATGAAGAAACACACGCTGCCGACATGGCTCAAAATGTCCGTGCTGGGCAGATAACACAGAGGCAGCCTCACTCGGCCGGGCTGCCAGCCTGCACCTTCTTCTGGCACAAGGACCTCACAACACCGGTGGGGCCACCACCGCTGCCCTCCCTGAGGGGGCAAAACGTATTCAGTTTGGGGGTAAAACGTATTCAGTTTGGTTATGGACACAGGCTGTTTGTCTCCTCAGAGGGCTTCAGAAGGGCTTACACAGATAGAAGGGCTCTCGCAATATGAAAGTAATCATCAAAACAGCCATTTAATGGCACAGCTAAACATCGTTGCTTCATGCTGTTTATCATTGTTTGTTTCCTATGGGAAAGCCAGAAGATGCAGCCTACATGCCTAAGCAGAAATTTTGAACAAATTACAGTCCCTGGCACCGCACGTTAAAGCCCCAGCAGGGCCCATTCAGCACTCTTCTTCCGAGGTATGGGGAACCAGAAACCCATCACAGTTCCTGCATGAAGCGTTTTGTTGTCCGGCGTTAACAAAGACAGCACAGTGCTTTCTGCAAGAGAACACTCCTTCCTTCTGTAATTTCTGAAGGCGGCTTTGCCCCAACTGTGTTCTCATAGGGAAAATCAGTCGAGCCCCATTCAAACACCATGAGTAAATCACAGGAAAGTCGGTGGGTTTCTTTAATTATTACAGTCCAATTAGGTCTTAGAAGTGCGATGGAAAAAGTGGTTCTTACAGTGGGTTGGCTCTACTGCAATGCATGAAGTCAGATCTGCAAAGCCATGAGTCAGTGTGCAGGAGCTGATTTATTTCCTGATTCTTCTGACATGAATGAAAGGTGACGTTCAGCAGCACCTTTCTCTGCTCCCACAAAGTCTTTCATGGAGTAGCTTCATGTTTTGAGCTAACTATTAGCTAGGAATGATGCATCTTAAAAGAGAAAATTATTTGTTCCTACTGCTTAGCAGCAGCTGAGTTCAGTAAGTCAACAGAAATAAAAAGAGTTGTAAATAGTCTGGACAAAATTAAACGCCTCATTCCATTATACAGTTATTGCCTAATATCTGTAAGTCTTCTTACTACTAGACAGTTGGAGAATATGACAGTCCTTTAAAAAAGGGGTTGGAGAAAAACTGGTTTTCTGGTGGAAGAAAATGAAGGCAATCTATTTGTTTTGATTAAAACAAAAACAAAAAATCTTTGGGCCTCCTTTGGTTCAGAAAGATTAAAAAAAAATACAAAAAAAAAAAAAAAGCCACAGGAAGAAGGGGAAAAACTGTCTGTCTTTGTTATGCCCCTGGCTGGGCAGGTGGCATCCCCAGACCCCATTACCAGGGGGAGAGCTCCCTCCCGCACCCCGTGGCAGCCCCCTGCCCAGCAGCTCCCGGGGCCATGCGGGAGCAGCAGGGCTTGTCTCCAGCTGCTGGGGAGCGACCTGGTGAACCAGTAACCCCTCTCATCTCTGTTTACTCATCTTCTATTTGTTTTCAAATGGTTGCCAAAAAAAAAAAAAAATGGCACTGGGGGGGGACGGGAGTAAATGTTTTGTAGTGGAAAAGGGTAAAAGAAAACGCATGCTTCGCATTTTTCCAGTCTGTACTGAGCGAGCAGCAGCTGCCCTCCTTTAGTGGCTGAGGTCTCCGGGAAAACCAGAGTCTCTTCCATATTCCCTGAGGGCAGCCCCCCTGCCCTGCTGAGCTCCTGTGCCTGGCCCCTGCCCTCTGTCCTGTGGGGAGGTGGGGGTCCCGGGGCCATGCAGGGCAGGACGGGTTCTCCCCACTGCCTGTGGGGCGGCAGGGACTGACAGGCAGCGGTGCTGCTTGCAGGGTTTCCTGAGTTAACAGCAATGGGAGGAAGAGGTGTGGGCTGCAGCGGGAAGCTTGCGCCAGCTGCTCCTGGCGTCTTCGTGAGCTCACGGTACACGGAGCTTCCACCTGATGCAGCATTTGGAGGTTTGGCATTTACTCTGCTGGACCAATCTCTACAAAAATGTCTCTCGAGCAGCAGAAAGAAAAGCAAATTTGGTTGAAGTGTGCGTAAAAATAACCATGTGGTTATCGCTCCATCTAGCAGGCTCCAGCACACCTATGCCAATCAAACAAGACGAGAGTAAGGACCCTAACGTGCACGTAGGAAATCTCTAAATATCCTATGCTAGACATCCGTGTTTCTTATTTCCCAGGGGTAAGGCTTCTCGAGCATCCACAAGCATTTAGGGGGCTGCGAGCAATCCAAGTCTGAACCACAAGCCCAGGGTGTGCTGCGGCAGCTGCCCGAAGGCAGTGAAAGAGTTACTTTGGAGCTGCAGCCCCGGCGAGCCGTGATGCAGCGGGGAACATGCCTCCATTCATCTGCTGCGCAGCCTGACCTCGGCCGCAGAGGAAAGGCGGTCCCGCTCCTGGGAACAAAGGAGGAGGGAAGGAGGGTGACTCAGGAGTCCTGGTGGCCCACATGTCATCCGTGGGACCAGCCCGGCCATCACATGGGAGGTGCCGCCCCAAGGTACTCACCAGCGTCAGAAAATGAAGCTACGCATTTGTTGCCCAGATGCACTTTCTGTTTTAATTGCCGCGTTCAGGAAAAAAAACATGTTTTGAGCATTTTTTTTTTTTTACTTGCCTCATTATCTCGTGGAGTGCAGGCTTCAAGTTGTAGTTTATCCCCAACTGGACTGTGGTGTCTAAACAAGCCAAGTCCAGTTGGGGAAGGGCTTTCTTAAAAATTATTTTTCAATTGCTCCAGCTGGAGCTCCCCAAATGCAAACACTTTGGGAGGAGAAATACAACATGCTCAGGGATAAGCCTTTTCCAACCTAATTGCTGGCCGCTGCTCTGGAGAAGCTGAGGCTGCAGCAGTCAGGACTACGAACGCCTCCATTCACAACAAGCTCAGCCACTGCTGGTGCCACGAATTTTATGGTCCGGCGTTTTCCCTTTGCAGATGCTGCTTTCCTGTGCCAGCAACAGCCATGCCCTAAGAGCCCCAGACCCAACCACCACACAGTGTGCCCACGCTGGTGCCCGGGTGCCACCATGCATGTGACACCCCCCCCCCCGGGTGTCCCCACGCATCATCCCACTGAGCACGGCCACCCCGCCAGCGGGGCGAGCAGGGCTGGCCCGGGCACAGAAGGAAAGGATCCAGGGGCTCTGTTGACATAACAAACCACTAGAGAGCACTCTCAAATGTATTTATACCCTTTTCCTAAGTGCTACTTCATAAAAACACGCGGTTGCCATGGCCTGGTTTACAGCGCATCTAAAAAGGGAGCTCCAAAACAGACCAGGTTTCCTGAGGCCACCACAAAGGCTGTCAAAGCCTCCCTTGTGCTGCGCCTTCCCGCCCGGGGGCTCCGCGCCCCCGCCCCGCCTCTTGCCCTGTGCTTCAGCCTATCTACAAATAAATGTCAGAAGTAGTAGTTGAAAAAATAGAACAAAACATTGCACTTAGGCAACTATAGCTTTTTAAAATATATATATAAAGCACAAGAGGTGTTTAAAGCTCTTAGTTTTCTGTACTTAGTGTAAGGAGTGGGAAAAAAATATGTAAAAATTGTAACATTGGAGTTTATCAGCTATGATCAAAAGCACCATGCCGGTGACCTGCCAGCAAAAAATATGGATCTTTTAAAAAATGGGATGAAAGTGGGTTTGGGGAAAAAAAAAATCACACATTCTTCATTAAAACACTTTTAATACTACACAAATTACAGTATCACCTTTTAAAAAGTTTAAAAAGTAATATTAACAGTAGCACTGTTGCAGTTAAAGCATTTCAAAATAAGAAAAAAAGAAAAAGAAGAAAAAAGCCTGTAGCCCAGGAGAGTGAACTGGTAGAAATGGAGAATCCACCGGTGTTGTAACTGAGTAAAGCAACAGAAAGGAAAAAAGCAATGCTGAATTTGAGAAAAACAAGGTATGCATGAAAACCCTCGGATTCTGAATGTTTTGTTTCCTTTTGCACTTCTGCAGTTTCGCGGTGACCAGGACTAGACGTAATGGAGGCAGGAGGCCTGTGGCCAGCTGAGCCAGCACAGGCACAGGGCCGTGGGCCCGGGGCCTCCCACCGTCCCCTCCACCCCGGGGAGCCACCAGAGCCCGTGTCGGGAGGAGGGTGCGTGGCCTTCGGGCCTGGGCCCGGTCATGGGGGTGTCACTGGGCCCCAGCGAGGCCCTGCTTTGTCGGGAGCAGGCCCGGCCCTCACCAGGCTGCGCACCAGGCCGCCCCATAGCACAAAAGGGGGGCCTCTGTAGGAAGGTGTCGGGGTTTCGGTTTTGGTTTTGGATTGAAAGTAGGGATACCACCTTAACCAAAAACATGAGCTCCATACCACAGGAGGTATTATGCCAAGCAACTTTGAAGAACTTGTTACCATCTATCAGCTCAAAATCCATTTTCTTTTTTAATAAAGTGCCTAAATACACATTTACACAGATCATAGTGGTTCCAAAGAATCCTTTACAGTTTTTATATATATAGGTATATATATAGGTATATATATATATAATGTGCGTTTTCTTCAAATTGGCTAAATGTGTTTACATAAGACACCAATCTTGACTATAGGTATAAGTTTTAAAGCGTAATATTGACTCAATGAATTTGTTTATCATGCAAGTCTTATCTAATATTACATTGACCTGTAATATGGAACACAATGTAGTGGGTGTGCTCATTAAACACTTCATAAAAATTACTGTGCATGTGCAGATCTGATCTTCAAATACTAATAATGACCATTTCTTTAGAGAGAGAGAAAAAAAGTCTTCCAAAAAAGATCTACTCTGCATTAAATTGCAGTCTGAACATTATCACAATAAGAACAGTTGACTCAAAAGCACCCAAAATTCTTCAAATTAAAGTCGGCTGAACAAATTTTGCCTCCTCCTTCTCCTCCTCCTCTAGCACCAAGAGTGTTTATTAGCCTGTCCCAGGGAAGGGACGACCTGGCCACCCCTTTGCTCAGAAACAACCACTTATAACCCAGTTATAAACACCTCAACAGAAGGGCTCGTCCAGCTGCAGTGTTGCCAACGAACTATAAACAGCACAAAAACATCACTATAAGACTCAACTATTTCTAGTAACCAATGATTTATTGATTTTAGAAGTCTGCTTGGTGATGCAGAAGCGTGATCAAAAGAAGTGGCTTTACAAAAGAGTTCTCCAAAGTAGCTTAAAAGGCAGGGCCGTGGCCATGATGTGAAGCCCTAATTGCTTTCATTTCAACCAGTTTATATTTTCATTTTCAAAGAATAGCATTAGGTTTGTTTCAAGCACACGTAATAAGGAAATTACAGGTTTCCTCCACCCACATTTGGGCTGTCACTGATATGCCCGCAGGCAATCTGGCAGAACCTCAGTCACTGCTGTCATTGTACCACACTGTACCTGCCACTACTTGGAAACACCATGTCAGCGATAGTAACAATAGCAACAGCACCAGAGGTGACTGATAAGCAAACTCAAAGTCCACCTGCACTATCTGAAAATTAAAAGTAAAATTAGAAAAAAAAAAAAAAAAAAAATCAGTCTCTCCCCCACATCCCCATCATTGTCCAAAGACACAAAAAAAAACTTAAGTGACGCTGAAGACCTTCAGAGATGGCAGTGCTACGTCGGTGCATTCACCAATCGTGTCATTAGGCTGGCTATCAAAATTCCACGTTATAGTATGCAATTGGTGAACAAATGCAGTTTTGTAATCTTACAACTGATCACGTGAACTGCGGTCAACTTTGCCTTAAAAGAAAAAAAAAAAAAAAAGAACAACAAAAACAAACCAACCCAGAAATCCCTAACTCAACAGCGCCTCTCAGACACCTCTCCACATCCTACTCTGAAGGCAACTTCCCTTGAGAAACACAGAGGAATTTTGGACTCGATCCGGCGGATCTGCCGCCGCAACACGAGACAGCCGTTTCTGGGAGAAGCCCCTCGTGCTCCCTACGCTTGCCTGGCTCGCGGGGTGGCAAAGAGCGTCCCCGCCACAGCTAGCCACGCTGCTCCCCAACCACCTCGGACCGAGCCTGCATGCGACCAGCTCTACAGAAACAGGGGCCAGGAATAAGGAATCACAGACAGTAAGGCGATCTTTACAATGTCAGAAAGTGTATTTGGCATTTAAAAAAAAAAAAAAAAAAAAGGAAAAAAAGAAAAAAAAAAGAAACAAGTGCATACAAATACAGCTAGAAGCATTTCTGGTTTGCCAAGTGCTCTCTAAAAAAAGCAGCGCAAGTCACAGCCTACATTGAACAGTAACTGTCACCAGGGAAGCACAACAAATAGTTGCTATAACAAAAGGGAAGAAAAAAAGGGGGGAAACAAAACAAAAAAAAAAAGGGAAAAAAAGGAGAAGAATTAGAAGAAATGCCTTTATAATAAGTACATACCTTTTGTCTTCAAAAAATATAGAAACACAATGTATTCAAAAAAATCAAAATTATACAGCCATGTTTATGAAGTCTACATTTCCCTTGTCTTGGAGATATATATATATTTATATATATATATTTATAGATATATACAGAATTCAAGCAGTTTGAGTTAAAGGTGGCGTCGGGCCGCGAGGCCGGCAAAGTCACGAGTCTCTCTCCTTTTTGACTTTCACATCTCCGGCCAGAATGGTGGCGATCTCCCCCTGCATGAAGGCCCAGGGGACGTTGGAGCCGACCAGGGGACACTTCTCCCCGCTGGGACAATACACCTCCCCGCTGGCTCCCTGCTGCTTGATGCTTTGCCGGGAGCAGGGGAAGCAGAACTTGTGGGATGGGACCGAGGGGCACTGCACAAAATGGGTGTCTTCCAGGCGCTCGTGGCACAGGGTACAACACAACGGGACGCTGGCGGCGAGGGACGAGTCCGGCAGGCTGGCGGGGTGCACGGGCTCCAGCCCTCCCGCCGCGTTGGCCCCCTGGCCCGGCACCTCCCTGCCGGGGCCCAGCCTTCTTTGGTTCATGGCAGAGGGCGAGGGGGGGCTGCTGCTGTTCCTCCTGGTGGTGGAGTGGACCTGGTTGGCCTCTTTGGAGGCGTGGTTGCCCCCAGCATTGTCCGCCACCAAAATGAGTGCAGCCATAGGGGACTGGCCGTTCTGGGCCGCCTCGGGCGGCGTGGTCCGGTTGGAGTGGGGCGAGGCGGTGGGCGGCGGGGGCGACATGAAGGAGGTGGCCGTCAGCGGCATCTTCATCCCTTCCGACGAGGTCGGCAGCCAGGGCTGCGCCTCCCCGTTGATCTTCGGGGGTCCCGCCTCGCCCTCCGGCTCGGGGGACGGCTTCCTCTTCCGGGCTGCCCGGGCCCCTGGAAAGCAAGGCAGAGAGGAGGAGGAGGAAGGTTAGAAGGCATCGCAGCTGCAAAGCTAACACCATGAAAGTGTCCAGGTGTTGGCGTTGGCGGGCACGCCTGGCCACCGCGTGCTTGAAGCCACTCCATGCCCAAAGCCACCCTGCGCCCAATACAACCCTGTGCCCAAAGCCAGCCCATTCCCAATGCCACCCCACGCTCAAAGCCACCCCGAGCCCAAAGCCACCCCGAGCCCACGTCCAGGTGCCCCTGCCGCCTCACCTGGCTTGGCCACGGCCCCATTGGTCTCGTAGCCCAGCAGCCGGCCGCCCGCCATGCCCGGCTCCTTCTTGAACTTGCTGTCGAAGGGGGGCACGGCGTGCCCGCCGTGCTGGTGCAGGGCCAGCAGCGTGTCCCGCACCGTCTTGGGCTTGGCCAGCCACTCCTCGCCGCCCGCTCGGCCCTTGCCCTCGGCGCCCAGCTCCGCCGCCGCCGCCGCCGGCAGGCTCTCGGCCGAGCCGCGCTTCTCCTTGGCGCCGCCGTCGTGCTCCCCCGCCGCGCCGCCGCCGCCCGACGACGAGGACGACGAGGAGACGGAGCCGGGCCGCTTGTGCCCC
>NC_048895.1:40499752-40528761 GCF_011077185.1 Oxyura jamaicensis | reverse complement strand
GCCCGGCTTTGTTGGCCGCGCGGGGACCACTGTAAATAAATAACACCGTTATTTAAAAAAAGGGGTGCCCTTTCTGTTTCTTTTATTTATTTATTTTGCCAACTGTTGTCGTTTCGCGCAGGAAACGGGACACTCTAGATTTCCTGTCGTTTCCAACCACAAACCAGCGGGTCCCTGGTGCGAGAGGAGCGAAATTGGCGTCAAACGCCGAGTCCTCGTCCCCCCAATATATATATATATATATATGTATATGTAAAGCGGACATTTCCCTGCTTCCCCACCGAAACACCGGGAGGCAGGGGGCAGGCAGCGGGGGCTCTGCCCGCTCTTCCCGTTCGCCCCGGGAGGCGAGGCGAGGCCGGGCGAGGCCTCCCCCGCCGGGCGCATCCCGACACGCGTGTGCGGCCCGGGCGGGGTGAAGGCGGCGGAGGCTGCTCCCCCCTCCGCGGCCGCCCTTCCCACGGCGTTATGTAGGTTACGGGGGAGGGAGGCGGCCGCCGGGGGCCGGCCGGGGAAGCTCCGACGTGCTCGGCCGCCGGGGGGCGGCGGGGCGCAGGGCCCGGCGGGGAGCTGCCTGCCGCACACGGCGGCCGCCCGACGGCGCGGACGGGGCTCCGGGGGCCGGGGGGGGGGCCCACAGAGCACCCCCGTGTGGGGTGACCCCGGGGCTGCGGGGGTTAACGCGGCTCGCTTGTGCAGCCCTCCTTTCGCATTGCATCAAAGTCCTGTAAAGCTGCTTCGGTCTCTCTTCCCCCCCCCCCTTCCTGCTCCCCGGCTGGAAAGACGCTTTATCCATGCATGCTAAGTAAACAGATCTTGTTTTCGTCTTCCACCCACTGCCCTCTTTCTCCAGCCCGGAGCTGGAGGCGTGCCAAGGCGGCTGCAGCGATTGCTGCCTCTGCACACACACACACACACACACACACACACACACACGGGGAAGAAGCCGGGTTTCTCGGGTGAGGCAATGCGCCTGCAATTGGCAGGGACAAGGCAGGAATTGTAATTGCGCTTCATCATGTGATGGCTTATGAAAGAGGAAGTTTGGATGTTTTAGTCACGTACTCCTTTGCCCTCTTGCTTTAGCCTCCAGGTTCTCCGAAGGAAAAAATTACATATATTTATATATACTGGTGGAAAGCCAAGAAGCTGTGTGTTTGCACATAGCAGCTCATGAGCAGAGCTCGATGCTAGCTGAGGCTGCAGGGGAAGAAGAAGAAAGCAAAGCTTTCAGCGGTGGCAGGCTTTTAACTGCAGGACAGAAAATGTGATCTGTATTTATTTGACTTTATTTCTGATGAAGACTAGCTGGCTGGAAAAGCCAAGATGAGCGGTACGGTTAGCTGCATTCGCTGCCTTTGAATTCATTCTGGTGGAAAAGGCAAAAGCAACCGTTACAGAGCTCAATGTCAAAAAGCCGATAAAAAAATAGTGGCGTAGGAAATGTGGTTTAAGTATCAAATCGCAAAAAAAAAAAAAAAAAAATCCTCAGAGCTGCTGTTACAGCAGTTACTGCACAAGAATCAAACAGATCGGGCATTTGTTTCTTGTTCTTTTCTTTTTTTTCTTTTTTTCTTTTTTTTTTTAGAAACAGAAACCATGCTGTTGTGCCTGATCTGTGCAAAACGCCCCTTGTGATGACACGGCAGGGCTATATATAGGGTATATAGGAGCGGTGAGTGCTGGAGGACACCGTGGGGGAACCTGGGGGCGTGCAGGGCCGGGGCAGTGCCCAGCTGAGGACCCCCCAGCACGGCACATTTGGGGACCCAGCCCCATGTCCTGTCCTGGTTGTGCCCCGTGTTGTGGCTGGGGGAAGGACAGGAGATGAGAGATCAGAGCTGGACAAGATGAGTTCCATCTGCCACCACCACCAATGCCACCAAGAGCCCCTTCTCACCCCATGTTTTCTGAGCTTTTTTGCTGAGCCACAGACAGGTCTTGCTGCACTCCCCACCGCTGCCTCCCCATGGGGTCCCATTTCCCATCCCACTGGTGTCAGCGACCGCGTGTGTCCCCTTGTTCAAGAGCCCCTAAACCAAGCAGCTGCCACCTCTTGCTTGTAGACAGCTGCTCATTTTTGTCTGTAACAGCGAGCTACTGGTGGCCATTTTAGAGACACTGAAAAATCTGATTTTCATTTAAAATGATCTGTCATTTTGAGAGAGACCCCCCCATACAGCACGCACACACCTTTCACCTTTCGTGTACGCTTTGTGAGGCGTACCAGCAGCACAGGGTGATGTTCTTCCGTCACATAGGTGGTGGTCCCGCAGCCATCCTGTGGTTATTTTGCTGTGATTTTTGCTCCAGGAGTTTGGGGCTGGTTAGCAGGGAGCCGTGCTGCGAGCAAGAGCCTGGGTGCTGCAGCTTCTGCTGCCTTGGTGGGCTCTACCCCAGGCGATTTGGAGCAAAAAATTGTATGCCTTTTTTTTTTTTTTTTTTTAATGAAAAGGAAACGGTTCTGTTTTTAACTGAGCAGTTGACTTCACGCCCTCTTTTCAAGTAGCAGTGGAAAAAAAAAAACGGCAAGGAAAAGACGATGGAAATACTTGAGAAATTCGGAGGTTACTACACTCCGAAGAGAAATAAAAACTTCAGAGGGACACTTCCAGATGCCAGAAGAAAGGGCAATTGATGTGGAAAAGCTTCCGCCCGCTCTCCCCGGCATGGTAAATAGGCATGTCGGGCGATCCCATTGACACCGCGAGCCACAATGGGCGATTGTCTGCGGCGAGGGCGAGGGGGGCAGGAATGTGCGGGCCGGGGGCTTCCCGGGGTGCGCGGCACGGCCGGCCGGCCGGGCGACCCCGGCCCTAAATAAACAGGAAGGCCGGGGGGCCGTGACCCCTCGGCAACACCAGCCAGCAGCTCTGCTCGCTGCTGCTCGACGGGCGCCCTCCGAAAACCAGGCGAGGAGAAGGACTTGGTGGGAAGCGTTGCACAACAGGAGCAGGAACGGACCGTCTGCTGGAAAGCTGACAGAGGCCTGTGAAACTCCCTCGGCCGAAGCCTGCAGTTAGCCTTGTTCCCTGCCTGCGCTTTACCCCCTTGCTTTTTGCCTGAGCAAAGCAAGCACAGGACCCACAGGAAACATGCACCGAAGGATCTCTCAGGCAGCTTGGGGAGCTTGGCCTCACAGTTGCTTTCTGCCACTTCTGGGAGGTTTATTTCTCACACGAAGTAAAACCAAGGCCCAGCCCTCCCCAAAGCCCAGGCCAGAGCTGTGAGCTGCCCTTGGCACAGGAGCATTGCCAAGGTGTCCCCCCGCTGCAGCTGGCAGCACCAGCTGACAGGTCCCCACCGGGCCGCCAGGACAGACAGATGTCCCTGGGGCCTCTGTGTTTCTTCAGATGCCCACATGGTGTTTTGGGGCTGTGCCGGAGCACTGCTGGCTTGAGACACATAGAAAGGTGGGTTTTGGTGCTGCAGGCCTTGGGGTTTCCACATGCCAGTCGTTGCAGCCATAATATCTCAATTTTGCTACATAAGTAGAGTTAACAGAAGCATACCCAAATCTGAGGAACCATAAAACGCGGATGAAGTTTGCTTCTGGACCCCCATCATTGTCCTCCAGCCCCGTTGGGGGGAGCCCAAAGGAGCCCCAAAACTCAAGCACATCCCTTCCCATGCACCTACATCCTTCCTGCCCAAACACTCACGTTGGGCTCCAGAAGGAGGTGCCTGCCAGGAAGTACAACTGAATTGTTGTGTGATAAAACGAACTGCAGCAAAATTAATAACCGGTGCACCCGTGCTAGAACCGGCAATTAAACTCCATCTCCTCCTCCGGATTTCGATCATTAAAGCAACTTGCCAAGGGCTGGGGCTTGCTGATCACCTAGTCTCCCAGATGGGGCTGGATGAGGGACCGAGGACCAGTCATCTCGGTAATGGGAGCTGCCAGGGTGCGTCACGCTCGAGAAGCAGCCACCTGCACTGGTGCAGCCACTGCTTGATGCTGATTCAGGGGTCTCACCGCCTGCCCACTGCCTTGAGGGTGCCAGCCAGGCATCCCTCAGCACGCCTCTCCCCGACTCCCCTCGATGCATCACGATCCCAGCAGCTGCCTCCCTGCTCCCTGCTCTGCTGGTGGAGCCCATCGGAGGCAGAGGACATGGGCAGGCACCTCCACATCCCCTGGGGAGAGCAGCAACGGGGGGAAATGGCTGCAAGGACTGGCCCCCGGGCCAGACGAAAGCCCCCTGCTTCACCACCCGTCTGGCCCATGGAGCCTTCGGGGTGTGAGAGCTACTGGGTAGCCAATTGCTGATCCAGAGGCAAGAGGGCAACTGCCTTCATCATCCATTTTCCCCCTGCGAGTTACTATTATTGTTAAGCGCAGTTCCGCGCACGTTGTAATTAAGTGGAAAAAATACAGACAAAATGAAAAAGGGTACGAGCTTCTCAAAAACATCTCTGTACTAGCTGCAGCCTGACTCAGCCTTCAATTAACATTCTTCCTTAAAATAGTTATGTTATACAGCTTTTGTGAGATCTTACATAATGCCAGGCCAAATCACCACCCGAGAGAGGGGCTGTGAAAACGTTTGACTGTGAGCGTGATTTTTTCTTTGTTGTTCTTTCTTATCCAGCCTCTTTTCCAAGTGGTATAAAACAGACTCCGTGTGTGTGTGTGTGCATGCACGCACTTGTGTCAGTGCCCACAAAACCTATCGTATAAAAGTCTGGGAAATCTGCACGCAGCATGCAGGTATGTGCAAGGGAGGCACATATCCCATCTGTACTTCAGTCTGGGGGGCTACGTGTCATTTTAAGCAACTGCCAACACATTTATGCCGGCACAAACCCTCCCTGGCATCACGTGAGCTTCAGCCTAGGTTTGCACCATGCTGCTGAAGCAGGACAATGCTTTAAATGGGAGAGGGCTGGGAGAAGAAGGGCACATCTAGACCCAGTTTTGCTCACCACTGCTGATATCAGGACACTGGCGAGCACAGCAGGCGTGCTGCTGCCAGGGGCTGCTCCACCGAGGCCCTGAATTTGTGCCAGGGCTGCACTTGGCCCAAGGGGGAAAGGAGTAGGTTGATGCAATCAAGGCTCTTCCTTCTGAATTTTGTTTTACACCCAGAGTTTTGTGCTTTTGATGAACAGGTCAGCAGGGTGTGGAAGTGTGCTCTAAAGCTTTCTGCATCCTTACACATGCTTTTAGTTGCTGGGGGGGTTGCCTGCTACCTAATTTGGAAAGGTTTGAAAGAAAATGCAAATGGTAGGCAAAGGGCAGGGATACATTTTAGGAGATTTTGACACCGATCATTTGACACTGATTTTCGACATTTATTTGTTAAGCAACAAGAATCCCCAGGCAACTATGTAAAGTATGACCATACCACTTTCTCTGTTTACAAATGGTAAAAAACAAAACCAAAATCATCACAACCTGCTGTATTCACCTCCAGATAGCACATATAACTATCCATAAAATCGTCTTTGCTTCAGAATTGGTACAGGGCAAGTATGCAAAGAATCTGGACTTTTCCTCATCTTCTTCCAAATCCAGCATCGGTAACAAAAGGGTAGTTTCTCACATTTCAAAAAGATGTGCATGCTTCTGTACTCTGGAGTTTCGGAATCAAACATACACCTGAAATGTCAGAAAAATAATATACTAAAAGACTGGGAAGCTCTTTCCAGATGTAACCAGATACACCAGCCGACAGCCTGTAGTACTTAAAACCCTCTAACCAACAGCATGTCAAGGCATGCCTGCCTCGGACACTGTTAAGACGTCCAGCCCCCATATTTTACATACCCTCCTAATTGCATTCGTATGTTTGGTTTCATATTTGACCTCTCTGTTGCAACAGAGCGCCAAGGAAAGCTCTCTTCTGAGCTCTGATGCAGGGGCAGAGCAGGAGGGCATGTGGGATCTGTGATCGCTGCATGCCTCGTGCATGTGCCAGAGCGCCAGGCCCCAGTAAGCAGTTCAATTAAACAAACAAACAAAAATCCCCAGTGCAAACGTGCAGTTTTTAATCTGAAGTACAGTCGGGGTTCTTTCTCGTTGCCTTGTTTTCCTGAGCGCTTCTGGTTCACACCTCCAGTGTTTTCTCCATAACCCGGCAGCTCACCAGCTACTGGGTTTCAGCTTCTCTTCATTAGAAAGAGAAGACCGTGTTCCCAAAAATTGCATCACTACAGAGTGAGAGACCGACTCACCTCGGCTGACGGGACTTCTGTCACTGAATTCAGTAGGTTCAGGTTCAGGTGGATGCCATTAAATGAAATGCTGGGGTGCAAGAGGCCCTGGGAGCGCTGAACGGAGGACACCAGCTGCATCGGGAAAAGTGCTCGTTTCTTCCCTACCCAAAAACATCTAAGAAGCCGAAGCCAAAAATCACATCACTGTCTGCACCAGACCCTTTACAGCTACAGATATAAAACCAGATAAACGTGATTATTTGGAGATAAACGCATGTGCTCGGAAAGCAGGTTATTAATGAGAGAGAGGTCTGGAGGCACGGTGACTCCAGACTCGTGGCTGGTGGGCCATTGCTGTTGTCATTTTGGGGAAGAAAACAGCAACAACAGCAACAGGCAGCCTGCACAGGATTTCGCTCCTGGCTCTTTCTGAGGCGAGACGAGAGCTTTTCCTGAGTGCAGCCCACGAGGCTGGATTGCAGCTCCTCAGCCGGCAGCAGATCAGGGCTCCGGACTGGAGACAATACGTCTGGAAATTCGGGGCGAGCTGCACCTCCCGCGTGTTTTACTTGGACTGTAGGGTTTAAGTACCATGCTGCTCTGCTCTCGTTTAGCACTGTTATTACAGCCTTGTTTGTGAAGCAAGAAGAGCAATCCTCATGTAAAAATAATAGTATTGCAGAGCTAGACAGCAGATGGTGTTATTAAATACCTGGGCAAAGTCTAAGGTCATAAGGCTCTAACAATTAACAAGATCTATTGTCTATCACTTAATAGGTAACCTCCTCCTGTAGGATGTTTGCAAGGCTGAGCAGAGTGGCAAGTGGTATCTTGTCCAAGCCCAGATAACTCTTCCAGTTAAGCAAACACTTGGCAACGATTTTTTCTTGCCTAAATTTGTCACTACCAACACGTCAGATAGATACAATACGATCCTGTTTCATCTCCTAAATTATCCCTTCTTTAACCAGCTCCATTAGGTTTTAAGTAGGCTTACAACGGCCTGGCTGCTCGTTGCTAGTTGCCTGACATACAGGTTCGTTTGTAAGAGCACCGAGAGGCAAATCCTCAGGCGATGTACGTGATCCGGAGCCTGGTGCAAGGTGCATCTCTCCTGGGTGCAGGAGGGTACCAGGCACACACGGCACGCTCGCCAGGCATCTGCGGCTGTGGACCTCTCTCCGAGGTAAAACCCAGCTCTGTCTCGGTGGATGAAGTTGAAAGTGAACCTCAGTAACATGAGGCACATTCCCTGTTGCATACAATTTTCAGCCAGAGCTCCCTCTAAGGATTAATTTTATATCATAGCCACTGCGCTTTATCAATTTTTCCCTGGGTGTTTGCCTAGCCTTTTGAGAAGTGTGCCTCTCAGTTGTACCTCTCGGCTGTGCCCTGGCATCCAGGATGCAGCTCACCTTCTCCTCTGCTATTAGCTCGCTTTGCAAGCATAGGCAAGGCTTTCCGCATCATTTTCAGAGATGTGGACTCGACTCACCTCCTCTGGGACTCCAAGGAAGCCAAAGAGGTTAACGATCACCCCTCAGGGCAGGCTCTGGCTGTAGTTTAATGACTGCATTATAGTGGCAAATGCATTGGCGGCAGAAATAAGCCGATGCAAGGAACAATAGGAAACCTGTGACGTGGTGCACTCGTCTCCCAGAGGGCAGGCAGGAGATAGGGAGCTGAACCAGAGTCCTGTGGCTGCCAATAGCTTCACACAGTACTTTTCCTCCTTGGTAATCGCTCTCCTGCTAGGATCCATGAACTTGAGAACAAAGTACATTTTATTATTTACAAGGGTTAGATGACAAACACAAACAGATGGCGCAAAGATGACTCCTAATGCATAGTGATCAAGGAATTTAATATTCATGGGTAAAGGGCTGGAAGATTAAGTAAACAGATTCAAATATGCAAGGGAAAGTGTCTCGTAACAATGCATGAAGTCAGCATGGCCTTTGGTGCCCTGTTACCCTTTGGGTCAATGCAATTAACATAAAGGGAGAGATTGGCTGAATTTTCCAGCCTTCCTGAAGCACCCAAGGCAGGCAGCATCTTTTTAAGGAAACCCTAGGAAGAGTTTTTGGCAAGAAGGAGAAAAAATAACCTTTTCTTCTGCTATTGAACTTTCTGTTTCTGCTCAAAAGCCCCTTCTGCAAGAGGGCTGTGATAGCTCTGTGCACTCCAGGCTGCTGCTGCCCGTACGGAAAGCAGCCGCACCTGGCTGTTGGCTGTGACCACGCGGATGACTACAGACTACTCACATGAGCAAGGGCTGTGGCACTTGGAGCCCGGCCACCCTGCTCTGCCGCTAGTGACGCTTCTCGTGGCAAAAGCTGGGATTTCGCCGGTGCTGCTTCCACGTGTAGTCATCCTGCAGGGAGAATTTCAACACTGATGAATATTACCAGTCAGGTCCTCAGTATGAATCATCCTGTCCTTCCAGATGACTTTTTCTCTCTGCTGTTTACATCAGAGGCAGAGAATTTTGATGCTTTCTTGTATATGTAAGTGAAGGAGCGTTTCACTTGAGAAGAGATTTCCAAACTCACTGAAGTCATCCCTCTCTGTATTTCCTTTTGTTGTTGTTGCTGTTCTCATTCTGAGCGTGGGCAGCTTGCAAGATGTTTCTAAGGAATTACTGACTGAGCACTGAACGTATGGCAAAAAGGAAAAGCAGGGAGAAGAGTTCATTGATGCACGGTGCTGGACTGTGCCAACACGCCTGCTCTGCAGCTTTGATCAGTTTGCCATTTTTCTTGCCTAGATTGGGTTGTTAAATGAATGGGTTATGTGGGGCTTGGTCATCCCGTCTGCTCAGCCTTGGAAGGTGTGGGCAGGGAGTCAGGAGGTGAGGCAAGAGCAGGGCAGCAGCCTCCCTGCCTTCTCTTACAAAGCCCCTCTCCAATGCAGTGCAGGGCCAGGACACCATAGGCTATGGACAGAAGGGAGAAGTTTAGGGATGGGTTCGGGCTGTGGAAGGGTCATGATCCAAGCTGCAGCATGCAAACGGCTGTGGAAATCTGCCCAGCAGCCTGCCAGCTGCTGCACATGGAGGTGAACTCTCCCCCAGCACTCCACCAGTACAGCCCCAAGAGCAAAAACTATACCCCGAACTCGAGAAGATTATTATTATTATTATTATTATTATTATTATTATTATTATGGTCATTACTGTTTGGCGGCTTTATTTTCATCCTTCTGTAAGTGTAGCCACTGCACCTCTGTTCCTATGGCTGTCTCCCAAGTCGCTGAAGAACCCTGGCACCTCTGGATGCTCTTCCTTAGGATGTTGCTGCTCCGTGGTGTTTTTCCCTAGCACCTGACAGGCCCTGGAAATGGTACCGGGTGGTCAAGCAATGCGATGTGAGGAAAGAAAGGTGTATTTATTGCCCTGATGCCCAGTCTCAGGCTTCCTGAGGAGCACACAGCGCTGGGGGCAGAGCACCTCCGCATCTGGTATCTGCCCAGAAACTTGTCTGGCTCCGTGGACGTGTTTGGAGGAGGTGGCTGCACAAGCTGGAATATGGTCAAAGATCCACGGCGAAGAAACCTGCTGTGTGAATAAAGCCTTTGTTAAGATGGATCCCATCTGTACATGATTTCATCAGCTCCATGAAGTGTGCAGGACATTTATATGGTGAAGTAGCCAGAGCTCCTGTTTTGAGAGAGAAAACACTTCTGTGTGCTTTTCCACAAAGCTCTGTTGCTATACAAGGAGCGGAAACCTTCTGCGGTGCCGTTCCTGTCCTTAACCACAGGATGGGACAAGCGTTGGGATCGTGCTAACACAGCTATAAAAATAATGTGCATATAAGAAGCATCAAAAGCACAAAGAATTGGCATTGCCCTTGTCTTTGCCTTCTCTCCCTTAAATGTGGAGATACTTAAAACAGTGCAAATAACATTTGAGACAGCTAAAGAGCAGTCCACAGTGCTGAAACACTCCTGCCGTCCAAAGCAGCTCCATGCCAGCTATTTCATTTACCATATGTTTGGTGTGGTTTTGGCAGAGTCAGCACGAGGATTTTTGGGCAGGCCTGTGAAACAGTTTTTCCCTGCCTCCACCCAAACGTGACCGAGTCCTGTCTGCCATGATCACGCCACCGCGCAGGGTCAGCCTGGCTGTTTTGGGCAGAATTAGTCAGAGGGGCCTCTGGAAGGAAGCCCAAAGAGGGCTGATGCCTTTTCCATACGAGTGGTTGTGTTAGGGAGCCTGCAAGAAGCTGCAGCATTTGGGACGGAGGTGCCAGGAGGTGCTGGAGGACCACGCTGGGGCAGAGGGTCCCTTCTCCTGGTCCAAGGCGGGTGTGGTGGGGCCGCCCTGGCTGCGTGGGCAGGCGGCCAGCCCTCTGGCACTGCTTTCAACCACCCTGTGGGAGCTGCCAGGGGCTGTGAATCAGCGCCTGGAAAGGCATGGCTTTGCTCCTGGGGTTATCTGGTTTCAGGTGAGGAGGACACTGGCTCCGAGCAACCTGGCCTGGCACAGGACAGCTGCCTGGGCTGTGAGCAAGCTTTCCAGGGTGCGGCTTATTTTTCCCTAAAAATGAGTGGGATGCAGCGCCCAGACATACAGTCTGGCTGATGCCATCCAGCTAAGACCAGGACAAGTCTAGTCAACCGAGGGAAGAAGAAAAGGGAATTCAAACACACCTCCCTGACCTTTTTTAAGCAGATGCCAGAAGGTGTGAAGGTACGGAGGCCTCGTTCCTTCCCAGATGCTCAGAGCATGCATTCCCAGCAGCATGTTGCAGAGGCAAACCTCGTTCCCCCAGCACAGCAGCTTTGTCACAGGGTCACAGGCTGTCTCCTCAGCAGACTTGCTGACCTCAGGGAGCAGCTTTGCCAGGTGAGCCCTCCAAGGAAGGAGTCAAGAAAACAGTTATCCTGGAGAGCTGCAATCCCTCCCTCACTTTCTGCTGAATTAATTGCTAGCAAGGCTGTGCAGCTGCACAGCAGCCAGGCACCCCATCTCTTCTGGAGGGAAGCATTAGTGTTTGGCCATACCTCTGCATCTCTGTTCTCTGAAAAAGCGTGTGTGACCCTCCTGCTTCACCCTGCAACTAGGGAGGTGGAATTTGGCTTCATATCCACGGGATGGAAATGAAAATACCCATGCATACCCAGACACTTCCTTTGCAAGTGTGCTACCCCAGCGAGTGGGCAAGCGAGCACGGCTCCCGGTGGGGAGGCAGGAGCACGGCTCCCCAGACTGCCTCTTCCTGCAGCAGCTCTCCCCAGCACTGCCAGGGTGGCTGTGGGGCCGAAAAGCTCCCACACAGCCAGAGGAGGAGCTGGGCTCAGCCGCATGGGGCAGGCATGGGGCAACTGGGGCTGAGTCAGCCAGAAGAGTGCCGGGGCTCGGCGGGCACCAGCCCCACTTCCCCAAAGCTGGTCTTTAATCAGAGCTGGCTGCGTGCTGCTGGTTGTCAGCAGCCCTCTGGTTCCCCTCTGGGTGCAGGGCTGTGGTGTGTCTGCCCGGGCGGTGACTCAGCCCGCGCAGCCCTGCAGCCAGTGCTGGAGAGCCAGGAAGGGCGCAGGGCTGCCGCGTGCGGGGCCGTGGGCTTTCGTTCTTCCCTTTCCTCATTTCAGTGAAACCGTTGCAAATTTCACGGAGTTTTCCATCACAGGCAAACAAAGAGGAAATTCATTCAGAGCGAGAGCATTAACATCACCAACTAGTAGAGGTGTTGCTAAACGCCGGCGAGCGGTCTGCCTCTCCTGCAGAAGCTGAGGTGGGCAGAGCTGGGCGAAGGGAAGAAGGAGAGAGCAGCCAGGTGAGGGCAGGGATCCTCTGCAGAGAAAACACACAGGATAAAAGGCGAAAAGAACAAAGGAAGAGGCGCTGGGGAAATACGACCAAGCAGACACATCGCTTATCTGCTCCCGCATCAAATAAAATTCCTGTGTGTAAACCAAAAGCAATGAGTAGCATAAAGTGAAGGGCCAGCCTGTGGGAAGGGGTTGTGCTGGTGCAATCAAAGGGCTGGTGTTAAACCATTTCAGATAAAGCCCAGCACATGTGGGCTGCTGGTGGAAGAAAATATAAAATCTGGCTTTATGGCTTCCAGGGAAGGATAGCAAACACCATGGCTTCCTGGTGCAAAGTGCTGATCCTGTAGAAGCGTGCACCCATTTGTTCAAAACCTGTTAATGAGTTAACACTGCACTGGCTGTCTTCATGCTAGATAAGGCATGGTCCGTCTTCCAACAGGTGGTTTAATGCCAGCAAAAAAAATAAAAAAATAAAAATATCTAGAGCCAGAATAAGCACATGGTGCATCATTTTGGCTCTTCCAACAAAAACGTGGCTGGCAGTTCACAAATAATCCTGATCACTCTTATCCTGGGTACTGCTACTGTCTAATTTTCACTGAAATCAAGGCTCCTTTAAGTTTAATTGGCTATTTTAGTTAAATATATGTTAATGCAGACGTTCCTAGCTCTTTAGCACCCGTGCAACTCATTCTCCAGAGCAAGGCACATGCCCAGAGAAGTGGAGCTCACCAGCCTGGGGGCACTGACGCGCTCACCTTGCGAGCACCTGCCCTGGCCTCGGGCCTTGCAGGGCTGGCGAGGTTTGCAGCACCCATGGTGCGGGGTGAGCAGGGCGATGAAGCCAGGTGAGGGGTTTGGGCTGGGAGCACGAGGGCAGACGCGGCTCAGCTGCAGAGGGAGCAGCGGGTACCTGCAGCCATCGAGCCTGCTGGAAGCCTCCTCCCGCGGGCTTCCCGCTGCAAGGTGTGTGCTCACCCGTATGCTCACCCTCGCCCACCCTCCTCTGGGGCTTAAACCAGCACGTCTGGCTGAATATTTCAGATGACTGAGTGTGTGTTCACGTCTGCCACCTCCAGGAGAGGAGCAGCGCGGACAGATGTAGGCGGCAACATCTCCAAATTACAGCTTAATCCACACCAGCTCGTGAGTCAGGGCCGTGACTCACACGCCAAGACACCTTGGCGTGATGGGATGGCGCTCCTGCCCCGGCTGCCTGCTGCCCTGCCGCACCGCCTGGACGCGAGCTGCCTTGGCACCGTGCTGCGGGGCCGTCGGGGCCGCAGGGCCGGCCTGTGGCAGGCGGCATGCAGAAGGGCTGCCGGGAGCACGGAGACCTCAGCCTCGGACAAGGCCTCCACCAGCACCTCAGGTGGCAGGAGGCATCTATCACCTCAGGTTCATCCCCACGTGAGTCACACACATTGTGGCCCAGAGACACAAGTATCCTCCAAACTGTGTTTCCAGGGCAAAAGGAGGACAGATACCCACTTTTTATACCACAGGCTTGGCGCAAAGAAGCGTTTAGATAGCAAAAATTAAGCCCTACACGTCCTGCAGCTTGCTGAGGTTTCTCTTGCTCTTTCTCTCTGACAGACACTTCAGATTAGCCTTTGATCACTGGAGATCAAGAATATTTCCACCCATACAAGGTAAGTCTGTTGGTTGCAAGGACAGCTCAGAGGAAATGGAGCTCCTGTGAAGGTCTGATTTTGGGTGCATCAGTTCTCATGCAAACATTTGAAGTGTTAGAGGAATGTCTGCATTTTAAATGACTTGTGTGCAGCACACTGCTCCAAAAATCTCTCTACCTTAGGCCAGTCCTAAGGCTTGAATATTAATAAAGGCATTTTCCTGCATGAACAACCCATACTATCTCATGTCTCACGCCTGCCTCTAATTTAAAATGGGTGAGTGCAACCGTAGCAAAGTCTCTTGTCAGGTCACCTGCAACTACAGATAACCGCAGATAAGCGCGATGGATAATGCTGCTCTGCTGGGATGATCTCAGAAGTGGTTTCCAACACCGCTTTCCCATGAGCAACTGAGCTGATCTGGGCTGAATGCCATTGCCACCATAAGCTATGAGGGTGAAAGCCGGCCTGCCATGCGTCCAGGTACCTTTGCAATGTCCCTAGAGGTACGGTGATCCCGCAGCTGCCACGGTGCTGTGGCTGAGCTTGGAGTCAGCAGTGACTGACACCATCAAAAGATCAACTTCTGGGGCCAGCCTGTGTCTCTGAGGATGTGAGGCGTGTCTGTTCAGAGGAGCAGGGGTAGGTGGAGCTGTTCATCTCACTCATTCCACGCTGATGGTTTATTCTTGACCACCAGGACTGATTTTCCCAAAAGGAATGAATTGTCACAGTCAACAGGATGTGAAATATAAGTTACAGATTTCTGCAGTAGCTGTTTTTTTGTTTTTGTTTTGTTTTGTTTTCAAAATCTCTGCCACTGCCATACTTCAAGTCCTTTGAAAGAGCATACTTACTGTATGGCATTGCTCTGCATATCTTTCATATGCAGGGAAAGCAGTGCTAGATGAGACGGTGAGGTTTGGTTTGTGTCTTTGAGCAGCTCTGCCTTTTATTCCTGATGCACTGATGGTGCAGCGCTCTCCCTCTCAAAGCCCCCACCTTACAAACCTCTCCATCCCTTTCTGCACAAGTATTGTTATCTTTAGCAAGCCTTGGCTGTCCCAGGCTGTATCTGTACGGAGGGCTGTCCTGCATGGAGGCGTGAGGAAACCTGAGACTGGAGCTTTTTTCAAGGCATTTTTGCCCCATACAATTCCTGTGAGGCTGGTTAGCAGTTCTGGTTAGCAGTTTCTGCCATGCCCTCCAGCCTCTCGGGAGGCTAGCATTCTGCTGCCAGGAGCACCTGCCTGGGAAGGGACCAAGTTGAACAAAATCACATCTTTTGGCCAGGTTATTTTTAACCCAAATGCTCTCCTCGATCCCCCTCACCTGGAAGTGCACCTTGGGGTAGGAGCAGCAAGAGGTCGGAGAGGCAGTGGCCTCTGCCTCAGGGCTTTCATAAGGCAGGCCACAGAAGGCCAGCGCCTCCTCGGGGATGCTGCCCCTCCATCCAGGGACGTCCCCGCCAGTGCCACCTCCCCACGTAGCCCCACAGCACGGGGCGAGGATGGTTACTGCCGCGTGGTGCCGGCTGCATCGGTTGGACTTTGGCCGCCCGGGCATTGTAAAATGACTCAACGGGGATCAGAAAGTGGTGGGATTAAACAAGAGTTGCTTTGAAGCTGCTGTCGGTTGGCAAGAAAATAATTTAAAATTAAACCAGTTCTGAAACTATCTACCGCAAGTGGTTACAAGCCTCGGTGTTGTAAAACTGGACTGTTTCCTCTTTTCCTCGCAACAATGATGTCCTTGATTCCTCCTTTAGGCTTCTTTGGCAATTCTTGCACAGTAATAAAAAGGCATGACACAGCATATGTTTTGTGGCTCACCTTGCCAAACAAAATTACAACGTTAGTGTAGCTTCTTTGCCTTTGCATAATTAACTCTACAAAGGAGATAGGGAGAGGGTAAGCATCTGTGCCAAGATAAAAGCAGAAACAAGAAGTACGAAAAGTCTGTTTTAGAGTCGTCTCCATTCAAAGTAATTCTCTTAAAAATGACTTATCTTGAAACTGTTACAGACAATTAGGGAAAGTCATATAGTTTCTAAATGTCTGTTATGTTTTACGTCTGCAGCTACATTGCTAAGATTAAAAAAAAAAAAAAAAAAAAAAAAAAAGAGAGAGAGAGACATCGAGGCTACTTCGGAAGCTGACAAATGCAGCCCAGCAGAGCATCATCTGCACGACACGTGCTGGGGCTGGGAGGAAGCGGGCTGCCCAGGAGCTGCTCGTTCCCCGCTCTTCAGGTTCATCCAGCATCCTTTTTTATATTTAATGGAGTTCAGTCACAAAGATGGTGTCTGTCTACCCCAAGTTCTCACAGAGACCTTTGCACAATGTCACTGCGGCCAAGACTTGTTTCTTAAATGCGCACTTATCAGAAATGAGTTCAAATCATTTGATGGGTATTAAATACGTTAATGCTTTAAGCACTGAAACATCACTGGCTTACCCTAACCCTCACTTATCTGAATCACCTTCGTGTTCACTGTGATGAGCTATGGGTGAGACCTGACTGTGTGTAAGAGCTGAGCCAACATCAGTTCGCCTTATTACCGCACCCAAGTGTTTTGTTAAGAAAAGGCATCATCCGTAGAAAAGTGGAGTTGTTCTTAGATAATGATAACAAGAGAAACTCCAAATACAGTGGAAAAATAAGTCAGTGCCTGAAGAACAGGAAGAGGAGAAACCCATGTGGCAGGAACCCTGCTGGAAGCTGCGAAGTGTCTGACATACCCACCTCTCACAAACCACCCCAAGATGCCCTCCCTGCCCTGTGGAGGCCCAGTTCCACAGCAGCCCACAGCCTTCAGCCTGGCACAGCTCTGCAGGTGAGGGCATCCCCCC
Organism: Oxyura jamaicensis; assembly: GCF_011077185.1. Taxonomy (NCBI): domain Eukaryota; kingdom Metazoa; phylum Chordata; class Aves; order Anseriformes; family Anatidae; genus Oxyura; species Oxyura jamaicensis. The sequence goes on along the minus strand of NC_048895.1, from coordinate 40,512,338 downwards.
GGAGGCAGGGGTGGCTCCGTGGGATAGGATCCCTGGGTCAGTTAGAGTTCCTCCAAGCATCACCTTCCCGTTTGTGCTGGTCGCCACTCGTTTATGGCGGTGGGTGTTTGGTGGCGGTGTCCCAGAGACAGCCCTGGCGTGTGGCTGAGCCCAGCTCTCTCTGCCTGCCGAGCCGAGGGCACGGTTGGCTCCTGAGCTGCACCTAATAGATTAAAGCTCCCGATAAATCAAGAGTTTCACAAAAGCATGAGCGCCTGATTTCACAATGTGATTAAAATGATCAAGGGAAAACATTTCAGGTGCTCAATAATTTACACCAACCACCTGTACTTTTAAAGTAACTTTCCTCTTTCCACTCCCTTAACTTTAAGGGATTCTTGTCATGTTCTTGAAGCCATTTCCTTCCCTCCCTTCAGCTCTGATTGCTGTTGAACACTCTGGTAATAGAAAAAAAGTACTGTATCATGGGAGATTGTTCTGGGGATGAAAAATGCAATGTGATTTATTATAAAATAGTCTATGCAGGCAGCTGATCTTAGCATGCATTCTGCATCCTTCCAAAAGCAAGACAATTTGCAAAGTAGTATTGCAAAATTGGGTTTATATTCCAGTTTGCTTTTTATGATTCTTATCTTTAAGAAAGCATTTTCAAATGCATTTTCAGTTAGGTTTTTCCATGCCTGCTCTTCGCTTTAAGCAGTGTTAGCAAAGTCATGCCTGCCCTTCCATGGGTTGAAAGGTTTTAAATGTAAATTTGGAACTCATATCACACCCTGCTGAGGACCTGTGACTATTTATTTGTTTATTAGCTAGGAATTATTTTCTCTCCAGCATGCTCTCAGTCTCCTACAAGGCCAGCTCTTTGACCAAATTCTTCAACATGGACAAGAACTGAATTCCTGGAATAAAAAATCAGTAGGGAAAATCCACACCCACTTTGAAAATAGTAACTAACTAAATCCTTCCAACTCAGAAAACAGCTGAAGAAAACATGCAGGACATCCTCCTTACAGCACCGGCTGTCATCCTTGCATTAGAAGTGGAAGAGCTGTGACAATTTATTGTGCAGAGGGTTTGCTACCAGGTGGCTGAGGGGCAAAGTTTGCTCTGGAGTGGTTTGCCTGGTGGGGCAGCCGTGCTGTGCCCTCATGCTGGGTGGAAGTCCCAAATGGGAGAAGAGGGGAGACGAGCGAGCTGGGGTGTGCCAAGGTGGCTGTGAGGACAAATCGCAGCCCCATCTGTGTGAGGGGCCAGCACTGACAGCTCAGGAGAAGTGTCTGCCAGGGCAGCTGTACCGTGACACAGGGCTGGCTTGGATCTTTGTCATTAATAGCCCCGAGGGACTTTTTACCCAGGAATTTGCCTAACTGTATTTTAAATCTGGTTATACATTGACAGGAAAAATGACCCGTGGTGAGGCATTTGTGCAGCCTGACCCTTTTACTGTGATGGCTCCAGGCTTCTGTGCTGTGAGCAGCAGCGGGTTAACATCCCACCTGCACCCTGCCTGTGCCACCAGGGACAGATCTCAGTCTTGCCTGAGTTTCTTTTTATTTCCCAACGTTTCAAATAAAGAAAATATCCATTAGCTTATCTATGGTAGAAAAAGTAAAATATATATCAGTAGAGGCACTCAATGCAAAAACCTTGCTTGGGAAGCCCCTCAAACACCTCAGCTTTATCATTTTCATTTCCAGTGGCAGTTTTTGTTGTTGTGATTTAGCAAAAAGTTTGGCACAGAGAAGTAGTCTTTACCCAGATGATGGTATCCAAAAGGCCATCTTTCTTTAGACAAAAGTCATTTTGTTGTTGAAAAATATTGGAATAGAGATGGAGAGGGAAGAGTCTGGGAGGGGAATAAGGAAAGAAAAGCTGCCCAGCTCAGGCAACATGCACATATAGGCTAAAAAACAAATAAAATTAGCCATGTATGCCAGAGGACAAAGAAATAGGATTTGCAGAGTGGGTTGAAGAGGAATGGCTTTGCATAGGGGTTCCCTCCAGTCACGATTATACGGTTGCTAAATATTCAGTGAGATGGAAGCACACCAGCAACATTCACTCGGAGATTGCTGGCACTGTCTCGTTGTCTAGAGCATCTCTTGCAGGTGCACACATTATCTTCTGCATTTATTAATGCCATTATCTTAACTGCTGCAGCACAAGCCAGGGTGAATTGTCCTTCCAGCAACTTCTGCAAAAGTCCTGATAGCCTGACAACTGGGGTTCGACATGTGGCTTTTGGTCTGCTCTCGCCAAAGTCAGTAGGAGCCTTGAGTCTGGCCACAGTGAGGGCTAGGGGCAGGGTCTGGGGCAGCCAGGCATTAGAGGAGCGGTGGAAGGACTATTTGTACAACGTGCTTTTGCCCGCGGTGAATTACTTTTAATAGATGTTTTGTTTTAGGAAGCTTGAAATGATGAGCTGGCACTACTACGTTTTATTTTACTTCAGGAAAGATGAGCTTTGCTTTCAGGGGGTTCTCTGCTTTCCAGCAGTTTGCTTTCTTTTAACCAGGATAGCATTTGTTTAAACTAAATCTGCCAGCTGCCTAAGCCTCTAGGTATGTGCTTAAAAAAAGAGATAATTACCTATTGATGTCCTTTTGGGGAAGCCTCTCAAATCTTCCCACAGCTTCTTTAGAAATGCCTTGAAGCATTGTAAAGTCTGAACCAAGGTCCAGGAGCATAATCAGGAGAGCTCTCCAGCTGATGCCAGTGGCTTCTCCGTTAGAGCACGACAGAAGGTTGCACTATGACAGCAGGCTGTGCATTTCTCTTTTCTTCTTTTCATAGGGGCTTCCTGCGGCTCAAAGAGCAATCACTGGAAGACATATCAGACCCACAACTGCCAGATAAAGAACAGAAATCAGACTGTCTGCAAGAATGCCAGCTACTGACGTATCATCCTAACTCTTCTGTAAAAGCAGAAGAGCATTTTCTTCTTATACAGTTATGTCAAGAGCATAGACAGAAGTCAGTCATAAAGCTGTGCTCATATGGTTGTTTGGGGTGTCAAAATAAAGTCAACATCTCTTTTAAAAACCATCCCAGCCTCTGGACTAACATCCATGGGAGCTTTGGGAGTTCTCTCTGGTCCTGAGTGCCCCATAAAGAAACGTCATTTATACTGAATTAATTAGCTGCTGCTTCACCCTGGCGCCAAGACTTGATGTTGTGAAGCAAAACTAAATTGAAGTAATGAAATCAATAATGTCATTAAAATAACTTGCAGCAGAATCACTGGCCACCTTGCCAACTGTGCTCACAGAACAATCACTCATCATGTAAAGGGACTTCTGCAAGAACACGCCAGAGTAACAGATGACAGCCAAAAAGCCAACGTGCCATCATGCCGCTCAGGTGAGCTTTTCCAGAAGAGCACGGGGCAGCCGCACAGGGACAGCCCTGGGCTGGAAGCGAATCAGCTCGGGTGGGATGGATGGCAGCAAAGAGTGGAGGGCAAGCAGCTCCCCAAGCAAATTTCTGACTGTGAGTTTTGAGCAGGAAGGTATGTTTAGGTAGAGCTTTTCTACTCTTAATGCAGCTAGAGTGAGATACTAACAGGAACAGTGCTCACCATGCAAAGGAAAAAGCTGGCTGGAAAAGATAAATCTGGTCCTGAAGGTCAGATGCGTCTTAGTTGGCTGCTGAGAAGCTGAAGCCCTGTTCAACAGCACCTAATAGCATGGAGCACAGCGAGCTCTGGCTCTTAGCGAGGGCTCCTGGATGCTGTGCTTGTGGGCCTGAGCCTCCGTGATTATAAACACAATTTAATGTCACTGCTTAATTGAATAAAGAAGGATCTAACTACGTGTTTATTAACAGAATTTATAAATGTTTGCAAAGTCCCTGTCATTGTGCAAAGACATAATAGGTACCATTAAAAAGTCCTGAGGCAGACAGACAGCACTGATAAGTATTTTAATAACGTGCTTGTTCTGTTCACATTTTACACAAATAACACAAAGATTTCCACCACTGCTAGCCAAGTCACCTGGAATTTAATGACAGGTTCATAGGCGGGGGCAGGCAATTGTGAGCATTAATACTATTTTTTTCTAACACAACTAAGCTCTAAATATACAGAGCATACCATATTTGTTCAGCTCTGTGCTGGTGCTTTTCCTGTGCTCTTCCCTGAACCAGCTGCAGCTACCATCTCTAGCTTTTTCCTGACTAGCTACTCTGCAAAATTTGATTTCAACTTATAATAAAGAGCTGCTTGTGAACTGCCCAGTAGTAGGGCAACTTAGCACAAGCACTACAGGAGGCTCGTAAGTACCAGCTGATTAAATCATGAGCTCTTCATTAGTTTCAGAAGTGCAGAGGAAGCACACAGAAAGTCAAACTAGGTCATGTTACTAAGTATAAAAGAGTGGCATAAACATGGAGGAACAAAATCAAAAAGATATAAGTGATGCAACAAGAAGTGGGTGTGATGTTTGTGTGCTAGTAGCAAAAGGAGGGCCAAAGAAAGACCTGGGTTTCACGAGAAGTTTACTCGGTGGTGATGTCAAATACACAAGCGGTTGTTACTTTCTTCCTTCAGTCTTTACTCAGAGGTGCCCTGTCATGAGACATTTAACACAACTCGCACAAACAGGCTGAGAACAAGAATACAGGTTCTAAGAAACAAGACGAGGTCAGAGAGTATCTACATAAGTCAGATACATTCAAACCAGCAAGGCCTAAAAACCTTCTAGGGTCCTGGGAAAAGCAGCTGTAGCCCACCTGGAGCCATCAGCACGGAAGTCAGGGCTGGGGAATGTGTTTCTGTACACTGGAAAAGGCAGATGTAACACCTACCATGAAAGGGGGAGAACTGGAAGAGCCAGGAACTGGAGACCCAGCTGCTTAATTTCAATTGCTGGAAAAATACTGGAAGTGGTAATTGGATAAACTATTTTCCAGCACCTAGATGACACCAGGCAGACGAGGAACAACAAGCACTGATTTGACAAGAACAAATCACACCAATCAATCTGATTTCCTTCCATGGTAGGTCTTAGATCTTGGTTTTAGTAAGGCTTTTGCCATTGTCTCACCTGACACTTTCATAAACCAAGTAAAGAAACGTGGTTTAGAAGAAACTGCTATTAGAGGAGCGTACAGCTGGTTGGAAAACCAGACTAAAAGCAGTTATAAATGCTTCGCTGTCAAACTGGCGGTACGTATCAAATGAAGTCTGAAGCCATCTGTTTTGTGTCTGGCAGTGTACAGTATTTTCATTAATATCTTTGAAGAAACCAGAGTAGGGAATACTTATTAAATTAGCACAGGACACCATGGAGAACAAGCGCTTTGCAGAGCAGGCTGAGAATGCAAAACAGTCTTGACAAATTGGAGGAATGGTCGAGAAAAACACCATTGAGCAGGGACAAAGCAGAACTCTGCGTTTGTGTAGGCGTCATCAAGTACGAGAAGACAGACTGGGGAACAACCCGCACAGCAGCAGTTCTGCAGAAGAAGATCGAGGGATGACAGCTCAACGTGAATGAGCATGGTCATGCTGCAGTGAAAAATGAAAGTGCTACACTGAGGTGAACAAACAGAAGTACTGTCTGTGACAAACAGGAAATAATTCTTCTCTGGTTATCTATGCTGTGAAGACTTCATTTGAACTGTCATACATGCAGTTTGGCCACTGCAGTTCAGGAAGACTGAGCTTACTGCAGAAAGTGCAAAGGAGAGCAATGGCAATGGTCCAGAAAATGTTTCAAGTGGGAGAGGCTGAACTGTCAAAAACTGAAAAAACATTGATAAGATTTGTCTGTACCGGAGTGTAAAGGCAAGGAAGACATAGTAGTGGCCATCTTACACATAAATCAGGAGGGGAGTAAGCTAATTTCCAACTCCATTTGGGGTACTAGAGCAACAGGCTCAATTTAGAGCAAAGCTACCCTAAAACCCTCCCAGGAGCAAGGACAGTTATGTGCTGCAGTAGGTTGCCCAGAGGGTTGTAGAATATCCAGTGTTTTGAGAGTGCAAAAAGCATTAGTCAGTTGATCCTGCCTGGGGCCTGGGGAGGAGCAGTCAGACAGACAGACAGGGGTGGTACCAGCCCCAGCTCTCACAATTTCCAGGACTGGATAAGCTTGGGCATTCTCCTCACAGCCTGCAGCTGAGCATCCCAAACACTGGAGGCCATTCCTCTCTGAGAACAACTGAACCAAGGAGAGTAATTGTATCTTTAGCTAATGAAACAGCTTTGATTAGAAAAAGAGGGCAATAGAAGGACATAAAACCAGCATGAATTGACTCAGCTTAATACAATGTGGTGATGTTACAATTTGCTTGCAGCCTGCTCGGTGTTGTCCCACCAACAAAAGTGGCATCTCACTGCAAGCCTTTGGGAATCTGCTGCTGTGGGTTTCCCCTGGCAGCTTACAGAGCAATGTCATAGCTCTGCATAAGAAACCTCAATCTCACTGCTTCTCCTCTTCTACCTTGATGGCAACCTCCTCTCTGATCTCCTGGTCTGCCTGTTGGCTGCTCTGAGCAGACATCCTTGCCTGTACCTCAGCGCGTCTCCTGGCTGTGACACCCACCGCACCTACCTTCCCTGCCTTCCCTCAGGTATCTAGAATTGCAGCTCTGTCATCCCACAGTTCATGTTAGGCTGCCCCTTGAAGTCCTCTAGGCTTTTATATCTTGTGGTTTTGTGTCCTTCTCTGCTCACTAACCTCTTCCCCTCTAGCCCGGTCCCTTCCCGGGGCTCTCCTTTTGCCTCTTCAGACTTGTGCACTTCATCACATTAAGCCTGTGGCAGACATTTCCGTGGCTGCCCACAAAGCCTAGCACTCAGCACAAGAAAGGGAAGCTCCATCTGAGTTAAAGTGAAATGCAAAGAAGCAACTATGGTAGTTCTCAGCAATCCCATTTGAATCCTATCTCAAATCCAGAGTGATTTCCTCTCTCTCTCCCTTCATCAGATTAATTCACTTCTCCTTTCTCATGACCCAGACTCCTACTTATACAGCAGAATTGACGGCTCAAATGGTGCCTCCTGACCTTAAACGCCTGAAGGTTAACTAAGAATGTGAGCTTGTGGCACAAGTAAAAGCACATCGTATTTTTAAATAAATGCCTTGGTTATTATCATGCACTGCATATAACACACAGGCTTGGGGATGTTCATTTGTTTCACCGCTTGTGTTCTTGCTAAGTCTGTGTACCGCTGTGACATAAAGTTCATCGATGCACTGTCACTGCTACATAGCTATGTATGTCAGATGCATGGAGCGGTGCCTAGCCATATTTTTGTTAGACGAGGTTTCACACATGCACTACTTGATAGGGTGGCTAACAGTAAGTGTCTCCCCAGAGCTCTGCTTCCTGCCTCAGCGGGGACTGTGCTGGCAGTGAGCAGTCGGTGGGGCTGGACCTGCAGATGCACAGGGACATGGACGGGGAGCTTCTCACAAGGCTGGTCTCCAGAAGGGAACTGGGACCCAATTCATTATATGGTAACCAAGAATCCACTCTGCAGCTCGTGCTTGTGGAGGCGGAGGTGGATGCGGATTGCAGCCTGAAGCACACGCATGCAAAGATGAAGGTCAGTCTCATCCCCCACCGTGTGATGATGGTACTTACCTAAATGCACACACAGGACCTTTTACCTTTCTTTCCAGCTCACCCACTTCCCCTCCCAAAAAGGAGTTAAAGAAAAAAAAAAAGAAGAAGAAGAAGAAGAAGAAGCCAATAGAAACTATCACATTTGCGGAAAGCTCACAGGCCAACATGAGAAGGCAGTACAAATATTTAAAACCAGAACTGCCTGAGATGACCTTACAAGCAAAATACACAACGTCTAAATATTACCATGGAAATGACAAAGCAGGGAAATAGCTGCAGACACAGCACAAATGGACCCTAGCTACAGATTACACAGATTACCAGAACATTACATATTATACAAAGGAAACTCTCAATTTTTCTTTTCAGTATTAAGAGAAGACACCCGAAATCACCAGTACGAATGATTTCCTCTGTGAATTTTGGGCAATATATAGGAGAGCCACACGTTTCTTATCAGCAGCAAGGAACCTTGCTGTTCCTGCGAGAAGAGACAAAATTTCCTTCATCTCCAGGGGCACTGTCCAGCCAGCTCTCTGCATTCATTACTCACAGTTTGATTTGAAATCTAAAATAAGGCATGGCTTGTAATTTTATTAACAACAATCATTCTTATTAGTCTTCATACATTTTCAGGACTTCTGAGAAAGAGCTATGGTTTGACCTGTTTTAGAGGGACCTGTTCATCAGCCCATCCCAGGCACCTGCCTGTGGTGATGGCCACCTCAAGGTCTGGCAGTCCCCTGGGCACAACACAGTATGTGGCAAAGAGCTCGTGCAGGAAAGCCAGGGCAGGGGATCGGGAGACAGCTCAGAGGCTGGCAGCCTCCACAGGCAGTGAGTTGTGCTGCTGGGGCCTTGTGAACAACTGCATGTCAGCCTTGAGCAAGTGTCTGGAGAGCAGGGCGATGTGCCCTGTGGTAATTTCTGCATTGTCGCAGGCCAGGAAGCGCCAGCAGAAGAGATGTAATGACAGTGCAAACAGTTACCTCCGTTGCAAGCATGATAGGAAGTGACACTGCAAACAGAAATGTAACCTGTCAAGGCCACAGCTACATGCTTGGGTCCATGAGCACATCGTTTAACCAAGAGCAGTCCCACAGCTCCCTGCTCCCCAGTGCCTGAAGGCATCTGCACAAACCAATGTCCTAAATGATATAAGCTGCACAACCTGCCTGGAAAAAAAAAATAATAATACAAGAAAGCCACCCCAAACTCCGATCTCTCCATGTGAGTGAGGCCAAGGGACAAAGCTTCTGCTTACTGGCATAGGTCTGTGTGTATGCGTGTCAGCACTAATTACAGCCAGCAGGACCGTGCATTTGGGATGTAAAAGTCTGCAGTGCCAGCACAGGCATTGCAATGCAGCAGTGGAAAATATTAGAGAGGATTACCAGAAGCCCCAGAAGAAATAAAATCACAGCTAAAGGAAATTATACTGAGGAACACAACATTTGACTTACAACTGTTGTGGTCTGAAGCATAAACCCAAACAGTACTGAGTGTTTGGAAAATTGTATGCCAACAGTAATGAAAATAATCATTTTGCTAAAGTATTCTTTACCAAGAGCAGCCCTCAAAGACATGTGTTGATTAAGGCAAAATCCACGGATGCTGGCCCAGTGCTGGAAGGGTTGTAGGGATGAATGCTAGCTCCATGCCCACTGATGTGGTGCTTGGGGTGGTTTGTGTTAGTTTGGGTTAGTGCAAAATCCTGTGGAAATGAAGATCATTTTGAGGGCAGCAGATGCAGTTTGTGAGACAGGCATCCCTCGCCACCCAGGGTGGTGGTGGAGGGCCTCTGGGCTGGGGAAGGTGACACCGAGTTCATCCAGGTCTGTGTCCCTCTCATCAGCACTGTGTGTTTGGCAGCTACTGGTGGGGTGGGCTCCGCTGTGCGTTGCATTTGCAGGCCACCTTAAATCAAATGGAGGCATAAAGGCAACACTGATGATGATGAAGCCAAGTATCAAGCCAAAATGCACAAGTGGCTCAAATGCACTGAAGCCATGTAACGACTGAGCAACTGAAAGAGAAAAGAAAGATGTATGAATGTAGCCAAAGATGGTAAAAATCCTATTTCTTGCAGATGGAGGAAACTCTCTATTAGGCAGCTGAGCATGTGAAAACCTTGAGCTAGTTAACAACACGCACAACATGACATATACGCTGGGAAGCAGTGTAGTCTGGGCAGTGCCACAGTTCAAGAAAGCACCCTGTCATGTATTTCCCAGGAGCCCGGACAATTACTTGACTTTGTGTGAGAACGCCAGGCTGTGTCCTGCAGGAAAAGAGAGGGCACAAGGCAGCCAGATGGCCGAGTGACCCTTGGTGCTGTTCCCAGATGCAGCGGGAGCAGACAAGGAAGGATCTGGTAGCCTGAGGGAGAAGGGAGCCCTAAGCAGGTCCCTCTGTGCTCTGGACCTCTGCTTTTCCCTCTCCTCCCTCCCTCTTGCCTCTGAGCTAGCTTCCCACCACAACAGACCTCCCTGCTCCTGCTCCACCACCCATCACAGCCAGAGTTTTCCAACCCTATAAGAAACAGAGGATTAGCATGGTGCATAAAAATGCTTGCTGAGTGACTGGAGCAGAAACCTCCCCACCTCTAGGTTGTGCCTCCAGCCATTGCCTTGCCCGGCCTTCCCAGTCTGCCCCATTCTTTATGGCCCATGTGGCTGGTTCAGCCCAGCTCAGGCAGGCAGGGGTGGGCAGCAGCAAAGGCCTGGCAGCCTGTGCAGGCCATGGTGGCTCACACTGGCTCTCCAAGACCCGCAGGAGATGCCCCCTAAGCAGACGCTGCTGACCCCAACACGCAAATGCTACCCTGGCCACCACCACTGACACGAAGCCTGTATTGACACCAGGGAGAGTGTGATTAATTTCCATGGCTGGTAGTTCTGCCCACCAGCCCATGCTACACCATGTCAGCAGCATCAGTGATGAGCAGCAAGTACATAAGGTTCAACAGACGCTTGGCCTGTCCTACAGGTGGTGGAGACTTGTAACATGGGGTGTAAATATGCCTACAGGAAGGTATCTGTGGCAGGGATGATGGCTAGCATATATACCTGCCCCAAGGCAGGCTCTGTTGTTATTCCACCGCTGCTGACATGATGTAACAACACCAGTTTTACTGCAGTGTTGGAATCCAGCAGTATTTTCCACCTGGCAGGCTGCACATGACACCCATCTGCAAGGCACCTGTCCTTGAAGGCTGGGGCTCTGCTTTACTTTTGTGGTCTCTGCTGCTAGTGCAGGACAATGGGCAGAGCAAAGAACAGGAGATGAAAGGCAGTCAAAGCACTGCTAAAAAATATCAGAGAGTACTAACTCTTAGGACTAACCTTAGGTGTCAGAGGAGTCAATGCCTCTATTTTGAAAGCATGAGCCATTTTGCGGGTATAACAGCAATGCTCTCCATAATCCCTTCCATATTTGGCTTTATTGGCTTATTGTGCAGAGCCATTAGAATCAGGATCGTCTCTTATGAAGCTGTTAATGGGATGCAAATTGCATGAAAGATTTCTCCGCATCAATAGAAAACAACCTAGTAATAAGTTCATGCATAAAAATCTGCATAAAAATCTGCTACAAAAGAAATACTTTGAAAGAAGCAAAAATCCTGTGTGACTGAGGAAGAAATATGCTTACGAAGTGCAAATGAATATTGGTTTTAGAAGTAAAGGTGACCTATCTCAGAGCTGCTCAGATCTCAAAGAACAGATGTGCCCTAGCTACCCAGGTATAGCAAAGAAGTGCTTCACACAATATCATGGCTAGAGCCCGGCAGAAAAGTGCGATGAATATTTTATACACTGAAAAAATACAGTTTCAGGCTGACCAAACCTGAACCTGTGCTGAATACAGCAAAGATCCATAGCCAAGATACAACATTTGAATAAAATTAAGTCTAACCAGACTGCTGCATGTTATGCACTTCCATGTTTCATGCTGAAGTAATGTTTCAGGATGAAAATTGGACTTTCAGTAAGGTAGAAACACCTAAAACTAGCACAAAGTGTTGATCAGTAAATCAAGAGAAGCATTGTGCTCAATCTGCCACATTGCTTTGCTTGTTTTTCCTTTTTGGTGTTGACATCAGTGTGACTGGGATTTCAGGCCATGGTTTCCAGCACACATGCAGCTGGAAGGAGCCTGATACTGCTGACACCTAGCACAGCCGCAGGGCAACACTGCTTTGCTCACATGGCATAAGCCCTGCTCACAGGAGCTGCAGAGCCCCCAGCACCCGCAGAGCCCCCAGCACCGTCACACACTGTCCACCTCCCACATTGTGCCACAGATGCTCCTGTTTGGTTTCCTGTGTAAGTGCCTGGCACCAAAGCGGTGGGAAACACCAGGCCAGGCAATGCAACACCCTCTGACCTGCCCCAGTGGAAGTGTGCTGCCCTGGGGACATCTGCTGTGCAAAGCCTGGAGGACAAGGAGAAAAGCAGCATGCCTGGGATTCCTTTTCCTTCTTCCGCCCAAATCACCTACGCTCAACCGGAGCCAGAGATCTCCCCAAGGGACTGCAGCCTGGGACGTTGCTCCGTCTCGAGCCTGAAGGACCAGGCTTTTCCCAAAATAACAGCCATCTCTTGCTTTGCTGCCTGCTGGGCTCAGCTGATACACATGGAGAAGCCTAAATAAAGAAATGCAGAGCTCATAGCCCAAGCCTTTCCTCCCCACTATCTGCATTCTTTTGCATTCATTAAAAAACAAACAAACCTGTTTCCTGATAGCAGGGAGGAAAATCACAGGGTTGTTTTTTTTCGATGTTTTTCTTTTTTTTTTTTTTTTTCCCACTTCCAATAGCACTCAGATATTCTGGAGAGAAGTACCTCTACAGAATCTAGACGGGGAGATTAGAGTGCCTGGTAACAGAAATCAGAACAAACAAGAAATCCACTATCTCCATCTTTCAGGGTCTGAAGGTGGGAAAGAAGGATGGGAAAAGAAAGAAAGAAAGAAAGAAAGAAAGAAAGAAAGAAAGAAAGAAAGAAAGAAA
>NC_048895.1:40476709-40499652 GCF_011077185.1 Oxyura jamaicensis | reverse complement strand
AGAAAAAAAAAAAAAAGCATTGGTATTTCTCTATCAGCCAGATCCTAGGGAGGAACCAGAATATTCCCAGTCTCACCCAGTGACCTGCCAAGGACGGGCAGCATAGGCATCAAGCAGGATGGCTGGGGGACATGGTCCCACTGTTTTTCAGTGAGGATTTGATCTCTGAAAGAGGGCTAAAAGAAACAATTTCCCAAAGAGTACAGAAAGCGAGAGAAAAGGGCAAAAAAAGTCTCCAGATTACAGGGGTATAAAGATAGCACTGGAAGCTGCTGTGCTCCTTGGCGCAGAGTCGGCAGCGCCGGGAAGTGCCTCACATCCTGTTCTTTGTATTGTTCTCCCAACTTGTCTGGTGGCTGGGAAAGTTTCTTCCAGCAATTTACCCCGTCCTCACCCTGCAGCTGGCTGGCCTGCCACTATTGATTCACTTCCCCAGGCATTTCTCTTACTGTCATGCTCTTGTGGCATCAAAGCAGCCACTGGGCTCAGGGAGGGGGGCGGCCACAGCCTGCGCACTGCCAGAGGAAACTTTTCCTGCATACCAACATTTTTTAACCGCAGGGAATAGTGGCCACAAGAGTGTGGGTAAATGAATGCTCAGCTGAGGGACAGGTGGATTTAGCAGGCATTACTGCTGCTTTATGTGAGAGGAGATGCGTTTCACTACCCGATGCTACTCCATTATATATAAGGCTGCTTTCCCTGCCTCTGAGCACAAAGTAAAACTCACAGCACGAAGAGCCGTGGGTTTAGATGTATAATTGGATTAAATTGTGTGTAATGACCTTGTTTGGTCTATTGTGCCTTTGTTTTCCACTACAGCTTGCATGAGAGCAGGTACCATGTTTACACTGCAGTCAGGGTGACCTGACTCCTAGCCATCCTGGCTTCATTCTTCTCTTAATGGAAAGAGGTTCTTTGCTCTGGAAAGAGCGGGTCCTTCAGAGAGGGCTGACGTCCAGCCTCAGGCTGGCCTGTGCCAGCGAAGAACAAGCCTCTGGCTGCACGCTCCATGCCCCTTCAGGACAGGGTTGGATTTCCCTGCCAGAGAGCTGCAGATGACTGCAAACATGTTGAGATAAGTACAGGTGATGGTTTGGGGGACTGGAAGGTTCGGGAGAACAGTACGCAAGCACAGAGCTTGAACCCCAGGGTTACAATTAAACCTCACCTGGGGCTGGCTGCTTAAGTAAAGCAAGTCTTGTTTAACCACAGGAAAGAACATCATGTAATAGAAATCTAATTACGTTGAACAGTACCCAATGTAAAGGTTATGGCTTATGGATTAACAGCAGAAACTTATGCCACAAACTAGGAACTCCTCTGGAAGTAGAAGAAAGGGAAAAGGGCACATTGGTGGTTAATGATTTTGGGCACCGATGGGATCCAGTTATGGCAAGACAAGTGTGTCCCCAGGACGAGCTGTAGAGTGTGTCCAGCAGAGGAGATAAAATGCCTAAGCCACCACATCGGTCACTGGCACAGCCCTGGTGGGACAATACCCACGTGGTGTGACAGCCATCCCCAGGAGGTGGCCTCAGGGATGCCCATGCATCCCACGGGGGCCGGACAAAAGCATCACCCTTTTGTCATCATGTGTGAGAGAGGGCTGCTTAAACAGGATAACAGTTCTCTGTCAGTGACAAGAGAAAATGGATTCACTCACGGCTGAAATGCAAAAGGTTTCTCTCCGGCAGAGCAGTGATGTCCTGGTCCAGCCCAACAGTCAGAGCACAGGTACAAAACCCACAGCGAGCTTTGTGACAGCCAGGTCAGATCAGGACAAGAGCACTGTGAGGCAGTGTCTGTGATGGGAGAAGCCAGAGGACATCCTTACTCATCCTGTGAGCTTAGGGGAAAAAAAAACAGAGGCTGAATGGAAAATCAGCATAGCCATTTGAACTGGTAGAAAAAAAATTCCCTAGTAATGTGCCACGGGAACTCTTCTAGTGCTGAAAGTAGCCAGCCTTTGATCTCATGTCTTTAATGCACTCAATAAAAGACACGATGGCTGCAAATCCTCTCCTGTGTTATTGCTTGCTTGGCTTAAAGGCACATGGCGCTGTCAAGGGCATGTCCTGATGGCTACAGGGGGAACAGAAGAGTGAAAGAAAATGAACGATTTCACGGCAAAGACCACTGAACATCGTGATGAGCAGGCGGGCAGGAGATACTGGCTCTGGGTGCAGGGAGAGCACAGAGGTGACCTTGTGTGGCATGCTTAAAAATCACAGATGCCACCACACGTCCCGCTCTGCTGGCTTCGTGCTCCCTTCTTTGTCACAACCTGACACATCCCCTACAGCACGACAGGAACTATAAGTAATTTAAAAGCACAACTAATTGCTTTGGAGAGATATTTAAGTACCCCAACCTCCAGCAGCCACAGGACTCTTACTGCTGCTACAGGCGTTCAGAAGAGTACTTCAGGAGCACGTCGTCTCGATGGAGGAGCCCCTTCGGCGTGCGGTGCCAGGGAAACCCTCGCATTTGGGATTTGCTGCTGCAGGCACTGGCGCCAGGGCACAGAGCATGGACACTCCATCTCCCAAGAGTGGAAAATTACCTGATAGCTTTTGCTTCAGCTACCTGATAACCCCAGGAAGCAGCCACACCTGCTTTGGCTTTTAAGTGTCTCTTGTGCCATGGGAATTTATGGAGGAGCAGAGCAGAGGTGCTCCTTGCATGAGCAGCGCCAGCAGG
This sequence comes from Oxyura jamaicensis, assembly GCF_011077185.1. Taxonomy (NCBI): domain Eukaryota; kingdom Metazoa; phylum Chordata; class Aves; order Anseriformes; family Anatidae; genus Oxyura; species Oxyura jamaicensis. The sequence goes on along the minus strand of NC_048895.1, from coordinate 40,496,949 downwards.
ATTTCTTGCTTCCCTGAGGTCTAGGTCGGGGTGAGAGCTGCTCTCCCTGACCACGGGGAGGCCACCGTGGTACTGGGGGACGAAGGCAGTCAACAGCCCTTTGGGTACAACAGCTCCAGGCTTCCTTCATCTTGGCACAGCCACAAGAAAACACTGCCCGGAGCGGGCACAGTTTCCCGGGGGCCTTGAGGCAGAAGAGATTGAGGAGAGCCAGGGGCTGTGAGAGGGGCGCCATGCCCGCACAGCCTGGAGCTGCCTCCTGCCAGCAGCCGCCAGCAGTGCCCACAATCAGCATCTTGTGTGGGACGTGTGAGAAAGCTCTCCCTTTCCTGTCGCACGCTGCCGCCGCCGCAGCTGCAGGCCCCCTCGGACCTGAATGGACAGAGCCGCGCGGCCACCGCGGAGGCAGCCAGATGTGTGCGGGGTGGCTCGGGATTTACTGGCACACCGTGCACCCGATCAGAATCGGGCCAGGACGGCGCTGTTCAGTTAATTAGCTTTTTGCAATCTAATTTCCTTACTTTAGCTCTTTCTTTCCCCCCATCATTAAAAAAAAAAAGAAAAAGAAAAAAAGAAAGAAAGAAAAAAAAAAAAAGATGCAAGATGCCAATGTCTCGGACTGCTTTAAAAGACCTCTATTTAGTGTTTGCTCCCTGACCCGCTTTCTTTACTGCAAAATTTCGCCGTTACTGTGATTTAATGCACGCACCACAACAAGCTGCCAATTATACTGGTGTCAACACAAGGTGACTGCAAAGATGCGGCTCTGAGAGCAGAAGCTGGCCCTCCTGAGCAAAGAAGATTCGTGCAGGCTCAGGGTCGAGCAATAGCTGCATGGCTTGCGGCATGGCAGTCATTTGAAGCATTTTGTTCCCTCTCCAGAGCAGCACCAAGCAGGAGTGGCTGGAGAGCAGCCCTCTGCCTTTCTGCAGCGAGGTCTCCAGCCACTGGAAAGCAGCTCCGGTGGCTTTTCAAGGGGATCACAGCATGGCCAGGCTGTGAGCAGTGCAGTCCTCTGCTAGTGAGAACCCATCGGGGACCCACAGTGGGACCAGCAGTATTTCATGTGTACTTAAGAGGCTAATCCATGGAAGGCAATTTCAGGACAGCAGCAGGGTGTAGTTTTTTGACCGAAGGCACACTGCGGCCATCTAGTTTGCTGGTCTTCCGATGTAGACCTAGCTTGGAGGGCTGTGGGATTCTCCCATGCAGTGAGATTTTTATAGTGCAGCCACATTTTGCGACAAGCCTCCAGCTTGCTTAGGATCTCCTTGTCAACTTCCATTTTTCAGGCTCTTTGTGCAAAAATGATACTTAATGGAGGAGCCTCACTGGTGTGTGCTCAAGCAAGGGGGAAAGAAGACGCAACATGCAATCCATAAATAGAGACACTTAGAGGCTCTTTAAACATTCACGCTTTTTGCATAATTGATGACTTTCCATAATAGATATGGATGATAAACAGCCTTAAATAAAATGAAAATTTATCAGTGTCATATCATTTATCAGCATTATGTTAAATTGGAAAGTATGGGGAAAATATTACCATGTACTCAAACGAAATCAGTGGAAGAGAGAATAATTTGGGGGCCGCATCATTGCATTCATCAAGGTTTTTAATGAGACAGTCAGCAGCTAAGGAGCTGCACTAAAACACGGGCGCAAGAGGCAGAATTTGTAGCATACAGATACAAATGCCTGGGCCTGAGGAGGGCAAGGGAATGGATGAAATGTAGGGGTGTGAGTTGTATCAGAGAGAGGGATAAGCAATACAGCAGCACCCTGGACTTTAATGCTTGTCTGTATGCCTACCCCAAGGGCTATACAGTGAGAGGCGAGTGGGAACAGTGGGCAGGCTCCTACATATCGACTGTATGTCATTGCATATCCACCACAGGTCATCAGGGACCGTCTCTGTGGCTCCAAAGGGCCCAAAGCAAGTCTGTTCTCCAGGGTGGGCCACACCATTCAGTGGCTGTCTTCTCCATGTAGACAGCTACAGCTCACCAAGTCCCTAGGCTCCCGCTGTGCTCCGTGGAGGAGCTGGGCACGTCCAGCACGAGGTTTGTCCCATTTAACATATATGGGAGGCAAGCTCTGTGGGAGGCGTGCTCCTCCTCATGCCCTGTAAGCAGAGCCAGGACGATCTTGGATCCCTATGACTTTCAAACTTCTGCAGCCAGCTGAGATGAATCCCACCTCAGAGAAAGATAGGCCTTTGGCAAGGGGTCTTAAATCATGCCAAATTACTTCAAAGTGTGGAGGCTCCCATGTCAGGGAAGGGAACAAAGTTTCTTCTTCATCATGATGGCAATGGGTGTCATGAGGCACTTCAACATCTCCACCACAGACTGCTGAGGAATCCTCCATGCCTCAAAACTTCACATTCCCCATGATTTTTCAAAAATAATTGACAGAGGCTCAGAAGGTCGGCTTATTCTCTCAGGGTCTACCCTACCGCAGTGTGCTTGTACAGATACGTTTGATTTTTCCAAGTACTCCCCTATCAGTTCTCTGCTGATATCTTTGTTGACAAGGTCAGTGAAAAGACAGACCAAACTGACCAAACATAACAAACCTTTCTTTGAAAAAAGTTAGGAACCATTAAAAAAAAAAAAAAAAAAGTGTTTTTTACTCGCCTGCAGCACTTTTAAACCTGTCGATGGGAAGCAAGGCTTTCTTGTGACTTGAAATTGGCACTGTGCTTGTGAAATGGGGGGTAGTAAGGGCTTTCTCTAGCCAAAAGCCAGACAGCCCAGTGGGCTGCTTCTCCAGGCCCTGCCAGCGAGGCTGCTTCGGGCTGCCAGACCCCTCTGCTGTTGGGACCGCTCTTCCCCTTGGACTTTGGCAGATCTATTTGGGCTTTCACACGGTGGGGGGAGCCTGCCAGCACTCCCCACCACCCTACTGCTCAGAGATGGGGTCCTCTGCCTTGGCCAGCAGTGGCTTCCCCTGCCCAGCCCCAGCAGAAGAAAAGCATCCCAGAGAAACTTCTGCTGCTCTGAGTGTCCCACTTTTTTTTTTTTTTTTTTTTTTTTTTTCTTTTTTAAACTAAATTTGCAAAGCCTGTCCCTGACCTCTGTTGGACTTTGCTGCCGTGGCTCCTCCCGCAGCCCATGAGGCATCCTGCTGACTGCGCTGCAGCGGGGATCGTGCCAGCAGGTCCTGGGGCAGGGCTGGGGCCGAGAGGACAAAACAGCCAGCCCAGCAGGCCTGGCTCCCAGCAACAGCGCGCGGCTCTTGTGCAATCTGCCTTGAAACGAGTTCAAGTTGGCTGGGAACGGGGCGTTTGCGCATGGCCTGGAAGCTGGAGCGAGTACTATAAACAAAAGGAAACAAAACGAGAGGGAGAGCGCGGTGTCCCACCGCGAGGGGGTTGGCCAGCGGAGCAGCCTCTGCCCCCGGCCGAGCTGTGCTGGGCGCTGCCACGAGTGCCCGGAGGATGAGGGGAGGCGGGTGGGGGGACTGGGGCTGGGACTGCCTCTGTGTATGGGGGGGACACAGCTCAGGGCCTGTCACGGAGCTCTGCACCAAGGAGCTGCAAGCGCAGGGTCACAGAGAGTGGGGACGGGGTGAGGGGACCAGGAGGGGCTGGGAATATGACCACAAACATACGTAGCTCAAGGGCAAATTTGGGTGGGCTGGAGAGGAACAGGGGCATCCCTGCAGCTCCATGCAGGTTGCTGAGGACACACGGATGGGAATCAGCTGCAGGCTGCAGCACAGGGGGTGTCCAGGCCATTTCTGTGAAAGGAAGGAGACTGCTCCACATCAGGTGCTCTCGGGCATGTAACTTGGGCCAATCCCAGTATTCTGAATTCACATGAAGCCTTTCCACCACCCAGCTCAGGTACCCAGGCGCTGGTGATACTCCTGGAGGGAACAGGCCCGAGACCGCCCTGCTCGCGCTGCCCGGCACCTTGCCGTTCCGGAGTTGCACAGAGATGTTCCTACACCCAAACCTCTTGCCTGCTCCTCTGCAGGGACCGTGGCCAAGGAAAAGGCTCTGTGTGGCCAGGGTGTTTCTATGCCTCAGCAGTCCTACTTGGCCAGAACAGCCCCTCTGGGCCATTAGTAGTCGGCGTTAAGTAGAGCATCCCTCCAGCTGCGCTCTCCGGTGCCAGCCGCTGAGCTCAGGCTCACTGGCCCAGGGCTGGAGAACCACAGAGCTGTCAGGGAGCCACCGCCGCTGCTCCCCGGGCTGGGCGTGAGCTGCTGCTCCTCCAAACCAGCCGGGGAACACGCCGGGCTGCGCACCCTGCAGAGACTCACCCCTGCACCAGGAGGGTCTGTCCACCCGGAGGAGCTTTGGCCATGTCTGGCAGAGCCTGGGTGGCATCGGGTAGAGAGCAGCAGAGATGGGAGCCATCAGCATGTTGGGAGGCAGGACTACAACCCGGAGAAGGGCTGCTGGAGCCAAAGATGGGGAGATGCACTTTGGAACAGCAAAGTGCATTAGGCAGCATTGGAGTCTCCCAAAGGAAGCCCCATCACTTGAATCATTGGAAACCAGGCTGGACAAAACACTGGATAATGTCCAGGAGGGGATAGCTCTTCATCAGCAAGGAGAGAGCGATGAATAAGATGAATACCTGGGCCTCTTCCATCACCGTGAATCTAGCTAATGCACTCAGTTGCTTTTTTTCAGTGCCTGAAAAAAGATGTAAGTGCCTTTCGTGTGCCATCAGCGCATCTCAGCGTGGAGCAGAGATGGACAGGAGCCCAGCAGGGGAGCACCCTGCCATCCCCCGGCACAGCAGCAGCAGCAGGGGAGCCGAGTGGCTCTCACCTCACTCTCAAGGGCGCAGCCCTGCCTCTCCTGCCCCACGAGCAGGCAGGGTGCAGGAGCAGCATCCTGCTTCCTCTGCCCTTAGGCACAGAGGCAAGCCCCTGGCTAGGCTGACCAAAGGTCTTAACAGCAGCAGGAGACCAGAGCACCGCTGCTCGGCTTTGCACAGAGTCCCCGCGCCCTTGGAAATGGTTTTCCCAGGGAAGCACCCCCTGCAGCCCGGGGCACCCTCCAGCACCCCCTCCTGGGAAGCACAGAGGGCAGTCTCCATCCTGGGAAAGCCATTCACAGCATCTCTCCTGGCAGCTGATTCTGTAATTATTTGGTTGCGATTAATTGCTAATTAATTCCCGAGTTCTGTTATTAGCAGGTGGACCGGGGGGGCATGGCTGCCGGCAGGCAGCACGCCGCCTGGTAGAAGCATGTACCTCAGCATGGGGAAGGGAGCTACCGAACGTTTTAGGCCATTGCCTGGTTAACCATTAACAACTCGTAAAATCCCAGGTTCCCGCACAACAGGCAGAGTCCTCCCAGCGCTGTTAGAAAATCCTATTTCTCGACGGTTATGAAACAGAGGTTTTGATGTGCTGCCAATTTCGATGTGGAGCCCTGGGAGCACAACACTTGCTGCACTGCGAGCCTCTTACATAAAGCTTTCCTAGCAGTCCCCGTGTGTCGTGCCCATGTGTCCATCCACCCGACTGTGCTGGAAAGCCCGAGTGACCCAGAGCAGAGTGGACTGGCTGGTTCTCCCCGTGCACCCAGTGCTCACAGACCCCGTGGCCCTCCGAGACAGAAAATGGAGCTGGACAAGGGCAGCCCTGCATGCTGTGCTGCATGCACTGGTACGCCTGCAGGCAGCTCGGCCAACCCCAGTAGTGAGCAAGCACACCCATGAGACCGGTTCCCAGACCGAGAGCTTTTCCACCACCACCTCATTACTTGTGTAAAACAAGGATCCCCACCAGGCTGCTTCCAGGGCTTGCTTGGGTGCAGTGATACGAGGAAGCAAACCCTGCATCCTGCGGCCATGCCAAGGAAAACAGGAGCACTGCCGCCGAGGAAGCGGGCTTGGGGAGCGGGGACGCAGCCTCCCAGCTGGCGGGCCATCGTGGGAGGTGGGAGGAGGGAGTGAGACGGGTTGGTGCTGCCAAAATTCCCCAAAGGTGGCACCCCCTGGGGCTCCGTGACACCGAGGACTGGAGCATTACTGTGCTGCTTAGCTGGCAAAGGGACCCGGTGGAGAGAGGTCTCTACAGACGACAGATGACTAGAAGCAAAAAAAAATATAATAATAATAATAAAAGAAAGGTCTGGACTTTGAGGGGGAGAGGCAGAAAATTCAGCAGTTGCTTTTGCACATCTTTCTCCCCACCATGGCCAGCAGCAGCTGAGGATTTTCCTTAGTCCAGCCCTTTGCTAGCAGAGCACTGAGCGGGGCGGGTGTCACACACAGCACCCCACAGCACCCCGGGGACCCCAACGTGGTCAGGGAGGGGGGACCCCGGCACCCCACAGCCCCGGGCTGGGCGGGCATGGGGCGGCTGCTTCGGGGTGCCAGGGCTGCTCCCCGCTCCCGGGCCCTTTAAATCGGCGCCCGCGCCAAGGCGATTTCTCCGTGGAGTTTCATAAGGAAGCACATGACGAGGGCAGTTGGAAACCACAGCTCTGCGAGCGCTGATTACAGCCTGCTGAGGAAAATGAGATTTTTATCTTGCAGGAATTCAATTATGAGAAGGAGGAAAAAAAAAAATACAGCGCGTCTGGCTTCATCCGCCTAAGCTCACTGCACTTTGGGGGTTTGAATTTAACAAGAAAGGTGTGCAAGCATTACCTAAAACATTGTGCTCCGTGGCGTGTGTGTGTGTGTGTGTGTGTGTGTGTGAGAGAGAGAGAGAGAGAGAGAGGGTTTTTTTTTTTTTTCCTGTTAAAAAAAAAACCAACAAAGTCACCCTGCTGGCAGCTGAATGCAGCAGGGATGATGTCATTGGAACAGTTGGAGGAGAAAAGAGAAAAACAAGTCTGTGTGTGCTAATCCTGTTTGCTGCCCTGAAGGGGATGGAAAGCGGCCAAGGCGAGGAGTTCTGGGAAGCCATATAGGGGTGCCAAGCCCGCGCCGCCGCCAGCGCGGGGAGCTGACATCTTTGTTCTCCGCAGCTCGGCAGCCCGCCAGCGGCCTCATTTCGGCGCTGCGGCATGATTGCACTGGACAGCTGCCAGCTGAGCGCTCTGAGCCCCTTTTCTTTCCCCACGAGCTTTTTTTTTTTTTTTTTTTTTTTTTTTTTTTCCCTGCCAAACATGCAGCGGTTGCCATGGCAGTCGAAAGTAAAGCGAAAAATACTAAGGCGCACGTATAGATAGAGGGGGGAGATAAAAAAAAAAAAAAAAGGCAACACAAAAAACACACAACAACAACAAAAGCAGAGGCACGCCTCGCTCCAGATGTGCCACATGTGCAGATATAAAAAGCAAGCGAAGCTATTAATCAAAGGTCTCGGAGACGGAGGGGGAGAGAGCAGCAAGAGCCGAGAGGTGACGCGAGGATAAAACGAGGAGCGCGGGCGGGCACGCGCGCACCGGCGGGCACGGTGGCTGACCCGGGGGTCTCCTCCCAGCCCGCGCTCCAAACTGCAGGGAAATGGGATTTAAAGGAGAGCAGCATGGTGGCACTTTCACTATTGCCTGCCTGCCTGGCTTTCTTTCCTTTTTTTTTTTTTTTTGTGTGTGTGTTAAAAAAAAAAAAAACAAAAGGAGCTGTTTTGAAGATGAGAAGAGGGGTTATTTATAAGCGCTGCATAGCGGAGGGAAGCAGGCAGCTGAGATCTGGTTGCGTTGCGAGGCGGAAAAGCCTGTTTCAGCCCCTGGTTCAGGCCAAATCGTGGTATTGCGAGCTGTGCCCCAAACAGTTAACAAGCAACCACCCAGTAGTCCTGTGTCTATAACGAGTATTTCATTTAAATAGGCAAGCACTGCCAGGTCCCCATGGGCAGATTTACACGCAGAATAGGAGAGGTGTGGTCCCAGCTCGCTTTCTTTTTCCACCCATAGAGGCACAGGGTAGTTTCATTTTACAAGGCAGCTATACACAAAAAGTTCCCTGCCCAGTGAGCTGGAGTTCATCTGACTATTTATAACCGGGTTTCTTCTCCCCACGCCCGCCCTGCAGGGGCGATGGCAGCACAGCCTGCAGCCAGCCCGAGAAAGCACAGACGGGGCTGCCTCGCCTTGGGATGTGGCACCCGCCCTGTCCCATCCCAGGGCACCCACTTCATCCAGCATCACCAGCAGCCCACGGCAGCTCCACCAGTGTCTCAGCCTGGGAGCCACGGGGATGGGGCTCTTGCCCTGCCTCCTTGCTGCCTTCCTGCATAGCTGCTTGACTATGGTTCACTTGAGCCTCCCATTTGTAAAAAAGAGGATGGTTTTCCTTATTTATCTCAGGGATGGGCTAAGCATCTTAAATCATTAATGTCTGCAAAGTGCTTTAATTTCCTCAGATAGAAGCTCTTACTCATGTGCAAAGTATTATTAGAACTATTATTGCTAATAAACAAGGAAGGTAGGGCAGTTTTAACTCTTGCGAGGGCTTCAGTGGAGCACGAGAGCACAGAGCCCTCTCTGGCCTCTGAAAGAACTGGCCTCTGAAAGAACTGGATAGAGGTGTCATATCTAGCAGTCCAAGAGGATGTCCCCCCATTTTGTAGTGGAATCAAGGCTCAGAGTAAGGCAGGGACATGTTCAGGCATTTTGCTGAGCCAAGAAAAGTTCTCCTAGCCCTGGGCAGCCAAAGGGGAGAGCACGGCACCTCCGCAGAGAGATGCACCCTCAGGGCCCAAGCTGGTCCATGCTCCCCTGGGGCAGCCAGGCCTCAGTCACCCAGAAAATCAGGCAGGATAAGTTGCCAGTGACTTTTGTGAGGTTACACCACAAGCTGCTGGTGGCACAGTGGCCACCCACTCCCTGGATGCTCTGACCAGGCACGTGGGATGGCACGGAAACTTACCTGAGCTGTCGCTGCCACTCAGACCCTATCTAGGTGATAACGCCAGGCTGTGCGTTGGTTGCTGACAAGTGGATTGTAACCTACCAAAAGCTTTGCCAGCACGTTTTAATATATTAGAGCCTGGCTGTAAAAAAAAAAAAAAAAAAAAAAAAAAAAAAAAAAAATTCAGGGAGGGGGATTAATGTTACTCGATTCTGGCCAAGTTAATAAAATATGGTCTGAGTTACTGCCAGGATACTTAATTCATTTTTATTCAAAGTGGCTGGGTGATTTCACTGAGGTTGGCTCAGCGGGAAGCAGAGTCAGCTCTGGCTTTGTCAGCTCTTGTGTGTCACCTTCCCGGCTGGTGACAGCGGTCGTGTCCCCGCGGGGCTGGGAGCTCATGCAGAAGGGAGTCCCCTCCGGTGAGGCAGCACGGGCTGGGGCAGGGGGTGGCATCCAGCTTGGCATGGGGCAGGGGGAAGCCTGGTCTGGGGCAGGGCACGTGATGCTACAGAGGGCAACAGAGGAGGTTTACTTATGGCTGTCATTCCTGCATGCCAGACCAGGATGGTGGGGTGGCCACCACCCAGCCCTTCTCCTACACCTCCACATTTCTCCATCTCACACCATGACTTCAGTGGAAGGGACATTTGCCATGGCATGGCCATGACTCTGACAGCTCCCCGTGTCCACTGGATCCGCCATCTGATTTTTTTCTGCCTTGTCTCTAGACCCACTTCAGTTCCTTTGCCTGCCTGCATGGCAGCACTGACAACTCGCAGGCACTGCGCTGGCTGGCACCAGAAACCAGTACACAGGCGGGCTCCTGCCTGCGCTCTGAATCACCATGAGGCTCCAGAGCTTTAAATGGGAAGCAGAGCACGCTGCTGTCTAGATAGACAAATGAAACTTCAACCAGCTCTCTAGCTTTGGAAACAAGCTCTGAATCATGCTGAGGGCAAGGTGCCAGGAGCGGCTCTGCTCTAATCCTGGCTCCACCGCTTGCTCACTGTGTGGCCTTCAGAAAAGCTCCTCGGGGTAAATGCTGCTCCTTCCTCCTCCTCCCCACCAGCATCCCACCCATCCCTGTGCCCCTGTGCTCAGCTCCTGGTGCCTGGTTGGGGTCGCTGCTAGCTGTGCAGCTGGCTTTGTGCACATGGGGAAGGAGGAGGGAAATGCTCCCCGTAGCTCATGATAGCATGCTTTTTAGCAAAATGGGGCTCTTCTGCTTTCTGCCTCTCTCCCTCCTCCTGGGACCCTATGCTGAGTGCTTTGGGCAAGCAAAGCAGCAGAGGATGCTGAGCAGGGTGGATGGCAGCTGCCGAATGAGCTTGCGTGCAACATCTTCTAAGCTCAGACGTGAAGGTCTTCGTTCTGCATTCATAAAAGCCCAGATTCCTTGGTAAACAGAGTGCATTAATATTATTTTAAGAAGCTTGGAATCATGATTTAATACTGGAGAAAGGGCTATTCTTACACTGTGTTAGCAGAGCTTGTTCTAATACAGTATTTCCTAACTTCAGACGTGGTAACCTAGTAAGCTCCATTACCACGCTAATACTATATAAAAATGATCCTTTATTATAAATCATACCGTACACCAAAAAGGATATAAATAGAGCCCCTGTGCGGCATTGGCATGCCTCATATTTCTCTTGGTTCACATTAAATGAGCCACTAAATTACAGTGTCCTTCTTTATAATATCATCCTCCAAAGCCAAGTATTTGGTGCGTTACACAGGGCTGTTCTAACAAGAGAAATTAGTATGGCTGGTTTAATTCAGCCAGGCCTGCCATGCATGTCATAGGAGCGGGTGCTAAAAATGGGCCAGAACGTACAATTTCATCGACCTTTCAAAAACCCCTCACTCAGAACATGCTGTTAGAGCTGGGACTTGCTCGGGGCTGACAGACAGCTCCCGGGGGGCGCAGGGTCTGGCTGCCCCCGAGCCCCCCAGCAGCAGAGAGACGAGGGATAGATGGAGCAGGGGCAAGGATTTGGGTCTCAGCTTTGGTCTGATGCTAATTCTTCTACCAACGGCACTGCAGCTATTTTGTGATTTAGGAGAACACGGGTGCAGCCAGGCTCTGGTCCCTGCTGTGCAGAGCTGGCCATTATTTAACTTCCCTGTGTCTCGACTGCTGAAACCGGAGAGATTTAGCCCACAGGATCAATGCCTGTTTGTAAAGCAGCCCGTGCTTCTCCCTGATGGACAACGCTACAGAAATGCAAGGGGTGGTTGTACACCAAAACATAAATACAGCATTCAGACAGGGGGGATCCAGCTTGATACTCATCTCTAACGGTGGTATCTGCACCAGAGAAGAAAACCCTCCCACAGTCCTAGGAGTTGCACATGCCTTCAGGGACACTTAAAGTAATTCAGGTCAAAAATGTAGGTTGTTTTATTTAGCAGACAAAGAGGTGGGGAAAGGAAAGAAGGAGAAGGAAAGAGGAAACAGGCCGTTGCAAAAATATGCACTCCATAAACGGCTTTTCAGGATTTCCCCCCAGATTTAGGTGAAATGGAGCTAAGTGTCGATGTTTCCCCGCAGGCCGGTGAGGTGCCAGCTCCGCTGTGAGGCCTGGGCTGCGGCTGGGGGTGCCGGGCAGCCATTTTGTGTGCTGTTGTGCAGAGGGGCTGCCTGCTCCGGCCGGCCGCAGCCTGGGGGCACAACAGGCTGGTGGGAAGTGGACCCAGCACGAAGCCACCCGAGGGTGGGCTCTCTGCAGAGCGTGTGGGGCTGCAGCACTTCCAGGAGATTTCATGGCAAGTTGTCTGCCGCAAGGAGGTGCGTCCCCTTATGAGTGTGGGGAGGCTGTGGGCTCTGCTGCTGCCTGTTGAGGACAGCCAGCAAAGCAAACTGTGCCATGAATCAAGCAGGAAAACTAAAGGGTTCTATTACCTGCAGTGCTCCATGAGAGAGAGAGGGAGAGTGTGAAAATGGCAAGCAGCCTCCAGGAAGTGAAATTAAACCTCTACAGTGTGGCCTTTGGCATCATACCCCCTCAGAAAAATCCGTAAGCAAATTAGGGTTGTGCAAGTCTTGGCACTGAATTGAGAAAGCTGCCAGGACCACGTCCTGTCGCTTTGGAAAGTGTTGGCCCCCTCAGCAGGGCTGACGTGCTGCGCCTGTTGGCGAGGAAGCAGGAGAAGCACAGAGGAGGCAGCAGGCTGGGGATGAGGAAGGCCTAGGTGAAGGAGAAAAGTGTTGGCTGCAGCCAGCCCCAGTTACAGATCCTGGTTTTGCTTTTCTTTTCAAGTAGTCCCAAAGCTGCTTTGTACCTTCCCACCATCCTTAAAAACTCCTGGACCTGAGAGCTTCAGCCCCCTGCATTGCTCTCCTTGGCCCCCACAGAAATGCGCTTGCAGCGCCGCGCCGTCAGAGAGCCATTAATTTTGAGGTCTGGTTTTAAAATCAGTGTTGCACAAGAGACACGACGGCAGGCAGGCGTGAAGTCGTAACCAGCTCATACAGGGAATGTGGAAACCTGACATCTTCAGCAATTCCCTGGGCAGAGCGGGGCATGACCTGCGCAGCATGGACCACAGCCCCGGCTCCTGTACAGGCTGGAGAGTGTCGGCTGACCCATGACAGTGACAAAAGACCACAGAGAAAACATGGGTGGTGTTTGGATCTCATAATTCAATACAAGACCGATTCTGTCATTTAAGAAACATTTATTAAGAAAAAAGAAGAAGAAGAGGAAGAAGAAAGGATGATGATGCACCATTTATCACACGAAGACAGTGATGTGCTGCAATATCCCTGGGCAAAGGTTACAATAAAGGATGGTGCTATCTAAGTTAAGGTGCTGAGCTAGCATCTGTTACCATCCCAATTTTAATCTCTCCTCCTTAAAAATCTACATGCAAAAATGGGAAATTAAATGCAACATTGATAAAGGAGGTCTGGTTCCGTGGTGGAGTTTTGGTCAGATTTGAAGTAAATGAAATCTAACACCTTAAAAATAGCAGTGTTCAGCAAAGCGCAAGCACTCTCTGTGATTTCTTTTCTACTTTGCAACCAGAAAGACAAACAGGGGAGAGGAGGAGCAGGAGAGAGAGATTAAAACAGCTTTAATTTTAGGACTCATCTCATCAAGAGGTAGTATGTGACACCAAAAATTAGTCCAATTAAAAATGTTTATAACCTAAAGTTGCTTAATTATCACCTTTAGAAGTTTCCTGATGTTTTCCCCACCAACTTCCCCTCTCCTGATGAGCACAGGCACCCTGTCTGAGCTACCGCAGAGGAGCAGTGGTGGCAGGGCCAGGTTAGGGATGCTCTGGCTGTAACCTGAACCAGGACCTCAGTCCTGCGGGAAGCCATCAACTTCCTTGCGAAATCCTGCTGATGGAGGGGCTTGAGGCACCACCAGAACTAAACATTGGCTGAGCAGAGCTTAGGGAAGCAAAGTTACCAACAGAGTAACTAGTAGTGGGATTTTGGTGCCAGCGCCTTTCCAAAGGTGCAAGCTGTGGGGCTGTGGCAGGTGAGCCCCCCCAGCACGGTGGCTGGCTGGAGGACTCTCCATTCACAGCCTCCACTCCGTGAGCAAAGAGAAAAGAGCAAGATCCAACCTGCTTTGTCACCCCAGGGCTAAGTGGCCCTAGCATGCAAACAGGGGCTTCCTCCCAGGCCCCCCACACTGGCGCTGGCTTCCTCCTTTAAGCAATGCTTCCTCCTTTAAACAATGCTTTCTGCCAGCACCCTGGCACTGCTGGCACAGTGAGGCTGGCCACAGGCTCTGCATCCCACAGGCAGCGCCCAGGCCACCCTGGACCTGGGTTTTCCCCACATGCACGTAGCTGGAGAAGGAGCAGAAGCCTTCCTCCTCCCCCTCCCATCTTGTTTGCAGCACAGAGAACACAACAAATTAGAGAGAGGATAAGATATGGCTCATTAGGACTACACATCCTGCTTCCTGAAACTCAACCCCAAAACGATGCCTTCCCCAGCCACTACCTGAGCCAGCACGAGACGCTCAACAGACACCGGCTGGGGATCACCGGAGGAGGAACCCTGCTGAACATCCTTACTGAGCCTCCGTGTTCCTGTTGCCATGGGAATACATTCATTGCTTCCAGAGGAGTTTGTGGAGCACAGAGGCTCAGGAAAACAACACAGAGAAACGCTCACTCTGATTTTCCAACACCAGTTTTGAAGATGTAGAGTGAGAACTAACGCCTCATCTTCCTGACTGAATGCCCACAAAAAGCAGGATTGAGAGTTGGTAAAAAACAGCCGTGCTGGATCAAATGAAAAGCCCCACCTATCACTCTCTCTCTAACACCATTTGGCCCCATATATAGATGGTGTCATGCGCACAGGATTTGTGAGTTGTGTTCTGAGGTGCTAAAAACAATAAACAATATTCTACTAATTCATTACAAATTTCTGTTTATAGGCTATACCTACACAAGTTATGGTGCCAGACCATTAGACATCAAAGACTCCACAGTGCAGGCATCCTACAAAGGAGAAGTCAACAGGATTTTTCTAGGAGTTCATTTCACTATTCCAACAATAATAATGACTTTTACGTAGTGCCTTTGATCCAGATTGCCGAAGCACTTTGTTCTCTGATTGAGAAATTACACATAAAATAAGATTCAATTTGCCCATCATTGGCACAGACTGGGAGAGTGAGCCTCTAATGATGTTCAGCAGCTCAAACAACAGTTTATCCACATAAAAATCAAAGGGCTATGTAAAGTTTAGGGAATTAAATGTATGGTTGCCTTGAAGAGGATTTTGCTAGAATAAGTGGAGCTAACAGTGCTAACAGTGTGAAAAGTGATACAAGATCTTAAATAATACGGGGTAACTAGGGCATCACTGCACGTGTACCTGCAAAGAAAGTACCTCTGGTGGAAAAGAGCATCAGTACCCACCTTCAGCAGGGTTCCCGACAGCAACATGCCAGTAGAGGAGGCCAGGGCAGCACCAGTGAGACATTGGCCCTGCTGCCTGGAATTCCTCCCCGAGGTGCCTCCAGAAGCAAGAAACACGGGAAGGTGGAAGAAAGAATTAAAACTAAGCTGACAAGGAACAACCAAAGATGAATGCAACACAACGTATCTAAATAAAGTCACTGCGGGATCTGTAGCACAATACATACGAGCTGCAGATCTTTATGGTTACTACTGAGCTTTCGGACCTCCTGGAGATCACAGATGAGACAATATTCACTTAGGAGGCTGAAGGGTTGCAGTGACTTCTGACAACCAACCCCAGGACTGTCATATAACCTCACGGCTTTATATTTCCCCCACATTAATCCTTGGCCATTAGCGACAAATTAGCACATCATGGGCTCAGAGCAGGGATATAAAATAAATAAAAAAAAACTCAAGAGAAAAGGAATGAGTTAGTTCTCAGCAGAGAGGCAGCCTGACATCCTCAAGGAGTCACAGGGCAGAGAGTAAAGACTTTGGCCTTCCTGATAATCACATCATGACCAAGACAGTTCCTTTGATGGGTCCTTCTGAAATATAAATTGACTTAATCACTTATGATCTTGGGAAAAAAGTGACATTAGAGTGCTTTGACTGTGACACAGTCACAGGGGGTAAAGGCTATGTCTGTGTTAGCAAGTAGAGCAGCACAAGAGCAGCTCCGGTGTGCTTTCCAGAGGTTTTACTTCTGGCTGGCTCCAGCTTGGCGTCACAGCCTGAGCACTCACTGCTGCCTGGAGCACCTCAGGTGCTCACCTGCATCTCCTCCCAGCACAGCAGCACCTGAGGGGAGCCCAGCTTGCACACCCTCCTCTATGGCATAAATCATCGAGCTGCAATGACATGGCATGGCCAGGACATCCAAATGAAAAAGCTAGTGAGAGACACCTTAACTGTGCAGGCCCCATCCCCTTCACAGCAGCTGACAACTACCTCTGCTCTGCCTCCCCAGCCCCAGCTTCACTCCTGCCCCTCCTTAAAACCAGGCTCCTGCATTGCCTGCCTTCTCTGGCTGGTTGCTAGGCTTCATCTTTCATAGGTGACAAAGGAGCAGAGCGGCACTGTCTAAGGTTTGCCCAGGGGAACAAATATCCCAAGACAGACCCGCGGCAAAGCACAGAGCCGAGTCTGTCATCTCAGCTGTGCGTTGCTGGGGATGTGGTCCCTGGTTCCAGACCAGTGTGAACCACTGTGGCGCACAGACCAAGAGCCGTGCCTCACAACAGCAGGTTTTCCTCAGGCATTCGGCCTTACGCCTCTGTAAATACCATCGGTGCAAATAGGAGCTATACTTGGGGGTTAAACCAGTCAAGCTGCACTGAAAAAAAAAAAAAACCTTTGCTGCAAGATTTGAGAGATTACCAGTCTGCAGGCCAAACAATAGCTCCTATTTTGCTGTTCTCTGTTGTTCTCTTCTGGAAGTGGTTAACTTCAGGATGAGGCAAAGGGGTATTGTCAACCCCTTCGACTCTCCCTGCTGACAATCTTAGCATTCAGCCAATGTACCTCTCCCACAAACCCACACGGCCTCCCAAAGAGCCAAGAGTGCTTGTCGTCCCCTTCCCAGCTGCCAAAACCCTCCAGCTGCCTCTTAATTACCCCAATAATGTGGTTCTGCATATCCAATACGCAGTTCTGCCACACACGAAAAAATTAAGGACAGGACATAAAGGAATATCAAATTAAGGAGCACAAGGGGTGCTGGAGCAACTGCATCGCTAATTTTCCTGTTTAATTCACTGATAACAGCTATTTTTTGATCCAAAACTACTATACAATAAAATGCCACACTTGAGCACAGCTGAATGTCAGGAATTCATTGTCTGAGGTCAGAGGAGATCGTTATGATCACCAAGTGTAACCCATTGCATAAGGGATCCAGGGAACCTTCCCCAGTCATTTCTGAAGCAGCCCATTACTTCTCTTTGAGCTGCCACGCATCTGTTAGAAAGTCCCCTCCCTCTTCTTGGCTGAAAGGCTGCAAGGTCTGGAGAGTCTACCAGGATCTTGGAAAGTCATTTCTTTGGTTAGCTACCCTCATACAACGTGGGCACCTTTTTCTCTCATCTGCATGCAGCTTTCCTCTGCTTCTAGCCACTGGATCACACACTGTGGGTTTTTTTTCTAAACTGAAGTCCCCAGTCAGAAATCCTTCCTACTTCTGCACTTGTATGCTGTTATCAAGCTGCCTTATAACCTACATTACATGGAATAGATCAGTCCCCTCTGCTCTCTCACCATGACAAGTGCTTCGTGGGCCTCGTACACTCTTGAAATTCCCCTCTGACTGCTTTCAGTTAGCCAAGCTTACCCTGGGGTCTTTGCATACAGCCCAGATCCTCCTCAAAGGGCTTCAGCTCATCAGAGGTCAGTGTCCTTAGTGTTGGACTGCCCTTGGCAATGGTGTGCTCTGGTGTATAACCAGAGGAGAGGTGTCCATGCCACTCAACAGTGTGGCCATTCCCTAATTGCTTTGCTCCAGCTCTTCTGCTGGGTCGGTCGGGGTGGCTGGACAAAGGGGGACAGCCACCTCCTCGCTGGTGGGAGCTGGAAGGAGGCAGCATGTACGTGTGGGTAACAGCTCCTGCTTGCCTCCAGACATTTCTTACAGGCACAGTGCGGGGCTTGTGCTCCCTCCTGCTCTGCTCGCTGCCAGCACGCGGGTATACCTGCTTGGCTGGAAGGTGCTGGCTCTTGCCAGTTGCTCAAAATGTTTCCCCCTTCCACTTGAGTGCACAAAGGCAGGCTGTCAACGTGCATGCAGCCCCCGGTGCATCCTGCAAAACCTCAGGAGCGGGGTCTTTTGCATGTCTTTGTTTATTTTTGGCACATCCAACTCTAGTGCCATACACAGTGTGGAGAGGGTGAAGAAAAGTGCAAAGGTGGTAATTAACAGGAGAACAAAAAGCCAAAGCACAGACTGAAGGAACGGCTCTAGAGGCTGATGTCAGGCTGGCCAGGCACCTCTGGGGAGAGGTTCCTGCCTGCCAGACCTGGCCACCCCTCCCTGCTTGTTTTCCTTCCTGGTTTCCATGTGCCTTTTATCAAACCTGAAACTGCAAAAGGACCCCCATGGATAAAGTGGGAAACACGAGTTTCCATCCTCTGAGCCCCATGGACAAACGCCGAGTGTCAGGTAAGGCACTGCTGACTCAGCCTCTCTGGTTGTGCTCATTCTGCATCAGAACAGGCCGAGAGATGTTGTTTTCATAGCTTTTTAACCTTTTCCTTCCCAAAACAGTGTTTGTATTTATTTTGGCACTTTGAGTGTTTTGAGGAGAGGATTGATTTGGATTCGTTAAAGCGTTTTTCTCCCTTAATCCCATTAAGTCAGTCTCTAATTCTTTCCAGGGCTCCCTTCTGCAGAGCTATTTCCTCTTGGATTCATTTACTTTCTGTGGATTGGGGGAATTAATGAGGCGAATTCCGCTCTCATTTTCATCACTGTAAGCGCAAAACAACTTCAGTGGTTTCCTGGAACAGACCCAGATTTTACTGGTGTAAATGAGGTCAGGATTTGGCTTGCAGTGCTTAATTCTGCTAAGAGACAAAGAGAAAACAAGAAGTCTACGCAGGTTGGGAAAGTCCAGTTGGAAGTGGGTGAAGCCCGCAATTTCATTGACAGGCTTGTTTTCTGCACTTTCCCATTGAGAGGATTTGCTGAGCACCACAGATATTCACACACAGCCCAGCACGCTGGTACGAGAGCGCAGGGAAATGAGTCCCGGGACAAAGAGAAACGCACAAACGGCTAAGGGTGGGCAGAGAAGTTTAGTGCATACATGTAGGGATAAAACTGAGAAAGACAAAGGAAGGAGGCATTGCTAGCACAGGACAGAAAGGTGAGCAGAAGAGTATTCCAGCTCTAAAGCGGTGGCCAGAGGAGGGCTAAGGAAAGCATCAGTCTGCCACCACTGCCAAGGAGCCCTGAGAAGGGGCTGCCCAGGAGGGGACCCCTCGTGGGGCACAGGGCTCCTCGCAGAGCAGCTCCCTGCCTGGCTGCAGAAAGGTGAAATGAGGAACAAGGCAGTTATTATGGCCAGTCAGCTTGATTTCGGTTCCTGGAAATGCAGTGGAACAAATAATTAAACAAACTAATCATCAGCACCTAGGAAACAACAAAGAGAAGAGGAACAGCCAGCTCTGATTTGCCAGAAGCAAATCATGTCAAATTGACCTAATTTCATCCTGCAGCAGGGCTTGTGGATAGAGGCGAAGCAGGAGGTCTTACGCCTTGACTTCGGTAAGGCCTTTGGTACCGTCTCACCTCACGTTACCAGAGGCAAGCTAAGGAAACATGACCTAGAGAGAGCACCTGAGGGAAGGAGGGCAAGGGTGGCTGGAAAACTGTACCCAGAAAGTAAGTGGCATCGTCTAAAGGAGGGATGGGGTAGGGTTCAACAGGGGTCCAGCCTGCTCCAGTTTCATTCACAGCTTTTATTAACCACTGGGTGATAGAATAACAAGCAGGCTTATTAGCTATGCAGATGACACCAAGCTGAGATGAGCTGCAAGGATGTGAGAGAACAGGATTAGAATTAAAAATCCTCCTGACATGCTAAATAAAAGGTCTGAAAAATAGGATGTAATTCAATAAGGAGGAAAGCAAAAGGGACAAAACAGGAGACAACCTGTTCAACAGATGGAGAGCAGTACTGCAACTCAGGAACCCCAAATGAACAAAAAAAGGGTCATTTTGTCACACACAAAGCCAGCACCATACCAGGGCATACCAAGAAGAGCTGTGTCTGTAAAGCACAAGGCTGATCCTTCTGCTTTACCCAGTGCTGTGCGATCTCTATCCCCCTCAGAAGAATGTGGAAGAAAGCAGGATCAGAGGTCTGGAGACCTGGACTTCTGATGAAAGATTTGCTGTACGGGGGTTGTTTACTCCAGTGAGGAGATAAGGGGAGACACAACAATGTTCAAGTATATCTCCATGTATTTTCAAGCATATCTCCAGGGAAGGAGGGAATAAGCTGTTCTCCCAATATATCTGTTGTGAGGGAGGCAGGAAACAATAGGCCTGAAGTGCAGCGAGAGAGATTAAGGTTAGACGCTTGGAAAATGGGAAGACTAAAGAGCACGAACGCTGAATGCCCAGGAAGGACGTGAGACCTCTATCCTTGCTGGTATTTAAGAGCAGGCTGGAAATGTCAGGAATATTTCTGAAATCAACCTCTTGAGGTCCTTTCTAGCTGTGTTTTTCTCCGATTCTGTGATGAATGATGTTAAATGAATATAAATTACCCCACACAGGGACACTGACGTTCAGGCTCAGTGATGAATAGTGATCAACGACAAACTGTCACATTGCGGGGAGGCATCCAGTGGGTTTATTACTAGAAACTGGTGTTAGCTCAAGTTTTATTTACCATCTTCATTAATGATCTAGAAAAAGCATTAGACAGCATGTTTATTAAAACTGCAATTGATACTGCATTGGGGAGGATGCAATCACAGGCAAGGAGTGGAATATAACACAAAAGGACAAAAAAAAAA